>NW_025533620.1:0-313501 GCF_020615455.1 Coregonus clupeaformis
TTGACTTCTTTCTTATCTCATTCTCGTTGGCACCAAAAGTAAAAAAAAGTGTTGATTTATTTTATTTTTTTAATTTTATTTTTATTTTATATAGCCCTTCTTACATCAGCTAATATCTCGAAGTGCTGTACAGAAACCCAGCCTAAAACCCCAAACAGCTAGTAATGCAGGTGTAGAAGCACGGTGGCTAGGAAAAACTCCCTAGAAAGGCGAAAGCCTAGGAAGAAACCTAGAGAGGAACCAGGCTATGAGGGGTGGCCAGTCCTCTTCTGGCTGTGCCGGGTGGAGATTATAACAGAACCATGCCAAGATGTTCAAAAATGTTCATAAGTGACAAGCATGGTCAAATAATAATCAGGAATAAATCTCAGTTGGCTTTTCATAGCCGATCATTAAGAGTTGAAAACAGCAGGTCTGGGACAGGTAGGGGTTCCATAACCGCAGGCAGAACAGTTGAAACTGGAATAGCAGCAAGGCCAGGCGGACTGGGGACAGCAAGGAGTCACCACGGACGGTAGTCCCGACGTATGGTCCTAGGGCTCAGGTCTCTCAGTTGGCTTTTCATAGCCGATCATTAAAGAGTTGAAAACAGCAGGTCTGGGACAGGTAGGGGGTTTCGTGAGCCGCAGGCAGAACAGTTGAAACTGGAATAGCAGCAAGGCCAGGCGGACTGGGGACAGCAAGGTGTCATCATGCCCGGTAGTCCTGACGTATGGTCCTAGGGGCTCAGGTTCTCAGAGAGAAAGAGAGAACGAGAGAATTAGAGAGAGCATACTTAAATTCACACAGGACACTGGATAAGACAGGAGAAGTACTCCAGGTATAACCAACTAACCCCAGCCCCCGACACATAAACTACTGCAGCATAAATACTGGAGGCTGAGACAGGAGCGGTCCGGAGACACTGTGGCCCCATCCGAAGAAACCCCGGACAGGGCCAAACAGGAAGGATATAACCCCACCCACTCCGCCAAAGCACAGCCCCGCACCACTAGAGGGATATCCCCAACCACCAACTTACAATCCTGAGACAAGGCCGAGTATAGCCCACAGAGGTCTCCACCACAGCACAAACCAAGGGGGGCGCCAACCCAGACAGGAAGATCACGTCAGTAACTCAACCCACTCAAGTGACGCACCCCTCCCAGGGACGGCATGAAAGAGCACCAGCAAGCCAGTGACTCAGCCCCTGCAACAGGGTTAGAGGCAGAGAACCCCAGTGGAGAGGGGAACCGGCCCGGCAGAGACAGCAAGGGCTGTTCGTTGCTCCAGCCTTTCCGTTCACCTTCACACTCCTGGGCCAGACTACACTCAATCATATGACCTACTGAAGAGATAAGTCTTCAGTAAAGACTTAAAGGTTGAGACCGAGTCTGCGTCTCTCACATGGGTAGGCAGACTGTTCCATAAAAATGGAGATCTATAGGAGAAAGCCCTGCCTCCCGCTGTTTGCTTAGAAATTCTAGGGACAATTAGGAGGCCTGCGTCTTGTGACCGTAGCGTACGTATTGGTATGTACGGCAGGACCAACTCGGAAAGATAGGTAGGAGCAAGCCCATGTAACGCTTTATAGGTTAACAGTAAAACCTTGAAATCAGCCCTTGCCTTAACAGGAAGCCAGTGTAGGGAAGCTAGCACTGGAGTAATATGATCAAATTTCTTGGTTCTAGTCAGGATTCTAGCAGCCGTATTTAGCACTAACTGAAGTTTATTTAGTGCTTTATCCGGGTAGCCGGAAAATAGAGCATTGCAGTAGTCTAACCTAGAAGTAACAAATGCATGGATTAATTTTTCTGCATCATTTTTGGACAGAAAATTTCTGATTTTTGCAATGTTACGTAGATGGAAAAAAGCTGTCCTTGAAACAGTCTTGATATGTTCGTCAAAAGAGAGATCAGGGTCAAGAGTAACACCGAGGTCCTTCACAGTTGATAGGGGACAGAATGCGGTCGGACCATCATATAATAGGCATATACATTACTCTGACTGAATTTCCACGTGGGAGAGGATATTGGAAATTTAATCAAAGCCTATTAGATGATAATTTATTTATAATTAGAACAAAGGAATTTATAACTGACTTTTTCCAACATAACATAGGTACAGCGAATCCCCTTATTGTATGGGACACCTTTAAATGTGCCTTTAGAGGCCATGCAATTCAGTACTCATCTCGAAAACAAAAGCAATTTAGGTCAAAAGAGTTTATACTAAGAAAGGAAATAGAAAGTCTAACAGAACAGATAGATGGCAATAAAAACTGTAACATAGAGGCTCAGAATAAATTAGAGGAAAAACAAAAATAAATGGAAAAACTTATTCAAGAAAGATCAAGTGTAATATATTATAAAAATAAAGCAAACTGGATGGAACATGGGGAAAAATGCACAAAATTCTTTTTTTAATCTTCAACATAGGAATGCTACCAAAAGAACTTAATGAAACTGGTTACAATTGACGGAGTCACCCATAATTCACCTAATGATATTTTGAAGGAAGAAACAAAGTATTTTAAGCATATGTTTTCTTTTCAGTCGCCTCCATCTCCTCTAACTGAAGCTAATTGTAGAGATTTTTTTCTATTGATAATGTCAAATTAACAGCCACACAGAAAGACTCATGTGAAGGTGAAATTACAGAGGAGGAACTTCTGGATGCAATTAAAGACTTTAAGTCCGGGAAAACTCCAGGGTTGGATGGCATACCAATCGAGGTATACCAAACCTTTTTTGATATACTAAGAGGACCGTTATTAGCATGTTTTAACCACTCCTATGTAAATGGTAGATTATCTGACACTCAAGAAGAAGGTCTGATCTCATTATTACTGAAACAGGATACAAGTGGAAAATATAAAGATCCAGTCCATTTACAAAATTGGAGGCCACTTACACTTCAGTGTTGTGATGCAAAAATCCTAGCAAAATGTATAGCGCATAGAATTAAAAGGTATTGTCGGATATTATTCATTCTAATCAGACAGGTTTTTTACATGGAAGATACATTGGAGATAATATAAGGCAAGTATTGGAAACAATAGAACACTATGAAAAATATGGGAAACCAGGCCTGCTATTCATAGCAGACTTCGAAAAGGCATTTGATAAAGTTCGACTGGAATTTATATATAAATGCCTGGAGCATTTCAATTTTGGAGAATCTCTTATAAAATGGGTCAAAATCATGTATAGTAACCCTAGGTGTAAAATAGTAAATAATGGCTATTTCTCAGAAAGTTTTAAACTGTCAAGAGGAGTGAAACAAGGTTGTCCACTATCGGCATATCTATTTATTGTGGCCATCGAGATGTTAGCTATTAAAATCAGATCCAATAATAATATCAGAGGATTAGAAATACAGGGCTTAAAAACAAAGGTGTCATTGTACGCAGATGATTCATGTTTTCTTTTAGATCCACAACTAGAATCCCTCCACAGCCTCATAGAGGATCTAGATACATTTTCTAACCTCTCTGGATTAAAACCAAATTATGACAAATGTACTATATTACGTATTGGATCACTAAAAATACAATTTTTACATTACCATGTAGTTTACCAATAAAATGGTCTGATGGTGATGTAGATATACTCGGAATACATCTCCCAAAGGAACTAAATGATCTCACTTCAATAAATTTTAATAGAAAGTTAGCAAAAATAGATAAGATCTTACTACCATGGAAAGGAAAATACCTGTCAATTTGTGGAAAAATCACCCTGATTAACTCTTTAGTATTATCCCAGTTTACCTATTTGCTTATGGTCTTGCCTACACCTAGCAAACAGTTTTTTAAATTATATGAGAAAAAAAGATTCCATTTTATTTAGAACGGCAAGCCAGACAAAATTAAAAGAGCATATTTATATAATGAATATGAATTCGGAGGACAGAAATTATTAAATATTAAAGCATTAGACCTATCACTAAAATCTTCAGTCATCCAAAAGTTATACTTAAATCCGAACTGGTTCTCAAGCAAATTAGTAAGATTGTCTCACCCACTGTTCAAGAAAGGCCTTTTTCCCTTTATTCAGATTACAACCTCTCACTTTCAGTTATTTGAAAAGGAAATAATCTCCCAAATGTCACTATTTCTAAAACAAGCCATAGAAAGTTGGTTGCAATTTCAATTTAATCCTCCAGAAACGACAGAACAAATAATGCAACAAATATACTAATTGACAAAAAACCTTTATTTTTTGACAGAATGTTTAAAAAAGGTATAATCTTCGTAAATGATATCATCGGTAGGACTGGTGGAGTTATGTCGCACATGCAGCTAACAAAAACATATGGAAATGTCTGCTCTACCCAGAATTACAACCAAATAATTGCAGCCTTACCGCAAAAGTGGAAGAGGAAAGTTGAAGGGGGAGAAAGTAAGGAACTTGTCTGTCGGCCTTGCATTAAAGAACATAATTGGTTAAGGAAAACTGTGATAAATAAAAAAGTATATCAGTTTCACTTAAGGACCAAAGGATTGACAGCCGTCCCATATAGATTGCAAAATAGTTGGGAAGAGATCTTTGACGTCGATCCCATGGCATAGTGTTTATGAACTGACACGCAAAACGACACCGGATTCAAAAATTAGAATCTTTCAATTTAAATTATTATATAAAATTCTTGCTACCAATAGAATGTTATTTATATGGGGGATACAATCTTCCCAGCTCTGCAGATTTTGCTGTGAAGAGATAGAATCATTAGATCATTTGTTTTGGTTCTGTCCATTTGTAGCTTGTTTTTGGACACAGGTCCAGGAATGGCTAAAGGATTGCAATATTTACCTGGAACTAACCTTGCAGATAGCATTACTGGGTGATCTGAAAAGTTATAGTCAATCAATCAATAATATAATAATACTTTTAGCAAAAATGTTTATTTTTAATTCACAATCTGTAGAAGCAATGAGAATAGAAAGGTTCAGAACTTTTGTAAAACATCACAGTACGGTCGAAATATATATGGCAAATAGAAATCCTATATGGATGGTGTTAAGAGATAGATGGGAGGTATTGAATAGAGTTGAAGGATGGGACTAATAACAAATAACAACAAATAATAACAAAGATAGATAATAATGTAAGCATACTGTGTCCATAATAAGTATATAGGTTGTATGTTGGGAGCTTTTGGGAAAAAGCACAGTTAGAAAGATATGGCATTTAGAAGCAAACCGGATGGACATCATGAAAATGATCGGAGAGGTTGAGAGTAGAAGAAGTTCAGGAGCAAAAAAATAAATAAAATATATATATATATATATATATAGATATAGAATTATTGTAAAATTAACTCTGTCCATAAGGTGTAGATAGTAAGTATAGACCGGAAGTAGAGGCCTGGGCGTTGTTGTTCACTAATTTACTCCAAGTAGGGAAAGGATGGTGGGGTTGAAAAGTAATAAAGGGGAATATATATATAAAAAATAAAAATAAACATGGGGGATTGGAAGTGATGCAGACAATTACATTGATAGAAGATACAATCTATCTGCAATATTAAGCTGATCCATCATAAAAAAAATAAAAAAATAAAAAATAATAATATCTCTCCAAAGCTTTGCAGGATTTTGCCTAATTGGCGAAAGGGAAGGGCAAACATTCCAAGAATATGTATATGTGAGGTACACAAAACGAACGTAAACGAGTCAGAACTATGATTGATAAACAACATTATCCAGGTGATGCCGGGCTAGGAGGAACTCAGAGAAGATCATGTAGAGGCATTCATTATGTGTGCTTGTTGTATGCACAACGGTATTTTCTTTGTTATCAGTGCTCCTATTAGCTGTTGATCAGGATGAGCAGAATAGACAGAAGATTGTAGCATTTAAAGTTAGCGTTTACATGTAATTCATAGCAACCTAACCAATGCATTGAATGGGTGTTTGGAATACGAGATGAACCAGAATGATGCCTTGGAGCAAATACAAACACGATGCTGAAATATCAACTCATAAATGCAGTAGCAGTCTGAACATGGCATTTACTTTCAACATAAAGGGACGGGATTATGTGCATTTATTCAAGCATCTCTATATTGAACCTATTTTCATCCTATCTCTATGTTGACTACTGGGTGCAAAGAGCAGTGTTATTTTGGAATGGATCTTATGCTTGGATGCACTGAGGCAGAGACTAATTTTCCCAGCATTCGCAGAATCCCTGGAGCTGCTCACCTCCACTCCTCAGTCATTCTACCCCCAGCCTGATGGGGCCTTTTAACATGCTGCCATATTATCTTACAGGGAGACATGGGGCTGGGAGATATCTATTTCAAATAATGCCAGACAATTGCAGAATAACCTCCCCCTCTGCTGCTTGCCATCACACAGACAGAGATGTTTTCCATTTTAGCTCCTTAAAGCCTTTCAACAAAGAGCATGTGAAAGCTACAGGTGAATATTACCCTGTGACAGTTGAATATTTAATTATGACAACACATTTAGTTACTCATTCTACATGTCCAATAGTTCAATAACATTATGTGATAACAAAAAGCAATGGGAGCAGGGGCGGTGTGTTCAATAGGGCGATATGGGCGACGCACTGCCAAACGGGAAAAGGAAGGGATTTTTTTTCTAATCAATTATATCACGGCAACAGTAGTTATCAGTGTTGTAATCTAGACGTCTGATCTGCCACAGTGCCACTAAATGTCCAATCAGGCTAAAGTCGTGCTTCAAATGCCCCCCCTTTTGGGGGCGATTTCAGTCAGGTTGAAAATCGCCCAGAAGTCTGTCATAGACTCCCATGTAAAATCTATTTTTTTTCAAATATCAGAGCTTTCAATACAATCTCTATGGGTTTCTGAGGGCTTGCACTTACGCGCTTTCGTCATACGTAACATAACCATGAACGTAACTAAGAAAAGAGCGGGTAGCCTCGTCAATCAATTCACTACTACTATCAAAATGGCTAGGCTTCAGTGCAACTCGATTGTGTCTTTGAAAGAAGTTCCTTTTTGTCGGCGAACAAATGAAGATAAATTGGCAACGAAACAATTAGGACCTCCCAGACCAAATTTCAATTTTCAAATTCAACAGGTTTCTACTAAAGGGGGGAAGTCCTACACCCGAGGATTTTCCAAAAATTGGTACGAACGAAAAACCTGGCTAGCAGGCTGCGATGTAGCTAATGCAGTCTTCTGCTACCCCCTGCTTACTCTTTCACCCTGAAGGCGGCACGGCAGACAGCACCGCTTGGACAGCGACTGGTGTGTAATGGACATGCACCATCTTTCAGGAAAGATTAAGAAACATGAGCTGTCAAAGACCCACATGGATAGCTGTTTGAGATTGTCTGCTTTGGGGAGAGTGAACATTCCCACTCAACTGGATGAGGGATACAGGCTAGCTGTCCGCCGCCACAACGATGAGGTTAGTGTTGATAATCACAAGTTTACTGGAGAACTGAAACTGACAAGGCTGACAAGATAGGACCCTTTTGTCCATTGTTATTGGATAGGAACAGAACTTATAACCAGCTCCTGACCTAAATAGATCTTAGCACAACATTTTACTCAACATATCATATTCCATATTCACTATAACAAATATATTTACTACGACATTAGCAAGAACCGCCACATCCTCAGCCGGCTAATCCAGTGTGTGAAGTTTTGCGGAGTGTTTGAGTTAGCTTTGCGAGGCAAAGATGAAACTGAGGGCTCCACCAACCCTGGTAAGCCAACACTTTTGAGATCAGTCAATAAATGCTTCTGGTATTGACTTATATGCTGCCCCTGTCTTCATGTTGTTGCTGGACATATCTTTTTTAAAATGTGTGTAGGTCACCTAAATCATCAGAAAAATTGCCCCCCCTGAGAATTTTTTCAGGAGCCGCCACTGAATGGGAGAAGATAGAATATGTATATAATTTACTCGCCATGGCTAACACTTGATCTTTCTAATCAACAAGATTGAGCAAAATTAACAAGTGTCTCTTGCATATGGATACGGTAGAGCAAGAAAGATGCCAGAAAGTATTCACATGAATAATACACTTTTACGGCTGATCATCATTTTCATATTTAAGTGCAAATCAATAGTGGTAATGAGCTTCTCCCTGTGCTTTGATATAACTCTCCTTTCCAATGACTTGAACCCATTAGCTTGATTAGTACTGTCTCAGCAATCAACAAACGTGCACTCTTCCAAGAGCAAAGGCGCAAGTTACATATTGTAGGTTCTGAACAAGACTGATTTGTAGCTAATGCTCAGGTGTCAAAGCTTCACATTTCTCAAACCTAGCAACTGTGTGTGTGTTTGTGTGTGTGTGTGTGTGTGTGTGTGTGCATGCGTGTGTGCATGTATATGTGTTTGTAGGACTGAATTAGTTGACTCCATGGTTCCATGGATTGCATGATTACATTGCAATTAGTATGTCCATTCCTTCCTGTTTATTTTCAGGGTTTACATCCATATCCATCCAATTATTGAATTCTGATTAAAATGAAATAGGATAATAAATACTGCACACCAAACATTTACAGTGTTCTTCAAACCTGGTCTTTGGATGTCACGGTTTACTAAGCCAGAACCCAGAAGCAGACCAGGACAAGGTAAATTGAAACAAAGGTGAGTGTTTATTTAATAGATCCACGAGTGAGGCTGAATAATCCAGGGAACAGAGCGGGTGGCGTGGATGGGTTGTTGAGGGTGCAGTGGTAGGTCCAGTAATGGCTCGGCAGCCGCCGACCATCAGGCAGAGGTTGGGTGAAGGTTCCGGGTGAGTGACTGCAGATAGAACAAAACGGAGGTAAGTATACAGCAAGTCAAAAAGGTGCAAAACAACAAAACTAACGCTAGAAGTTCCAAGGCTGATACACGGACAAACATACTGTTCATGGCTAACGATCCGGCAGGGACTGGATGTTAGGACAGAGCCTAAGAAGGGTGATGATCAGGACCAGGTGTGCAGATTGCTGATGGGATGCAGGTGCGGAAATCAAGAGAGCTCCCGCCTAGCAACGTTGCCCGGCAACCAGGCAGGGAGCGTTCCAGAACCCTCGGGAAACTGGAGATCCCGAGCAGAAAAACTAGTACCCAGACAGAAACCGACTCAGACTGCAGGGATCGTTACATTGGACCCACAGGGGGTGCATGTTCTTGCTCCAGTTCTGCACTAATACAACTGATTCAATTAATCAAGGCCTTGATTAGTTTAATAGGTTCTGTTAGTTCTGAGCTGGAACAAAAGTCTGCACCTCCTTTGGGTCCCCAGGATCTGCTGCCAAAGCGGTTTAGAAGACGGGAGCATTCCCATCCATGAGATTGTCTGTCTGCATCTTTAATTGTGTTTGTGGTGGTTACAAGTGTTATGGCTTTCGAGAAGTTCCTGACCTGAGGAGGTCGATAAGACATGACAGTGGCAAGTGTCTAGTGTCAAGTCCAAAAAGAGAGTACAACTGCACGAAACTGTGTGTGGGTGTGTGTGTGTGTGTGTGTGTGTGTGTATCTCCACCCCATTTTCCCCACTGCTTAAACTGAAAGCTTCCCTTGTTAGTAGGTAGGTAGATGATTCAAAAATGATGTCACTGTTTGGGTGGAGGTAGTAGGGATTCGGTCTTCAACTATGACAAGACCATCACGTTTCACCTGTGTCAAATTGGATCTCTCTATCATACACTCCTGGTTTCACTTTCACATAGATTTAGTGAAATTACACAAGATCATGATGTGGAGATGCAAATTATTAATTTGTAATTTCATTATTTATAATTATTATTTTGTCAATTACCCATGCCTTAGTTTTGGTATACAGTACCAGTCAAAAGTTTGGACACCTACTCATTCAAGGGTTTTTCTTTATTTTTTAACTATTAAATAACACATATGGAATGATGTAGTAACCCAAAAAGTGTGTTAAACAAAGGAGATTCTTCAAATAGCCACTCTTTGCCTTGATGACAGCTTTGCACACTCTTGGTATTCTCTCAACCAGCTTCACCTGGAATGCTTTTCCAACAGTCTTGAAGGAGTTCCCACATATACTGAGCACTTGTTGGCTGCTTTTCCTTCACTCTGCTGTCCGACTCATCCCAAACCATCTCAATTGGGTTGAGGTTGGGGGATTGTGGAGGCCAGGTCATCTGATGCAGCACTCCATCACTCTCCTTATTGGTAAAATAGCCCTTACACAGCCTGGAGGTGTGTTGGGTCATTGTCCTGTTGAAAAACAAATGATTGTCCCACTAAGCCCAAACCAGATGGGATAGCGTATCACTGCAGAATGCTGTGGTAGCCATGCTGGTTAAGTGTGCCTTGAATTCTAAATAAATCACAGACAGTGTCACCAGCAAAGCACCCCCACACCATAACACCTCCTCCTCCATGCTTTACTGTGGGAACTACACATGCGGAGATCATCCATTCACCCACACTGCGTCACACAAAGACACAGCGACACAGACAAAAATCTCAAATTTGGACTCCAGAACAAAGGACACATTTCCACCAGTCCATTGCTCGTGTTTCTTGGCCCAAGCAGGTCACTTCTTCTTATTGGTGTCCTTTAGTAGTGGTTTCTTTGCAGTCTCCTCTGATCAGTTGATATTGAGATGTGTCTGTGACTTGAACTCTATGAAACATTTCTTTGGGTTGCAATTTCTGAGGCTGGTAACTTTAATTAATTTATCCTCTGCAGCAGAGGTAACTCTGGGTCTTCCATTCCTGTGGCGGTCCTCATGAGAGCCAGTTTCATCATAGTGCTTGATGGTTTTTGTGACTGCACTTGAAGAAACTTTCAAAATTCTTGACATTTTACGTAATGACTGACCTTCATGTCTTAAAGTAATGATAGACTGTCATTTCTCTTTGCTTATTTGAGCTGTTCTTGAAATAATATGGGCTTGGTCTTTTACCAAATAGGGCTATCTTCTGTATACCCCCCCACCTTGTCACAAAACAACTGATTGGCTCAAATGCATTAAGAAGGAAATAAATTCCACAAATTAACTTTTAAGAAGGCACACCTGTTAATTGAAATGCATTCCAGGTGACTTCCTCATGAAGCTGGTTAAGAGAATGCCAAGAGTGTGCAAAGCTGTCATCAAGGCAAAGGGTAGCTACTTTGATGAATCTCAAATATAAAATATATTTTGATTTGTTTAACACTTTTTTGGTTACTACATGATTCCATATGTGTTATTTCATAGTTTTGATGTCTTCACTATTATTCTACAATGTAAAAAATAGAAAAAATAAAGAAAACCCCTTGAATGAGTAGGTGTGTCCAAACTTTTGCCTGGTAGTGTAGATAAAAGTGTACTTCACTCTAATCATTATAAAAGTATGTTTAATTAACTGAGGAATTGTTCCACTAATTAGCCTAAGTACCAATAAAACAGTAATTCATCAAAAGCAATCCCAATTCGTTTTTATTTTCTACCATTCATGTCATGTCAAACATTTACGACCATTCCAAACGATGTTGGCTTCAATTACTCTCCTTCAGTCTCAAAACAACTGGTCAGCGAGAGAGAGGATGAGGAGGAGGGGGGACTTAAGCGTTTTAGCCATTCTCAGTTGAGCATCCCTGATATGGGAGTGTAGCCACCACATCTTTAGTCGATAGCAGACAGGCATCTGGAAGCATATGCCTTTAAGAGCATATTCTCTCTGGTTACTCCCCTGCATAATTTTCTTGGCAGGAGCTGTTGTTATTGACGGCTACTTACTCAATCCACTTAAAAATGCATCTGCAATTAGCTGTTTTTTAATTGGTTCTGGTCCACCATTGATTCTATGTCCTTCGGTGCGTCTTTCTTAATTGAATGAGGTCACCTTATGAGTAAAAAGATAATCATGCTCGTGTCCCCAAGCCAAAGAAATATAATAGGAGAGATTACACATTTCCATTCCACAGCTTTCAATTATCGCCTTGACACTGATTTAAAGTGACATCCCCCGTTTAGGTGGGACGGGAACCATGCTCCTAAAAAGCTTGGTTTCTGGTTTTTTCTTTTGAAAGCGATCTCTGTGTGTTATTGTTGGTTGGGTTGGGTATTTCATGAGCTTTGAAATGAATCAATATAAAAATATGAACCTTTGCTCCTTTGACAGAGACATGTTTTAATTACAATAATCAAATATGCTCCCTTGATCAATGTAATGCTTTTTAATGGAATTATCCATCCATCAATCAGCCATCAATAGTGGTCAACATGACATGCATGTAATGGAAAAACTCTTAGGTTTACTCTTGCTACAGTATGAAATGCCCATATGGAATTTTAAGACTGATTTTTCAACAGCCCATAGCTCCTTCTAATAATCTTTATGAATGCAAAAATTATAATACATTATTAATGCCTATACATTCATGCCTATAATGCATTTATAATGCATTACTTAAACACAGGTAGTATATCAAAAGTGTCACCAAATTATCCAATGTATTTATAGGCCTATGTAATTGATTTAATTTGAAATGCTCACACATTTTAGGGGACAGTGTTAAGCCTATGCCTAAAGGCTACCCAGGAGTATCCATTAGCAGTGGAGTGGCTTTCAGCAGGTCATATGAGGCTACATCACCATGGCAATCTAACAGTACTACATACAGTATGTAGGATCTTAGTTTGAGCCAGTTTGCTATAGAAGGAAAATAATCCTGCAGCAGCAGGAAATTTGAATTATTATGATGGATTATGGACATTGTGTAGGGTTTGATACATTTTTTGTTAGGGCAAATCAAGTCTGACATTTTAAAGTGGAAATTACAAACTTTAGAAGCCTTTTACAAGATTACTTTGCTGGAAAATTCTTAGCAACAAAAGATCAAATCAAGATCCTATATCTGTACCTCTACCTCTTTTTACTCTCCTCTCTGCACTAACCTCAGTGGGTGATAGCCATCAACCAAGTAATGATAGTACGGGCAATGTTGTTGTATTCCAACCTACAACCTCATACATGACTTACTTCTGGTTCATCTGACAAACGGCAGGAAGTTGTCCACCACAATACATATTGATGAAAGTAATCGGGACACTGGAGAACCTGGCTTTCTTCTCCAATCAAGATATAACCTTTCCATCACCGTGGCAACCACATGATATCATGAGGAAGTGAGAAACAGAAACAGGAAATTGTCCTTTGAGTAATATCCAATATAGATAAGCATTTAAACATAAATCTGCTAGATATATAGTAACTTAGGCAGGTGGTAGATGTGTTAACCTCTCTCTGATTACTTTCAGGATTGAAGCTTCATGCTGCAAGGGGTGTTGTGGGAGCATGTTAGGATATGTGTGGGGGAGGAGAATAGGAGAAGCGTGTAAATTGGGGCTGATGAAACTGATCGAGCCACTCTCACAATGGTACTTTCATCATTTTCTTTCAGTCCCTCATTACAAACATCTCTCTGTCTCCTACTGCTCTCTCTCTCTCTCTCTCTCTCTCTCTCCTTACTTTTCTACGGGGCCAAGAGGGCGATCAGGAAAGTCGATACCACCCCAGAAATGATTTTCTTCAGCCATGCATCTATTATTGTGAGTACATTACAATTACACTGGATCAATTTTTGATTTCCATTAATATAGCCATGTCCTTCATTGATCCTGCTACCTACATATTCAGTGGCTTTATTGATTTGGACCAGGAGAGCTGGTGAACCTATACAAGTGAACACAAATTAAATGAAAAAGTTCTATACTTGACAGGGGTACAGCTTGTTCCTCACAATGTGGAAGGCATGCAGTCTTCTGAATTAGTAAAGAGGGGTCAGTGACACCCATTCTACGGGAAGGGATATGAGAGAGCCGAGCACAGGACTCAAGCTGCCAGATTTCAGGTCCTATCGTTATATCAACAAACTTACAGGCAACCAGCCACAATGATCTACTGCAGTTGGGCCAGTCCACATGATGGGTTGGTGGAGAGAGGGAGGGAGATAGGGGATGGGGGGGTATAAAGGGTATTGCTTGCATAATTTCGTCACCCCTCAATCATAAACTGATTAACACTTTGAACATCTGGAACAGCAGGTGCTTGTCTGTTCAAATAACGACTCCAACAAATCAATTGCACCCATGTGAAATGACACCAAAACCAGCAGACCATGCCATTCTGAAATAACTGATGATATACCATGTCAACAAGCTGGGAGAAAGTTTATATTGTATGTGGTATTTAATATTTGGACACAAAATCATACAGAGAAAAGCATTTCCAACGTGTCCTGACTTTAAAGAACAATCATGTAGCTAACACAGTCGGAATTATATGATGCAAGTGTACTAAATTCACAGCATGTTTTGGTGTATCATAATTTGTAATTTCCTCATCGGGGGAACACAGTAGAGTTGAGTTCCTCCTCATTAGGATGGAAAACCACATACAGTGGGAATGTAATAGTTTTCTCTGACTTATACAGTACATAAGAGAACAACTCATTCTTGATGACATTTCCATTATCTTCAGAATCCCATTTACCTCTACGAAGGACTTGACTTCAATGAATGAAATTCAGCACTGTACATGCAAAAGCCATATAGGCAAAAAAAAGGAATAAGAAAAAAACAGGTTCAGTTCATTATCAATGTAATTTTAATTAGCACATCTGTTTGCCTGACTTAATTGTCCATCCTCTTTCCATTGATCTGTGTGAACAGATTAGTTTGTTTTGCTTTCCAATGGGTTTCTTGTCTTAACAAAAGCCATTATAGAATGCTTGGCTTTCTTTACATCCAGCATTATCCCAGTCCTCCTCAGCCAACAGGATATTGGCCATGCTCCTTCATCAATTGCTTTCCCCTGGGATTAGATGGATCCTCCTGCGAATACCTTTGTGAGAGCCAGCTTCCCATGGAGCTGTTAATGTCAACACTGCCACTCAACAGCCTATCAGAATAATCACCACAACAAGTATCTTCCTTCCCTTTTCTTTTTATCTG
The DNA here is from genome assembly GCF_020615455.1 of Coregonus clupeaformis. Lineage (NCBI taxonomy): Eukaryota > Metazoa > Chordata > Actinopteri > Salmoniformes > Salmonidae > Coregonus > Coregonus clupeaformis. The sequence continues at coordinate 14,908 of NW_025533620.1, forward strand.
TTCTGTTTTCTTGGCTAAAATGCATTCCCACTGCAATGACAGATGTATGGAAAACCCAACAGAACGTTTCAGAGGCGCGACCTCTCAGATGAAACAGGAAAGGAAATCAACTGGAACATTTTGTAAAGCCCGTCCACAACCCCCACCATAACCCCAACCCCAACCCCAACCCCAACCCCAAAGGAACAATGGAATAAGACTAGTGCAGCCAAATGATAATACAAATGTGGGTGCTTACTTTTGTCCTATTTCACACATGTACAAGTGTGTGAATAGGAAAAAAAAATTTTTGTTGCATATCCCACTCCCCCTGAAACATCCTCGGAGAGTGGGGTCAAAGCCAGTGATCAGCCATGTTTTACGGTGACCCTGGAGCAATTAGCATTAAGTGCCTTGCTCAAGTGCACATCAACAGATTTTTCACCTAGTCAGCTCAGGGATTCAAACCAGCGACCTTTCAGTTACAGGCCGAACACTCTTAACCACTAGCCTACCTACCACCCCTGTTCTGTTTGAAGATGCAGGCAGTTGAGGCCCAATTTGTATTTCCTAACTACACAAATGAAAGAACAATGGACACATATTACAATGAAAACAATAATATTATGAATTGTATTTTTTATACATTACTCTTTGGAATCCACATTTGTAAGTTACCTGTGAACATTTGCAAACAACACTTGTCAGCTATCCAACCACAATAGCCACCCCCAGTCCACTCTCTTTCAGGAGAGAGAGAGAGAGAGAGAGAGAGAGAGAGAGAGAGAGAGAGAGAGAGAGAGAGAGAGAGAGAGAGAGAGAGAGAGAGGTCTGGTCCTGAGTAATGGAGAGGGTGGAGGGGATTTAATCCATTCACCCCCATTTCATAGGGCTAGAATATTAGAGGGCTGACACTAATGAGCAGCACATCCATGATGTGAGCCATGGAGCTGCCAACATCATTATCTACTAGTGTACTTCTGAAAGTCACAGAAACCCACCATGTCGAGAAGCCTGCCACCACAACTTCTAATTACATTGACAAATGATAAGCCATGATGGGTGGCGGTATGGTCCTTTGGTACTTATATTCTGACTCAGACTGCTGCCTGAAAACCATTGAACGGGAAAAATTTGAAAATAATCACTCTCTATTCCCAGGAAAGATGGTCTGCATATGTCAGTAAATACTTTGTGTAGGACAGCATGAATAGCATGAACATCACACAAGCGCATAACAGGCTAACAATGGCATTGCATTTAGCAGATTTAACCTTTTGAGCAATAAAACAAAATCATTGCAAAGGGCCTGGAAGGATATCTGAAAACATGACTACACAGTTGGTGTGTTATTTTATTTTAGTAAGTTATCCTTACATTCCTTCACTATTCATTATCAAGTCACTTCTGGATTGTTGGTTTGGAGAATACTGACATGAATACAACAATTTGACAGCAGATAACTCATGGTCAACTCATTACAAATGTATTTACACAATACTACATAACACATGTCGACAGGAAACATGACACATAACAATTATCCTTGTGCAGATGAGAAATTTGACTCTGTGTTTTGTTAAATGAACACTAGTATGACAACCACATGTGCTACTGCTGTAACCCATTAATATTGTATTGCTAATGTAATCCTCGGTCTCTGTGTTCATGTTATGTTGAATTAATTAACCCATGTGGCTATTTATATTGGCTCATTTTTATTGAGTTGATGAGTTTATAATTAATTATAATCCATTTACAATATTCTTCCAGCAAATACAGTACCTCTAAGCCGGAAGAATATTACATGTCCTGAGTAAAATGGTCAATAATTGTAATTTGACTCAAGGGCAGATTACATGGTGTAGTTCGAGGAAAGGAGAACATTCATAATCCATGGAAAGACCAGAATGTTTCTGTTTTCTTCTTTGATAGAAAGACCTGGAGTTATTGGCCCTGAGGCTTGCACAGCTGTGCTTAGCTACAGCAAGCAGCGCACTGAGACGTGGCAATGAGAATGTTGCCATGCTCCTGTCCAAAGCTGCCCTCCAACAATACTGACAACACTCCATGAGGAAAACGAATGAGAAAACGAAACACAGTACATTTGTGCCATGGGACGAAGGTTGTCATTTCTCAAAATGAGAATTGATAATGTGGCATGAGGGTGAGATAACACAATATGTTTTTTAGAGAGAGAAATCCAGCAACGTAGTAAAACTAAGATGCACTCAGACAAGCCAATGCTCTGGCTGAACAGGCCTCTGCATTTTTGGCGACTGAATATCTAATCTTATTGATATAAAAAAGAAATCGGGAGGATATAAATGCTGGGTTTCTGCTGCAGGATCCTCAACATAGGCCATCAGCCTGGAGAGTCTGTTGAAGTAGAGGACAGACGGAATTTTCCACTCAATCACAATGTCAATGTCAATTTGGTGTCTGGAAAAATAACTGGGAGGGGGTGGATTGAAGTGGGAGGGAGAGATGAGGAGCTGGAGGAAGAAAAGAGCAATGGAGGACACTGGGAAAAAAACTGGGGGAAAAACTGGTCCTTCGAAAGAGGATATTGATTGTGTATCACTTGCTTCAGGTTGCTGTCAGTGGTGTATATTGGTGCTGTGCAGAGGGTTTACTCTTTTGTTACAACTCAGCTATAATCAACAAGATCCCATTGCCCAAATATTGAGTTATGATCACAACAGGGGCTTTGTAATGACTGAACCCTCTTTCATCACTGATATGCTAATTAGCCACCCCTCCTTTCTTTGACCAACCACACATCAAAACCAGAGACAAGTAACTCGCAAAAATCAAGGTAACAATTTTCCTCCAGGGTGGGCCCAGGTACAATTACACAACCTGGTGTTTCATCAGCACCCTACAGGGAGAGCAAGAGTCGTGGCATTGCAGATGTGCCCCACCATACATGACACAAGCATAGACATACACCAGACAATACAGTTGAAGTCAGAAGTTTACATACACTTAGGTTGGAGACATTAAAACTTGTTTTTCAACCACTCCACACATTTCTTGTTAACAAACTATAATTTTGGCTAGTCGGTTAGGACATCTACTTTGTGCCTAACACAAGTCATTTTTCCAACAATTGTTTACAGACAGAGTATTTCACTTATAATTCACTGTATCACAATTCCAGTGGGTCAGAAGTTTACATACACTAAGTTGGCGGTTCCTTTTTAACAGTTTGGAAAATTCCAGAAAATGATGTCATGGCTTTAGAAGCAGCTGATAGGCTAATTGACATCATTTGAGTCAATTGGAGGTGTACCTGTGGATGTATTTCAAGGACTACCTTCAAACTCAGTGCCTCTTTGCTTGACATCATGGGAAAATCAAAAGAAATCAGCCAAGACCTCAGGAAAAAAATGGTAGACCTCCACAAGTCTGGTTCATCTTTGGGAGCAAAATCCAAACGCCTGAAGGTACCACGTTCATCTGTAAAAACAATATTACGCAAGTATAAACACCATGGGACCACGCAGCCATCATACCGCTCAGGAAGGAGACGCGTTCTGTCTCCTAGAGATGAACGTACTTTGGTGGAAAAAGTGCAAATCAAGCCCAGAACAACAGCAAAGGACCTTGTGAAGATGCTGGAGAAAACAGGTACAAAAGTATCTATATCCACAGTAAAACGAGTCCTATATTGACATAACCTGAAAGGCCGCTCAACAAGGAAGAAGCCACTGCTCCAAAATCGCCATAAAAAAGCCAGACTACGGTTTGCAACTGCACATGGGGACAAAGATCGTACTTTTTGGAGAAATGTCCTCTGGTCTGATGAAACAAAAATAGAACTGTTTGGCCATAATGACCATCGTTATGTTTGGAGGAGAAAAGGGGCAGCTTGCAAGCCGAAGAACACCATTCCAACCGTGAAGCACGGGGGTGGCATCATCATGCTGTGGGGGTGCTTTGCTGCAGGAGGGACTGGTGCACTTCACAAAATAGATGGCATCATGAGGAAGGAAAATTATGTGGATATATTGAAGCAACATCTCAAGACATCATTCAGGAAGGTAAAACTTGGTCGCAAATGGGTCTTCCAAATGGACAATGACCCCAAGCATACTTCCAAAGTTGTTGCAAAATGGCTTAAGGACAAGTCAAGGTATTGGAGTGGCCATCACAAAGCCCTGACCTCAATACTATAGAAAATGTGTGGCCAGAACTGAAAATGTGTGTGCGAGCAAGGAGGCCTACAAACCTGACTCAGTTACACCAGCTCTGTCAGGAGGAATGGGCCAAAATTCACCCAATTTATTGTGGGAAGCTTGTGGAAGGCTACCCGAAACGATTGACCCATGTTAAACAATTTAAAGGCAATGCTACCAAATACTAATTGAGTGTATGTAAGCTTCTGATCCACTTGGAATGTGATTAAAGAAATAAAAGCTGAAATAAATAATTCTCTCTACTATTATTCTGACATTTCACATTCTTAAAATAAAGTGGTGATCCTAACTGACCTAAGACAGGGTATTTTTACTAGGATTAAATGTCAGGAATTGTGAAAAACTGATTTTAAATGTATTTGGCTAAGGAGTATGTAATCTTCCGCACTGAGGTAATAAATACACAGAAATTCCTACAAACACAATTATGCAAAAACCAGTCCCACAACTCATGCAAACACCCCACAGACATACTGGGACCTGGTGTTTGTTCGGTGGATTGCAAAATGTGGATTGTTACAGATGGGAATTATTGCACTAATAATGAGCTGACACAACTTTGAGCATTAATTCTTCCAATTACTGGAGAACCTCCCCTGATGGCAAAAAGATGGTGTAGTCATTAGTCTAATCATGTTGATTCTCCTTGCTACTAGGTCTATACCCTTTATGTGTTCTATCCCAAAAGAGAATAGAGGACGATGCTGTCTGTATAGGAACTGTACAACAGAATGAAACCCTGCTTAATTGCAGCCATCTCCGGTATAGACTCCATATCAAATCTTTACAAACCTGCTGTTCTTTCAAACAGATGCACCACATGCATGGGCTTAGGCTCTGTTGTCTATGGTCCAATAAAAAATCACAACATAGGCTGTTAATCTTTATAACACATTACAGGCTGATATGTGTCTGTGTATTAAGTGATTTGATGTGTACACAGTCTAAGTTGAAGATGACAAACGGGATTCTAATATCCAGTGTTGGGGGTAACGCGTTACAAAGTAACGCATTAGAGTACTAAGATCACGTTTTTGTGGTAACGAGCAACATAACGCATTAGTTTAATCAGTTATCTAGTTACTTTTACAATATTATTTATCTTTTTCTTTGTTGGCGCTTATAAAAAATTAAAATCCCTCCCCCTAGGCATGAATGTTGTGGCAGGTAGCTGGCATGGTAGCTGGTGGAGTAGCTATAGAGATAGCGAGATGGCAGAGCCAGTAGCCTTTATTCCCATTACTTTAATTGGTAGAAGAAAAGGACAGATGTTACTTGACTGACGCTACTTGCAGGATTCACACGCAAACACAGGATCATCGGGTTCAGGCGAGTGCCCCATGTATTGTCTGGTAATTAAAGCCAACAACGTAGCTAGGTGATCAAGTTAGGCTCAGTTGATAAGAATGCTCAGTCTTCACCATAAACATAAAGGAAACAACACTACAATTACACAATGTGATCATATAGTTTTCAAATAAAATAAAATTGTATTTGCCACATGCGCCGAATACAACAGGTGTAGACATTACCGTGAAATGCTTACTTACAGCCCTTAACCAACAATGCATTTCTTTTTTAATAAAAAAGTAAAATAAAACAACAACAACAAAAAAAGTGTTGAGAAAAAAAGAGCAGAAGTAAAATAAAATAACAGTAGGGAGGCTATATACAGGGGGGTACCGGTGCAGAGTCAATGTGCGGGGGCACCGGATAGTTGAGGTAATATGTACATGTGGGTAGAATTAAAGTGACTATGCATAAATAATTAACAGAGTAGCAGCAGTGTAAAAATATGGGATGGGGGAGGGGGGGAAGTGCAAATAGTCCGGGTAGCCATGATTAGCTGTTCAGGAGTCTTATGGCTTGGGGGTAGAAGCTGTTGAGAAGTCTTTTGGACCTAGACTTGGCGCTCCGGTACCGCTTGCCGTGCGGTAGCAGAGAGAACAGTCTATGACTAGGGTGGCTGGGGTCTGACAATTTTGAGGGCCTTCCTCTGACGCTGCCTGGTATAGAGGTCCTGGATGGCAGGAAGCTTGGCCCCAGTGATGTACTGGGCCATAAGCACTACCCTCTGTAGTGCCTTGCGGTCGGAGGCCAAGCAGTTGCCATACCAGGCGGTGATGCAACCAGTCAGGATGCTCTCGATGGTGCAGTTGTAGAACTTTTTGAGGATCTGAGGACCCATGCCAAATCTTTTCAGTCTCCTGAGGGGGAATAGGCTTTGTCGTGCCCTCTTCACGACTGTCTTGGTGTGTTTGGACCATGATAGTTTGTTGGTGATGTGGACACCAAGGAACTTCAAGCTCTCAACCTGTTCCACTACAGCCCCGTCGACGAGAATGGGGGCGTGCTCAGTCCTCTTTTTTTTCCTGTAGTCCACAATCATCTACTTTGTCTTGATCACGTTGAGGGAGAGGTTGTTATCCTGGCACCACACGGACAGGTCTCTGACCTCCTCCCTATAGGCTGTCTCATCGTTGTTGGTGATCAGGCCTACCACTGTTGTGTCGTCGGCAAACTTAATGATGGTGTTGGAGTTGTGCCAGGCCATGCAGTCATGGGTGAACAGGGAGTACAAGAGGGGACTAAGCACGCACCCCTGAGGGCCCCCCGTGTTGAGGATCAACGTGGCAGATGTGTTGTTACCTACCCTTACCACCTGGGGGCGGCCCATCAGGAAGTCCAGGATCCAGTTGCAGAGGGAGGTGTTTACTCCCAGGGTCCTTAGCTTAGTGATGAGCTTTGAGGGGACTATGGTGTTGAACACTGAGTTGTAATCAATGAATCTCTCTGCCCAGTTCGTATCTGTGCGCAAAACAGATTGGTAGCCAGTTGTCTGTGTATTTGAGCTCTCATTTTACTGTGCCCAGTTGGTTTTATATATGTATTTACTTATGTGTAAATAATTCAACAAAATCATTTATTTTAAGTATTGTAAAGGAGATATTGCGTCTGTCATTATTACTTGATGGCCCAGAGTTATAGATTAGGCTACGGACGGTAGGCTATGCAAGCCATTCAAAGGTAATGTGTTATACCCTCTATTGGGTATAAGAATGAATGACCAACACATGCAAGGCATCTTTAGAGGGTTTTCTGTTTTTGGTAACGCAAAAATAATGTCACGCAAAAATAATGTAACAAGTTACTTTCCATAGTAAGTAACGTTATAGCGTAACTAGTTCCTTTTAATGCAAGTAACATTGTAACGTAACGAGTTACTTTTAAAAGTAATGTTCTCCAACACTGCTAATATCTGATAACTCTTTGCAATAATGGGACCAGCTATACTAGTTAGCAACGGCGCTGGTAGTTAGCAACGGCGCTGGTCCCAGATTTGTGACAACGTTGTCTTAACCTTTACATTTTCGACCTAGTACACAGTGCCATGTTGGGGTATGTAATGTCTGTCACTAGTCTGGAAGAGAAGTGCATGGAGACACTGTTGTTTTGTCCTGATTAATGAGATGTCTGATTGTTAAATGAAAGTTGAAACTTCAGAGCCCCCCTCCCATCTCCAGGCAACACATCCATATTAATTTAATGCTAGCTGACTTCTAATTATCCTAATGGGCTACACTGGAGCCATCATGGATGTATTATTCAGTCAGAATGTATTTTTTAACATTCTCTCAAGTGAATGATCACCACTGGTAAAAGATGGGTGGCATTACTCGCAATGGTAAAAGGATCTCAGATTTTGAAGAACAGGCCAGTCAGGTACAAAGCGTCCATGTTTCTAAGTACATATTGTCTATGAATTGGGTCCAGAAGGCTACTGTACTGTCTGAGCTAATCAATTATAATGCCACATGCTGTGAAATACACTCCCAAATTTAGACATCTACCCCCCAAGATCCATAAAGACTCACACAAAAACCATGATTCTTCGAGATTGACTCAGTGGTCATGGACTGCCAATCTTTCACAGTCCATTTTTTTGTTCTTTGTTTTTTCCACACAAATTAAATAATAACAAGGGGTTAATGGTGAGATAAATCTCAGCTAACAGCGAATAAAGTTAAGAGTAGCAGAACTGAGCTGTTCCCTCCATGTTGTTTCCCAGATGGGATTTATGGCAGTAGAAGCCACAGGGACTTGAGACGTGTGTGTGCTGTGCTATGTGCTAGGCACTGAGGCTTTACATGGCCAACAACCTCTCAACAGAACTACCCAATGCCTAAGGAGATGCTTTGATTGCTTTCTTCAAATTCTGAAAAGATTTGTGTCTAGTTGGTGTCACCACCACCACAGGATCAAAACGGATTATCTTTCTTAGCATTAGTTAGACACAAGACATGCATTCATAATCACTGATAAGATCTGTAACATTATGTTACAATCTCAAACAGATATCCCCTCATCTCCCAAGCAGAATGTCCTGCATGTAGAGGCCCTACTCTTTGTTTCTGTCCACCTATTCATCCTACAATCTTTGTGAAAAAGCATTGTTTTGTTACTGTACATGGAGCCCTGTTTCAGATCACCATGAGTAAACATCCACCGCCTGACTGGAGCCCATCAGGGGAACATAAAAAACAAACACATTTTGTTATTCAAATTGAATCGCTTGGGAAAAATTAGATAAAAAATCCTGCAGTACTACATTTTTTGGGACAGCTTAGCCATAATCAAATACTGAATATTCTCTGTGTGTGTACGTCTGTGCGTATGTGTGTAATGAAATCTGATAGCTTACTCATTGTATCCAAACAGTTGTTTGGTAGAGTAGACATTGAATAAGTTGCATAGTTAGGTACATTATTGTCATTTAATTCGCTCTGCTCACTGTCTAGACTTCCTGTGCAGCGAAGACATTGTCATTGGCTGGGGATTCTTAATACTGTAATAAGGTCCTCATCTTATCTTCACAGGAAGAAATGCTGAACACACACAATCAGGACGTTTCTATCGAAAGCAAAACTTGAAATGGGTCCTCCTCCACCTTATAAGCCTTCTGTACTCATCATATTTTGAAGCCACACTCAAACAAATGTACCTTACTTAATAAAGCTCATGAGCCCCATTTACAGTATATACAGCATCAGGGTATCACAACTATAAAACAGGACCACTGGAACAAGTCTGGTAAAGTTCACTAAATTGTTGTCCTTTTTGGCCAATAACAGTTGGTTGGTCAGTCGCTCCCTCTACCTTCTACTTTCACCCAAAGATAGAAATGTAATTTGAGCTGCTTGATGAAGGTAAACAAGTAGAGGGATAGATCATGGGGAATTGTAGGGAATCAGAGATTCTGAGTTTACTCCACAGAACATGCAAAATTAGGGGGTAATAGCAAGGCCCTCTGGGTTTTATTTTGTTTACTACACTTCATATTTTGAAATGATAGGGGTGTTGAGTCATCCATATCTCAATGGGGATTTCCAGCAGGGAAACTGAACAAATGGAGAAAGCAACTGAATGAAAAAGGAGAGTCTGAATTGGGCAGCAGAGATATAGCCTGGTGGAACCAGCCTGATCGCTTCGTTCAACATTCTATTTCACAGTAAAACAGAATGGTAAACGCAGAAATCAGGCCGGTACGACCAGGCTAGTAGAGATGTGGGTAAGATGTGATACTTTGCCTGACCTCAAAAATCAGTCCAATTGGAAATTCAAAGTCAGAAAGATTTGGGTAAACTCCCCAGAAATCTGCCTACCCAGTCGACAGGTGTTCAGGCAGATGAATTGCGAGGTCATTTCCTGTGTCTGCCCTGAAACCATTTCTCTAACTTCTTCTGCTGAGGCTGCAGTTTGCTAAGTAGCACAGCGTGCTGTGCAGACACAGAGCAGCCTCTCCGCATGGGACATTTCTGTTTTCTAAAACAAACACATATCCTCCTCAAAACCCAAGGTAGAAGCACATTAATGTAACCATGTGGCTACACCCACCTCTTGTGTTTAAAATATACCATTGCAGAAACAGCTAATAATGACATCTTGTAATGCTGAAGATTGAGTCAACATTAATGTTACTATTGCAATAATCCCAGACTCCCAGTCGGTATTAGATAGAACGTTGCGGCCCTGCCCACCAGTGGAGAAAACTACCTGTGGTTAACTAGGTTACCCCATTGTCTCACAGCAAAAACATTTTTCAAAAGCAATTTTGTTTTTGTCTGCTTGTTTTTGTCAATTACAAAACTACATTTAAGAAACGTCTAAAGATTACTTTTCAACAATGCCTGCTCCGAGCATTCTCACTACTTATAAAAACGTAATATTGTAGGGCTTCCCTCATACCCCTTTTCATGACGGTGCCAGCAGCCACGTGAGTGCTAGCTAGCTAGCCAACACCAACAACATAAATAAACGGACTATACAGCTACAAGTAGTGAGTGGAGTTACAAACGGACTATACTAAACAAGTTAAATGTCTTTCCACACACATAGCTACATGTAGACTACTTGGACACCGTGTCCCTTCATTTCCCACTCTCCCACGCCGAACAGCTCTTCTCGCAGGCTCTATTTCCCTACATGGGAACATTGCGAACCGTAGGTCGGGATTTTTGACCTGGTTACAGGTACATTGAACAATACAGCAGCTTTTCGTCATGTTTTGTTATTTCTGTATGACAAGAAATCATCGACGAAGTTGGCTCTTTTACAATCGTGGTCAATAGGAAAAAATGTTGGTTTTCTCCAATTTGTGGACATGATCGAGGGGAATTCCTTATTATTACGTGAATATCTATTCGGAGTATACAGATTAATTAATTTATGGTTTGTTTCTCAATCGATGTGGTTTAGAATGCCTCAATACGTTTTACTGTATGTCTACTGTAGAAAATAACATATTTTCCCATTCACCCACCTAGTGGAGAAAGACAAAAACTGAACCTCATATACATAACGTCTGTGGTGCAAAACTTTCAGGCAGTTATTCCAGTATTTTTTGTCACCTCTGAGCATTTCCCACCGGCTTCAATATTTTGAGCAATGTGTCACCTCACAAAAGAGGAGCAGCTTCAGCTGCAGCACACGGTGGCGTTGGATCAGCAGAAAATCTATCAGCTTTTAACACAACAGTATCCATCACCCTGTCAGGCTGCAGCAGATTGGCTCACCAGCAGCAGGCTCAGCTCAGCCACTGCTCTCTCATATCCCGCTCTGCCTCAGGAGCTGGAGCTGGAAAAATCATGGTTTCAATGTGAATCTGTAATGTGTCATCTAATGTTTTGAGTTTTGGCCTATTATATATTGGATGTACGTTTCTTGGGTGTTGAGTACCTGAAAACTGTAATCCTAAATATTCCCACCCACCGGCCCACCCAAAAAATAATGGACAGTTTGTCAGCAAGTAGATGTCTGGGATTTAAATTCAATAAAAAATATCCCTGTAGTGCCAATGTACTTTGAAGCTTTATAAAGCTTTATACTTAGAATGACAATCACACTGATGTGTAATAGATAGAGTCACTCAGAGTCACTCCCAGCTATTGGCTCCAATCTTCTTAACAGGAGTCTTTTTTGCTTAATACATTTGTGTGTAATTAGACCTCACCAGGGACACTGTGCTTTAGTCAGTCACCTCTGCCTCTGGCTCTCAGGCTTTTGACAAAGTGTAAACAGTTCCATTAGGAGGCTATGCATGGAGCTTCTCATTATGTTACACACACAAGCGCGCACACACACACACACACACACACACACACGCACACACACACACACACACACTCAGTGTCATGAAACTGACTTATTTACTTTAGCTATTTTACTGAATATGCAAAAAATAGACATTCTGGTCATTCAGTTATGGAAGGGCAGAGCACATTATACCTCACAATTGCTTCAATAAATATATATTCTGTGCTTGCATGATACATTTTTCATTGCCACTGGTCTTCCCTGGGGTAAGTTGAGAAGACAGTGATATTGTGCCAATGTAATGCTTTACAGTTAAGTGAATAAACCTCTCTGCAAAGTAAAATATGGATTTTAAGAGGCTGCCGTCTCTCTGCTTGCCAGACAGAGAAACATATTATCAAAGCATGGAAGTAGCAGAATAAACTTAGACTGAATGGAATCCTCCATGAATATGATCCTCTTCACTGAAGAAGAAGAGACATGATATGAGAAACGTTAACCGGGATCAACCAATCCACTAAAGCCTTTTAAATAAAGCAGGACATAAGTGCTAAATTCAGTTCTGGTAATGCTAGTTTAGGGAAGATTATTTTTAAAAGATGGGGTAACCGTTCTCTCTGAAAGGGTTTCCAATCGAAGTGCTTAATCAGTATATCAAATACATAAAATAAACTATGTATCTTCAAAAATACCCATGGTTGACCCTGGAACACTGCAATTTCAGTACAAAATGGGCCAATTTGGAGTTGGAGATGTGATATTGTACATATAATGTAGAGATATGCAAAGGGTATGATAATAAACATCAGTCTAGCCCCTACCTACCCCAGGAAGTGCTGGGAACGGGGTTGCTGTTGGCTGTAGACGACAATTGAAGTGTGCATTGTGACCTAAGCCTGTCATTGGCTGTCCTGTTTTCCTCCCTCTCATCTTTCCCTGTGTCTCTCCCTTAACCCCTCCCACTCTCTCTCACTCTCAGTTCTCTACCAACAGCTATAACTGCTGTTTACCCTCCCCCTCCCTCTATCACTCCTCTTGAATTACCAGAATGAATCACATCAGTGGCTGGCCATGACTAGTTTGTGGATCATCCTCTTTAAGCCTGTAGACAATCAATCATTGTCTTTGTCATCCACTACCTAACATTACATTGATTGCAGTAGCTCACTTGACATCACTTGCCTATTGTCCTTGATTTCATTTGTTTCATAAAGAAAGATTCATAAACGAAACCACCAAAATCCTAGCTAATTCCTTTTATACTGCTACTATCATTTCAGAAAAGCCCACCATACACCTACATCAGCTTTCGTAACTTCAAAGGAATGCTAGGTGACTAAATGTATGGTTCTGTTAGATAAATGTAATGCTATTAAATGAAAGTGTGAGTGGTCAACACGATAGCCCAAATCCAAAGCACAGTAGTGAGAATCACTCTGCTAGCTAATATCTGACGCTTGGTAGGGTTGGGACTGGTTAATATTTGAATTGGTGAGTAATATGTAGTAGAAAGTAGTGTTGGAGGGCCAGTATGGCTCTATGAAGGGTGCTGTCCTTTGGATGACACAGATATCAAATTGGAATTCAGCACAACACGATGCACAATATAATTTGTAAAGTCTGGAGAACTTTTGGTGGAGAAGCAGACTGTTCTCTCTCTTTTTGCAACATTTGAAGAAGACTTTCTCAGTCTCTCTCCCTGCGTCTGATATCTCATCTTTTTGAAAGGATTATGGCACAGCGTTTGAAGTCGAGATTAAAATCAGTTAATACAATCACACTTTGATTCTCACACCAGTCAGTGTTTCAAAATGAAAGGCAAACACATTTACTGTAAGTACATAAGACAATACTGTCAAAACAGATTCTAATTTCCTGCCTGAGTAAATATATGTCTAAAGAAACAAGTTGATGTAGAGTGTAAGGGAAAGAGCAACATATAAATAAATAAAGTTTAACCATATTAGTATCCAGAGAAATGAAAACTTTGCCTGACATTGTGTAATCTTGTCACTTTGAAGTAGCTTTTGGCTCTGAGTGACCCTGTGTTGTGTAACTGCCTGCCATGGTGGAGTCTGACACTGTATTGTCCTGTCAACTTGGATTACCCCTCTCTCGACCTGATGAATACTCTTACTTCTGACATCGGCCACATGACAAGTGACCTACGTGGCAAGGATCTCCGTTACCATGTCTATGATAACACTCCACTACTTATTGGCCTGTGTCTGGAATTCCCACTTCCGATCTACCAATTACATGGCCACCTTTGTGTCCCTGAAAACCAGCTTCTAGGATACAAGGGTAACCTACCAACAAACAGTAGATGTAGAAACATGCTGCTTATATTGGAACAGAGAGAATATATCAGTTCACTGCTGCCTGTACATTATCTGATGACATTCCACCTTTGACATGTACTGTTTCATTGTGTCATTGCTTCAATCACAATAGTAAGTCATGGACATTAACATTTATAGTGGATGGCATCTGTTTCTGCTGAGGTGTACAATTTGGTTGGGTCATTAACATTGACATTAATGTTTCATAGAGAGGTACCTGACTACAATGTGAAAATGTTGGGATTGAGGCATTGTCTGTCTTTCAACTCAATTATTTCAACACACATATCACCTTCAAGATCAGCAGACCTTTACTGTACCTTTGAAAGGCATCATTCCCAGATCAGCAAAGCACATTAACACTAAATATATTTCACTCTTGACAGAATTAAAGGAGAGACAATATGTATCATTTACTTTTGAGCGTTAGCCCCCATTCATGAGATCTACTGTTGTATACAGAACCTCATTTACCCTGATTGATGCTGCAAGTACCACAAGTACCACAGTGTTCTCTGAGAAGTAACTTGTAGCGGCATCTATATATAGGCCATCTCTTTTTTGTCATCTTCCATTCTTCAGTGAACACTAAGACGACCATATGAGCTGATTAGAATGCTAATTTGAGGTTGGTTGGGTAATCACTTGTCAGGCAGCTGTTTGGGCGTGGATGTACTGTTCAGGAACACAATGTCTCTACAGATGGACGCCCCCCTCCTCTCAACCGCCATTATAGAGTGCCTTCAGAAAGTATTCACACCCCTTGACTTATTCCACATTTTGTTGTGTTACAGCCTGATTTTAAAATGGATTAAATATTTTTTTTCCCCTCACCAATCTACACACAATACCCCATAATGACAAAGTGAAAACATGTTTTTAGAAATGTTAGCAAATCTTTTGAAAATGAAATACAGAAATTAATAATTTACATAAGCATTCACATCCCTGAGTCAATACTTTGAAGAAGCACCTTTGGCAGTGATTACAGCTATGAGTCTTTCTGGTATGTCTCTAAGCGCTTTTCACACCTGGATTGTGCAACATTTGCCCATTATTCTTTTCAAACTTCTTAAAGCTCTGTCAGATTGGTTGTTGATCATTGCTAGACAACCCTTTTCAGGTCTTGACAAAGATTTTCATGTAGATTTAAGTCAAAACTGTAACTTGGTAAGCCACTCCAGTGTAGATTTGGCCTTTGTTTTAGGTTATTGTCCTGCTGAAAGGTGAATTCATCTCCCAGTGTCTGGTGGAAAGCAGACTGAACCAGGTTTTCTTATAGTATTTTCCCTGTGCTTAGCTCCATTCTGTTTCTTTTTTATCCTGAAAATCTCCCCAGTCCTTAACGATTACAAGCATACCCATAATATGAAGCAGCCACCACTATGCTTGAAAATATGGAGAGTGGTACTCAGTAATGTGTTGTATTGGATTTGCCCCAAACATAACACTCTGTATTCAGCACAAAAAGTTAATTGCTTTGCCACATTTTTTGCTTTATTACTTTAGTGCCTTGTTGCAAACAGGATGCATGTTTTAGAATATGTTTATTCTGTACAGGCTTCCTTCTTTTCACTCTGTCAATTAGGCTAGTATTGTGGAGTAACTACAATGTTGTTGATCCATCCTCAGTTTTCTCCTATCACAGCCATTAAACTCTTTAACTGTTTTAAAGTCACCATTGGCCTCATTGTGAAATCCCTGAACAGTTTCCTTCCTCACTGGCAACTGAGTTAGGAAGGACACCTTTATCTCTGTAGTCACTGGTTGTATTAATACACCATCCAAAGTGTAATTAATAACTTCATTATGCTCAAAGGGATATTCAATGTCTGCTTTTCTTTTACCCATCTACCAATAGGTGGCCTTCTTTGTGTGGCATTGGAAAACCTTCATGGTCTTTGTGGTTGAATCTGTGTTTGGAATTCACTGCTCGACTGAGGTACCTTACAGATAATTGTGTGTGTGGGATACAGAGATGAGGTAGTCATTCAGAAATCATATTAAAAACTATTATAGCATATAGGGAGTCCATGCAACTTATTATGTGACTTGTTATGTAAATCTTTACTCCTGAACTTATTTAGGCTTGCCATAACAAAGGGGTTGAATACTTAAAATACTTAAAATAAAAATAATTCCACTTTGACATTATGGGGTATTGTGTGTAGGCCAGTGACACTGATCAAAGTAATGTCAATGACACCATTTTTATTTAGTCATCAAGGATTTGCAAATTTGACAACGTAAAGGTTTTCAGCAGTTTTTTAAAGAGCACAGAAAAATGAACAAAATATGAATGTTTGATTTTTGGGGTGAACTTCCCCTTTAATACTTTATATTCACATCTTGTGCCTTATTTCACTGATCACCCTTGGGTCCAGAGGGAAATGTTTTTAGAATGCTGATATGGTGGGTGACTAAAAAACAACAACATTGGAACATGGATAGAGTTCCTAGTAGACTGGAAATACAATGTGAAAACCTTCCCAGAGGGCTTGACAAGGTCATTTTCCTTCACCAATCCAGTGATGAGTGACTCAGAGGAAGAGCAAGGAGCTCCGGGAACTGATAATAACAGGTGGGTGTAGTGGGAGCTGAATTCCAGGTACTCATCCTCCTTGAATTCATGGTACTCATACTAATTTTTTCCATTTTCTACGTCATTCTATGTGGGGCTGAGATACATTACTGTATGTGGGTCTCAGAATCATTATATATCCATCGACTAACTGGCCATTTTAATCTTTGAGATTATTCTGGACTACAGGTGGAGCCTGGCCATAATCAGGTTTGACAGGGAAGCCAGACCAATGATTCCCTAGGCACAACTGTTTGCCCTCTATTATGGGCATTCAGGTCACGCAGCGTCTGACCATAACAAAGAGGGAGGGAGAGAGGCTGGGGAGAGAGAGCACTCTCTCCTGAGCTACAGCCTCTTGCACAGATGTAATGAGAAACCTGTGGGAATCCCCAGAGGTATACTGTATGCTTCAGCCCAGTGTTTGTCACAGTCAGGTAGGAAACTCAATATAGATCCTCTCAAACTCACAAACTGATGAAAAGATCAGGTTAATTTTTCATAAAATGCTTCAGTTATGAGTATTCTTCCAACAAAAACAAAATGCATTGATGTCCAACGTCAGGTATATTGAAATATTGCTTTGATAGAATGTTTTGGCTGGTGGGAACTGGGAAAACGATTTAATGTCAGATATACAGGTATATGTATGTTAGAACAAGCTCCAGTATGTTTAACATGTTAACAGAATATAAACTACTCAGCTTTCTCATTGATGATGTTGGCTTTTGTTTCATTGAATTTGAAATGAAACTAAACTTTATGTCTGTCAAAAAATATAAACTCATAAAATACACAAGGGCATGTGGGTCCTGCATAAAACAACTATAGTCATATATATCAAATACAATTGTGCAGAGAAAGGCCCCAAACAAGCTTTTCTCAGTTCATTAGAATGGAGTTTTCCAGTTGAATGGCTGTGAAGGCTTAGGGTTTGACAGTGAAGTACTAGAGGGGAACTGGATTACTTGAATGTTGAATACATTATGCAATAGCTACGGACTTACTGATGACGCAATGTAGCCAATGCTTTCTAGTGATTTATCCTGCGAGTACATTTCTCTCATTTTCTCAGCCAAAGAGGAGCATTAATCTGATGGCAGTTGAATGGGTCCAAACGTTCATCATATTCTACCTTTCAGCTGGGCAGAAATGTGTTTTGGTTGAGTGAATTTGGGTACTCCAAATGTTCTTATGTTTAGCACATTTTCTTAATAAGATTTCTGGGAATCCCAATAATAAAGATGAAAATATGGATAATTTACACTGCACACACTTCTCTTAGACTACATCAGTAAGAATAGAGATAGGAACCGTAGCTGAGCGATGACATTACTCCACTCATGTACTTAGATAACAACTATTATTATTAAGTTAAAATACTCTATAAAATACTTAATAGGGACACACACATACAGTACAGTATAAGTATGATTTTGAGGGTAGCCAATAAAACAGCTGTGGTGCAGAGTGAAGGATATGCATCTCTAGGTCTGTTTAATCAGTTTTATGTACATACCGAGTGATTTATTTCAGACACACCTTGTGTCCGCAAAACAGCCCTTGCAGTGTGCAAAATAACCACAATGGGACGGCACTTAATTGACAACATGGAGAAAGATGTATCCGGACACAAGACTTTTAAGCAGGTCAACATTCACAAGGACGCAGGTCTAGACAGATTACCAGGACGCGTACACAGAGCATGCGCTGACCAACAGGCAAGTGTCTACACTGACATTTTCAACATGTCCCTGACTGAGTCAAAATGTTTGAAGCAGACCACCATAGTCCCTGTAACCAAGAACAGTAAGATAACCTGCCTAAATGACTACTGACCCGTAGCACTCACGTCCGTAGCCATGAAGTGCTTTGAAAGGCTGGTCATGGCTCACATCAACACCATTATTCCAGAAACCCTAGACCCACTCCAATTTGCATACCGCCCCAACAGATCCACAGATGATGCAATCTCTACTGCACTTCATCCTACCCTTTCCCACCTGGACAAGAGGAACACCTACGTGAGAATGCTATTCATTGATTACAACTCAGTGTTCAACACCATAGTCCCCTCAAAGCTCATCACTAAGCTTAGGACCTTGGGAGTAAACACCTCCCTCTGCAACTGGATCCTGGACTTCCTGATGGGCCGCCCCCAGGTGGTAAGGGTAGGTAACAACACATCTGCCACGTTGATCCTCAACACGGGGGGCCCTCAGGGGTGCGTGCTTAGTCCCCTCTTGTACTCCCTGTTCACCCATGACTGCATGGCCTGGCACAACTCCAACACCATCATTAAGTTTGCCGACGACACAACAGTGGTAGGCCTGATCACCAACAACGATGAGACAGCCTATAGGGAGGAGGTCAGAGACCTGTCCGTGTGGTGCCAGGATAACAACCTCTCCCTCAACGTGATCAAGACAAAGTAGATGATTGTGGACTACAGGAAAAAAAAGAGGACTGAGCACGCCCCCATTCTCGTCGACGGGGCTGTAGTGGAACAGGTTGAGAGCTTGAAGTTCCTTGGTGTCCACATCACCAACAAACTATAATGGTCTAAACACACCAAGACAGTCGTGAAGAGGGCACGACAAAGCCTTTTCCCCCTCAGGAGACTGAAAAGATTTGGCATGGGTACTCCCTAGTCATAGACTGTTCTCTCTGCTACCGCTCGGCAAGCGGTACCAGAGTGCCAAGTCTAGGTCCAAAAGGCTTCTTAACAGCTTCTACCCCAAAGCCATAAGACTCCTGAACAGCTAATCATGGCTACCTGCACTATTTGCACCCCACCCCACCCACTGTTTTACGCTGCTGCTACTCTCTGTTTATTATCTATGCGTAGTCACTTTAACTCTACCCACATGTACATATTACCTCAATTACCTCGATTAACCTGTGCCCCCGCACATTGACTCTGCACCGGTACCCCTGTATATCAATCAATCAATCAATTTTATTTTATATAGCCCTTCTTACATCAGCTAATATCTCGAAGTGCTGTACAGAAACCCAGCCTAAAACCCCAAACAGCTAGTAATGCAGGTGTAGAAGCACGGTGGCTAGGAAAAACTCCCTAGAAAGGCGAAAACCTAGGAAGAAACCTAGAGAGGAACCAGGCTATGAGGGGTGGCCAGTCCTCTTCTGGCTGTGCCGGGTGAAGATTATAACAGAACCATGCCAAGATGTTCAAAAATGTTCATAAGTGACAAGCATGGTCAAATAATAATCAGGAATAAATCTCAGTTGGCTTTTCATAGCCGATCATTAAGAGTTGAAAACAGCAGGTCTGGGACAGGTAGGGGTTCCATAACCGCAGGCAGAACAGTTGAAACTGGAATAGCAGCAAGGCCAGGCGGACTGGGGACAGCAAGGAGTCACCACGGCCGGTAGTCCCGACGTATGGTCCTAGGGCTCAGGTCTCTCAGTTGGCTTTTCATAGCCGATCATTAAGAGTTGAAAACAGCAGGTCTGGGACAGGTAGGGGTTTCGTAACCGCAGGCAGAACAGTTGAAACTGGAATAGCAGCAAGGCCAGGCGGACTGGGGACAGCAAGGTGTCATCATGCCCGGTAGTCCTGACGTATGGTCCTAGGGCTCAGGTTCTCAGAGAGAAAGAGAGAACGAGAGAATTAGAGAGAGCATACTTAAATTCACACAGGACACTGGATAAGACAGGAGAAGTACTCCAGGTATAACCAACTAACCCCAGCCCCCCGACACATAAACTACTGCAGCATAAATACTGGAGGCTGAGACAGGAGCGGTCCGGAGACACTGTGGCCCCATCTGAAGAAACCCCGGACAGGGCCAAACAGGAAGGATATAACCCCACCCACTCTGCCAAAGCACAGCCCCCGCACCACTAGAGGGATATCCTCAGCCACCAACTTACAATCCTGAGACAAGGCCGAGTATAGCCCACAGAGGTCTCCACCACAGCACAAACCAAGGGGGCGCCAACCCAGACAGGAAGATCACGTCAGTAACTCAACCCACTCAAGTGACACACCCCTCCCAGGGACGGCATGAAAGAGCACCAGCAAGCCAGTGACTCAGCCCCTGCAACAGGGTTAGAGGCAGAGAACCCCAGTGGAGAGGGGAACCGGCCTGGCAGAGACAGCAAGGGCTGTTCGTTGCTCCAGAGCCTTTCCGTTCACCTTCACACTCCTGGGCCAGACTACACTCAATCATATGACCTACTGAAGAGATAAGTCTTCAGTAAAGACTTAAAGGTTGAGACCGAGTCTGCGTCTCTCACATGGGTAGGCAGACTGTTCCATAAAAATGGAGATCTATAGGAGAAAGCCCTGCCTCCCGCTGTTTGCTTAGAAATTCTAGGGACAATTAGGAGGCCTGCGTCTTGTGACCGTAGCGTACGTATTGGTATGTACGGCAGGACCAACTCGGAAAGATAGGTAGGAGCAAGCCCATGTAACGCTTTATAGGTTAACAGTAAAACCTTGAAATCAGCCCTTGCCTTAACAGGAAGCCAGTGTAGGGAAGCTAGCACTGGAGTAATATGATCAAATTTCTTGGTTCTAGTCAGGATTCTAGCAGCCGTATTTAGCACTAACTAAAGTTTATTTAGTGCTTTATCCGGGTAGCCGGAAAATAGAGCATTGCAGTAGTCTAACCTAGAAGTAACAAATGCATGGATGAATTTTTCTGCATCATTTTTGGACAGAAAATTTCTGATTTTTGCAATGTTACGTAGATGGAAAAAAGCTGTCCTTGAAACAGTCTTGATATGTTCGTCAAAAAGAGAGATCAGGGTCAAGAGTAACGCCGAGGTCCTTCACAGTTTTATTTGAGACGACTTTACAACCATCAAGATGAATTGTCAGATTTAACAGAAGATCTCTTTGTTTCTTGGGACCTAGAACAAGCATCTCTGTTTTGTCCGAGTTTAAAAGTAAAAAGTTTTCAGCCATCCACTTCCTTATGTCTGAAACACAGGCTTCTAGCGAGGGCAATTTTGGGGCTTCACCATGTTTCATTGAAATGTACAGCTGTGTGTCATCCGCATAGCAGTGAAAGTTAACATTATGTTTTCGAATAACATCCCCAAGAGGTAAAATATATAGTGAAAACAATAGTGGTCCTAAAACGGAACCTTGAGGAACACCGAAATGTACAGTTGATTTGTCGGAGGACAGACCATTCACAGAGACAAACTGATATCTTTCCGACAGGTAAGATCTAAACCAGGCCAGAACTTGTCCGTGTAGACCAATTTGTGTTTCCAGTCTCTCCAAAAGAATGTGGTGATCGATGGTGTCAAAGGCAGCACTAAGGTCTAGTAGCACGAGGACAGATGCAGAGCCTCGGTCTGACGCCATTAAAAGGTCATTTACCACCTTCACAAGTGCAGTCTCAGTGCTATGATGGGGTCTAAAACCAGACTGAAGCATTTCGTATACATTGTTTGTCTTCAGAAAGGCAGTGAGTTGCTGCGCAACAGCTTTTTCTAAAATTTTTGAGAGGAATGGAAGATTCGATATAGGCCGATAGTTTTTTATATTTTCCGGGTCAAGGTTTGGCTTTTTCAAGAGAGGCTTTATCACTGCCACTTTTAGTGAGTTTGGTACACATCCGGTGGATAGAGAGCTGTTTATTATGTTCAACATAGGAGGGCCAAGCACAGGAAGCAGCTCCTTCAGCAGTTTAGTAGGAATAGGATCCAGTATGCAGCTTGAAGGTTTAGAGGCCATGATTATTTTCATCATTGTGTCAAGAGATATAGTACTAAAACACTTAAGTGTCTCTCCCGATCCCAGGCCCCTCGCAGAGCTGTGCAGATCCAGGACAGCTAAGCCCTGGAGGAATACGCAGATTCAAAGAGGAGTCCGTAATTTGCTTTCTAATGGTCATGATCTTTTCCTCAAAGAAGTTCATGAATTTATTACTGCTGAAGTGAAAGCCATCCTCTCTTGGGGAATGCTGCTTTTTAGTTAGCTTTGCAACAGTATCAAAAAGAAATTTTGGATTATTCTTATTTTCCTCGATTAAGTTGGAAAAGTAGGATGATCGAGCAGCAGTGAGGGCTCTTCGGTACTGCACGGTACTGTCTTTCCAAGCTAGTCGGAAGACTTCCAGTTTGGTGTGGCGCCATTTCCGTTCCAATTTCCTGGAAGCTTGCTTCAAAGCTCGGGTATTTTCTGTATACCAGGGAGCTAGTTTCTTATGACAAATGTTTTTCGTTTTTAGGGGTGCAACTGCATCTAGGGTATTGCGCAAGGTTAAATTGAGTTCCTCAGTTAAGTGGTTAACTGATTTTTGTCCTCTGACGTCCTTGGGTAGGCAGAAGGAGTCTGGAAGGGCATCAAGGAATTTTTGTGTTGTCTGAGAATTTATAGCACGACTTTTGATGCTCCTTGGTTGGGGTCTGAGCAGATTATTTGTTGCGATTGCAAACGTAATAAAATGGTGGTCCGATAGTCCAGGATTTTGTGGAAAAACATTAAGATCTACAACATTTATTCCATGGGACAAAACTAGGTCCAGAGTATGACTGTGGCAGTGAGTAGGTCCAGAGACATGTTGGACAAAACCCACTGAGTCGATGATGGCTCCGAAAGACTTTTGGAGTGGGTCTGTGGACTTCTCCATGTGAATATTAAAATCACCAAAAATTAGAATATGATCTGCTATGACTACAAGGTCTGATAGGAATTCAGGAAACTCAGAGAGGAACGCTGTATATGGCCCAGGAGGCCTGTAAACAGTAGCTATAAAAAGTGATTGAGTAGGCTGCATAGATTTCATGACTAGAAGCTCAAAAGATGAAAACACCATTTTTTTTTTGTAAATTGAAATTTGCTATCGTAAATGTTAGCAACACCTCCGCCTTTGCGGGATGCACGGGGAATATGGTCACTAGTGTAACCAGGAGGTGAGGCCTCATTTAACACAGCAAATTCATCAGGCTTAAGCCATGTTTCAGTCAGGCCAATCACATCAAGATTATGATCAGTGATTAGTTCATTGACTATGACTGCCTTTGAAGTGAGGGATCTAACATTAAGTAACCCTATTTTGAGATGTGAGGTATCACGATCTCTTTCAATAATGGCAGGAATGGAGGAGGTCTTTATCCTAATAAGATTGCTAGGGTGAACACCGCCATGTTTAGTTTTGCCCAACCTAGGTCGAGGCACAGACACAGTCTCAATGGGTATGGCTGAGCTGACTACACTGACTATGCTATTGGCAGACTCCACTAAGCTGGCAGGTTGGCTAACAGCCTGCTGCCTGGCCTGCACCCTATTTCACTGTGGGGCTAGAGGAGTTAGAGCCCTATCTATGTTGGTAGATAAGAGGAGAGCACCCCTCCAGCTAGGATGGAGTCCGTCACTCCTCAGCAGGTCAGGCTTGGTCCTGTTTGTGGGTGAGTCCCAGAAAGAGGGCCAATTATCCACAAATGTTATCTTTTGGGAGGGGCAGAAAACAGTTTTCAACCAGCGATTGAGTGCTGAGACTCTGCTGTAGAGCTCGTCACTTCCCCTAACTGGGAGGGGGCCAGAGACAATTACTCGATGCCGACACATCTTTCTAGCTGATTTACACGCTGAAGCTATGTTGCACTTGGTGACCTCTGACTGTTTCATCCTAACATCGTTGGTGCCGACGTGGATAACAATATCTCTATACTCTCTACACTCGCCAGTTTTAGCTTTAGCCAGCACCATCTTTAGATTAGCCTTAACGTCGGTAGCCCTGCCCCCTGGTAAACAGTGTATGATCGCTGGGTGATTCGTTTTAAGTCTAATACTGCGGGTAATGGAGTCGCCAATGACTAGGGTTTTCAATTTGTCAGAGCTAATGGTGGGAGCCTTCGGCGTCTCAGACCCCGTAACGGGAGGAGTAGAGACAAGAGAAGACTCAGACTCAGACTCCGACTCGCTACATAATGGGGAAAACCGGTTGAAGGTTTCTGTCGGCTGAATGAGCGACACCGGTTGAGCATTCCAACAGTATTTCCCTCCAGAAGCCATGAGAAAGTTGTCCAGCTGCGGGGACTGTGCGGGGGATTTATACTAACGTTACTGTCTGTACTTACTGGTGGCACAGACGCTGTTTCTTCCTTTCCTACACTGAAATTACCCTTGCCTAACGATTGCGTCTGAAGCTGGGCTTGTAGCACAGCTATTCTCGCCGTAAGGCGATCGTTCTCCTGTATATTATGAGTACAGCGACTGCAATTAGAAGACATCATGTTAATGTTACTACTTAGCTTCGGCTGTTGAAGATGTTGACGAACCATGTCCAGATAAAGCGTCCGGAGTGAAAAAAGTTGAATAAGGGAAAAAAGTTGCGATGGAAAAAAGAAAAATAAAGTAAAGTTGGCAGCTAAAACGCACAGGAAAATGACTCTTCTGTCTCGGGATAAAACGTCCGGGGTGAAAAAGTTTAACGAAAAAAGATGAGTGAGGACAAAACTAAAAAGTTGGTAAATTTGTTGAACACAGAGATTGATTAAACGTTTATTAAAAGTAAAACGTGAATAGTTTGGCAGGTAGCCAAGTAGCAACAAACAGCACAGCAGCACGGAGACAATGCGGAAGCGAGACGGAAGTCACGTAGTAATCACACAGGCGCAGTTATATAGCCTCCCTACTGTTATTTTATTTTACTGCTGCTCTTTAATTATTTATTACTTATCTATTTTTTACTTAACACTTATGTTTCTTAAAACTGCATTGTTGGTAAGCATTTCACTGTAAAGTCTACACCTGTTGTATTCCAAGATGGCGTAGCAGTGCGGTTGTGTTCTTTGTTGTGTGTCCGTGTAAATAGCCTGTTTTTTGTATTTTTTATTTTATTTTTCGTACTTATTTCTCTATCACACTTTTCATCCTTCTACAAAATATACTTTACTGCAACCCGCCTCACTCAATGTGGAACGGATTCTATTATTGACTTACCTTTTATCTAGAATCTCCAGTTGAAACTAGCTAGCCAGCTAGCCAGCTAACTAGCTACTTGCTATTAGCCACCATTAGCGGTTTTCACCCAGAACATCAGATTTTTTGCCAGAATAACTGAATCACTGGACATTAACACCGGATCGCAACTAGCTAGCCGCAACCGGATGGATGTTGCTGTTGGCTAATCACCGCTGCCCCCGAAGCACGCACCAGTTAGCCTCGATCTAGCCTCGAGCCAGGCCCATATCCCGGCTATCTACCTCTCTGTCTACCGGACGGGAGTAGCCAGCTAACTAGCTACTTGCTATTAGCCACCGTTAGCGGTTTTTCACCATTGTCCGTGGCCTGCACTACCTACCAGCCAGCTCTAGCCTGGACTATTATCGGCCAGTCTGCACTGACTGCACAGCGCGTTATTGACCCAGAATATATTGTTTTTTCTGCCGGAATCACTGAATCACTGGACCTTTAATAACGGATCATCGCAACTAGCTAGCTGCAACCAAATGGATGTAGTTGTTGGCTAATCAGCCCTGAGCTAGCCTCGAGCCAGGCCCATCTCCTGGCTATCTACCTCTCTGTCAACCGGACGGGACCTCCTAGTGTTGACACGGAGCCCCGCCGATCCAACACGACTGGTCTGCCAACAAAATCGTCTGATATGGTTTCAACAGGCTTCCCGTTACGACGTCGACCACAAAGATCCATCTGCTAGCCCCGGCCCACTAGTATACGCAAGCCGTGGCCTCTTGCTCGCCAGTGCTGTGGAAGCCCCCGAACTACCTCCAAACTCTCCTATTGCTGTTCACCGGACCTTATGATAACTCAGCTATACAGCTGATGCCTGCTGGACTGTTCCTTTATACGGTACCTCATCCTGTTTATGTTTAGCCTCAGCCCAAACTTTGTTGCCATTACCAGCTGTTGTCTTAGCTCTCTTGAATAACACCTGTGATTGCTTTATGCCTCTCTCCCATGTCAATATGCCTTGCTTATTGCTGTTTCGGTTATTTCTTATTGTACTATTTCACTGTAGATCCCCCAGCCCAGCTCAACCTGCCTTAGATAGCTCCTTTGTCCCACCCCCCATACACGCAGAGACCGAATCAATCGGTGCCTCCAGTGATGCTATCTCTTTCATCGTTTCCCAACGCTTAGGTTTACCTCCACTGCACTCATATCCTTCCATATCCTTGTCTGTACATAATGCCCTGAATCTATTCTACAACGCCCGGAAATCTGCCCCTTTTTTTCTCTGTACCCAACGCACTAGAACACCAGTACTTAAAGCCTTTAGCCGTATCCTTATTCTACTCCTCCTCTGTTCCTCTGGTGATGTAGAGGTTAACCCAGGCCCTGTAGCGCCCAGTATCACTCCTACTCCCCAGGCATTATCATTTGTTGACTTCTGTAACCGTAAAAGCCTTGGTTTCTTGCACGTCGACATCCGAAGCCTCCTCCCTAAGTTTGAGTTATTCACTGCGTTAGCACACTCCGCCAACCCTGATGTTCTAGTAGTGTCTGAATCCTGGCAACTACAACATTTTCCGTCTCGATAGAACTGCCAAAGGGGGTGGGGTTGCAATCTACTGTAGAGATAGCCTGCAGAGCTCTATTGTACTATCCAGGTCTGTGCCCAAACAGTTTGAGCTTCTACTTCTAAAAATCCACCTTTCCAGAAATAAGTCTCTCACTGTTGCCACTTGCTACAGACCCCCCTCAGCCCCGAGCTGTGCCCTGGACACCATATGTGAACTGATTGCCCCCATCTATCCTCAGAGTTCGTACTGCTTGGTGACCTAAACTGGGATATGCTTAACACCCTGGCCAACCTACAATCTAAACTAGATGCCCTCAATCTCACACAAACTATCAATGAACCTACCAGGTACAACCCTAAATCTGTAAACATGGGCACCCTCATAGATATCATCCTGACAAATGTACCCTCTAAATACACCTCCGCTGTCTTCAACCAGGATCTCAGCGATCACTGCCTTATTGCCTGTGTCCGTAATGGGTCCGCGGTCAAGCGACCACCCCTCATCACTGTCAAACGCTCCCTAAAACACTTTAGCAAGCAGGCCTTTCTAATTGACCTGGCCCGGGTATCCTGGATGGATATTGACCTCATTCCGTCAGTAGAGGATGCCTGGTTGTTCTTTAAAAGTACTTTCCTCTCAATCTTAAATAAGCAGGCCCCATTCAAAAAATTCAGAACTAAGAACAGATATAGCCCCTGGTTCTCCTCAGACTTGACTGCCCTTGACCAGCACAAAAACAAATAATAATAATAATAATAATAATATGCCATTTAGCAGATGCTTTTATCCAAAGCGACTAACAGTCATGCATGCATACATTTTTACGTAACATCCTGTGGCGTACTGCATTAACATCGAACAGCCCCCGCGATATGCAACTTTTCAGGGAAGTCAGGAACCAATATACACAATCAGTTAGGAAAGCAAAGGCTAGCTTTTTCAAACAGAAATGTGCATCCTGTAGCACCAACTCCAAAAAGTATTGGAACACTGTAAAGTCCAATGAAAATAAGAGCACCTCCTCCCAACTGCCCACTGCACTGAGGCTAGGAAACACTGTCACCACCAATAAATCTACAATAATCGAGAATTTCAACAAGCATTTTGTTACGGCTGGCCATGCTTTCCACCTGGCTACCACTACCCTGGCCACCAGCTCTGCACCCTCCGCTGCAACTTGCCCATGCCCCCCCTGCTTCTCCTTCACACAAATTCCGACAGCTGATGTTCTGAAAGAGCTGAAATATCTGGAACCCTACAAATCAGCTGGGCTAGTAAATCTGGACCCTTTCTTTCAAAAATTAGCCGCCGAAATTGTCGCAACCCCTATTACTAGCCTGTTCAACCTCTCTTTCGTAACGTCTGACATCCCCAGAGATTGGAAATCTGCCGCGGTCATCCTCCTCTTCAAAGGGGGTGACACTCTAGATCCAAACTGTTACAGACCTATATCCATCCTGCCCTGCCTTTCGAAAGTATTTGAAAGCCAAGTTAACAAACAGATCACCGACCATTTCGAATCCCACCGTACCTTCTCTGCTATGCAATCCGGTTTCCGAGCTGGTCATGGGTGCACCTCAGCCACGCTCAAGGTCCTAAACAATATTATAACCGCAATCGATAAAAGACAGTACTGCGCAGCTGTCTTCGTCGACCTGGCCAAGGCTTTCGACTCTCTCAACCACTGCATTCATATTGGCAGACTAAATAGCCTTGGTTTCTCTAATGACTGCCTCGCCTGGTTCACCAACTACTTCTCA
Source organism: Coregonus clupeaformis (assembly GCF_020615455.1). NCBI lineage: Eukaryota > Metazoa > Chordata > Actinopteri > Salmoniformes > Salmonidae > Coregonus > Coregonus clupeaformis. The sequence continues at coordinate 43,841 of NW_025533620.1, forward strand.
GATAGAGTTCAATGTGTCAAATTGGAGGGCCTGTTGTCTGAACCTCTGGCTGTCTCTATGGGGGTGCCACAGGGTTCAATTCTCGGGCCGACTCTATTCTCTGTGTATATCAGTGATGTCGCTCTTGCTGCTGGTGACTCTCGGATCCACCTCTATGCGGACGACACCATTTTGTATACATCTGGCCCTTCATTGGACACTGTGTTAACAAACCTCCAAACAAGCTTCAACGCCATACAACACTCCTTCCATAGCCTCCAACCGTTCTTAAACACTTATAAAACTAAATGCATGCTCTTCAATCGAACGCTGCTTGCACCCGCCCACCCGACTAGAATCACTACTCTCGGCAGGTCTGACCTAGAGTATGTGGACAACTACAAATACCTAGGTGTCTGGGTAGACTGTAAACTCTCCTTCAAGACTCACATTAAGCATCTCCAATCAAAAGTTATATCTAGAATCGGCGATGTCATTTACAAAATAGCCTCCAACACTCTACTCAGCAAATTGGATGTAGTCTATCACAGTGCCATCGGTTTTGTCACCAAAGCCCCATATCCTACCCACCATTGTGACCTGTACGCTCTTGTTGGCAGGCCCTCACTACATATTCGTCGCCAAACCCACTGGCTCCAGGTCATCTATAAATCACTGCTAGGCAAATCCCCATCTTATCTTAGCTCACTGGTCACCATAGCAACACCCACCTGTAGTCTGCGCTCCAGCAGGTATATCTCACTGGTCATCCCCAAAGCCAACACCTCCTTTGGCCGCCATTCCTTCCAGTTCTCTGCTGCCAATGACTGGAACGAACTGCAAAAATCTCTGAAGCTGGAGACTCTTATCTCCCTCACTATCTTTAAGCGTCAGTTGTCAGAACAGCTTACCGATCACTGCACCTGTACACAGCCATTCTGAAATTAGCCCACCCAACTACCTCATCCCCATATTGTTATTTTGCTAATTTGCACCCCAGTATCTCTATTTGCACATCATCTTTTGCACATCTATCATTCCAGTGTTAATTACGAAATTGTAACTATTTTTGCACTATGGCCTATTTATTTATTGCCTTACCTCCATAACTTACTACATTCGCACACACCTCTATATATATTTTCTGTTGTATTTTTGACTTTATGTTTTGTTTACCCCATATGTAACTCTGTGTTGTTGTTTTTATCGCACTGCTTTGCTTTATCTTGGCCAGGTCGCAGTTGTAAATGAGAACTTGTTCTCAACTGGCTTACCTGGTTAAATAAAGGTGAAATGAAAATAAATAAATACATAAATAAAAATTCAGCGCATGTGGCAAATAAAACTTGATTTTATATTGATTTTACATACTGTATCTAACTGAAAATAGTAGGCAATGCAGAGTTTTTGTAAATTGAGTGGTCAAAGCCATACAATTATTTTACATTTCCCCCTAAAATGTTGGGGTTGTTTATTAAAATAATTGGCCCAAACTGCTCTCCCAAAATCACCAGTGCAGCCCTCTGATGGGTGACATACTGTATGTACACAAACGAAAAAATCTCCTTCCTCTTTCTGTCCTTACTTACATATATGGAGGTCACAAGTTAGCAGAGGCGCCATGCCCGTAGGAGGCACAGGGGAAGGTGCTCCCTCAGATTTGTCCTGTTAAAATATATAAAAATAGTTTGTTTGTTTTTTCTCTCTAATACAACTAGCCACTTATACATTTTATGAAGCTGGCTTTTGCTAGCCCAAATAGATCCCCAATCTCCCAACCTCATAACTAGCCACCAAGAAGCCAGGCTATCAATCAAGTTAGAGTAGCTAGCTTGTCTATCCTAGCTGGCATGCCTGCCGGCAAGGTTTAGAAAAGCAAGCAATAACTAAATGTACTGAATATTCTTTTCAATCTTTTACCCAGAAGCATATTTAGTTTCTTTAAAAAAGAACCAGTCCGGAAGATACAGACAGCTCAAGAGGTATGACTAGATATGCAGAAAAATATTCATATTCTCCAACTTAGCCCCCCTCCGGACCACTCCGGAACACCCCCAAGCCATCCTCTAGTACTTTGTGCCCCATCAGATTTTGGGGGTGCATGACGCCCCTGCATGTTAGACTTATAAAACGGTTCTGTTAAACAGATGTTGGTTGGACAAAGCTCTGGTCTAAGTTTCATTGCTTCAGACCACATATTATGCAAGTCTGTTTGTTGTTGTAAGACTGTAGGAGGCTGCCAAATCTCATCAGGTGGTGAAAAAATGTACAATGGACAATAACTAACTACATTTTTATTTCCACTGAATCTGCCTCTAAGAGGGCATTTCATTGTGTTGTAGAGATGGTTGTCTGCCAATTACTGGGATCACATTCACCCCTCCCAACCTGGCCCTGATGACGTGTAACTCAGACATCCAGACAGTTATAAATAGAGTACCGTTATTCAATTTAATGCTGAGGATTATGCCCTAGATTTACACACTTTCTCCCCTGATTTTGCCCTCCTCTGTGCAAGTACAGAAACTGCCAACTAGGGTATATACTGTATATAAAGAAATGTGTTAATCTTCTTTGATTCACACCAAGGCTCAGAAATCTGGTTCTCAGCATAACGTGTTTGTCATAAATCAGTTGTGATTCAATGAATGTGGGTTTGTTTGTGTGTGATTGGTTGAGTGTCTTGTCCTTGAATATCCAATGCACTTCATGGATGTTGAGTGCTTTCCTCCTCCATGACCCATTTAAAGACCACAATTCACTTTGAAGGAAAGCCCATGAGGTTATGATGAAAGACTAATTTAACATTGACGGAAGGTCACCAAGCGAGAAAATATAGCAATGAATACTTACCAGACTTCCTATCTAACATTAGAAGTTGGATATACAGTGCCTTGCAAAAGTATTCATCCCCTTTGGCATTTTTCCTATTTTGTTGCATTACAACCTGTAATTTAAATTGATTTTATTTGGATTTCATGTAATGGACGTACAAAAAATAGTCCAAATTGGTGAATGAAATGAAAAAAAATAACTTGTTTCAAAGATTTCTAAAAAATAAATAACGGAAAAGTGGTGCTTGCATTTGTATTCACCCCCTTTGCTATGAAGCCCCTAAATAAGATCTGGTGCAACCAATTACCTTCAAAAGTCACATAATTAGTTAAATAAAGTCCACCTGTGTGCAATCTAAGTGTCACATGATCTGTCACATGATCTCAGTATATATACACCTGTTCTGAAAGGCCCCAGAGTCTGGAACACCACTAAGCAAGGGGCACCACCAAGCAAGCGGCACCATGAAGGCCAAGGAGCTCTCCAAACAGGTCAGGGACAAAGTTGTGGAGAAGTACAGATCAGGGTTGGGTTATAAAAAAATATCAGAAACTTTGAACATCCCACGGAGCACCATTAAATCCATTATTAAAAAATGGAATGAATATGGCACCACAACAAACCTGCCAAGACAGGGCCGCCCACCAAAACTCATGGATCAGGCAAGGAGGGCATTAATCAGAGAGGCAACAAAGAGACCAAAGATAACCCTGAAGGAGCTGCAAAGCTCCACAGCGGAGATTGGAGTATCTGTCCATAGGACCACTTTAAGCCGTACACTCCACAGAGCTGGGCTTTACGCAAGAGTGGCCAAAAAAAAGTTTGGTGTTCGCCAAAAGGCATGTGGGAGACTCCCCAAACATATGAAAGAAGGTACTCTGGTCAGATGAGACTAAAATTGAGCTTTTTGGCCATCAAGGAAAATGCTATTTCTGGTGCAAACCCAACACCTCTCATCACCCCGAGAACACCATCCCCACAGTGAACCATTGTGGTGGCAGCATCATGCTGTGGGGATGTTTTTCATCAGCAGGGAGTGGGAAACTGGTCAGAATTGAAGGAATGATGGATGGCGCTAAATACAGGGAAATTCTTGAGGGAAACCTGTTTCAGTCTTCCAGAGATTTGAGAGTGGGACGGAGGTTCACCTTCCAGCAGGACAATGACCCTAAGCATACTGCTAAAGCAACACTCGAGTGGTTTAAGGGGAAACACTGAAATGTCTTGGAATGGCCAAGTCAAAGCCCAGACCTCAGTCCAATTGAGAATCTGTGGTATGACTTAAAGATTGCTGTACACCAGCGGAACCCATCCAACTTGAAGGAGCTGGAGCAGTTTTGCCTTGAAGAATGGGCAAAAATCCCAGAGGCTAGATGTGCCAAGTTTATAGAGACATACCACAAGAGACTTGCAGCTGTAATTGCTGCTAAAGGTGGCTCTACAAAGTATTGACTTTGGGGGGGTGAATAGTTATGCACGCTCAAGTTTTTTCTTTTCTTATTTCTCGTTTGTTTCACAATAAAAAATATTTTGCATCTTCAAAGTGGTAGGCATGTTGTGTAAATCAAATGATACAACCCCCCCAAAAATCAATTTCAATTCCAGGTTGTAAGGCAACAAAATAGGAAAAATGCCAAGGGGGTGAATACTTTCGCAAGCCACTGTAGATATTCCTATACTGATCCCTTCATCACATCGATTACTTGACAATGTGGCTTGAAACATGACAAAGAAGAAAAGGTATAATGTGACCATGAGAGAGTTACACAAGAGATTTGAGGGACGTATGTACAAATTGCTGTTGATAGACATGAATGTATGGCCTTGAACGTCATGTCATTTTGAATGGTTAATTTCCTCTATGATCTCCAATTACTTCAAGAGGGTATGAGCAGGGAGACAAGCATTCAGGTGAGTAATAAAGGAACGATTTACCCTTGACTTGTTTTTTAAATGAAATACAAGGGAGATATTCTATCTCTTTGACAAGTGAGTTACGGGATACATTTATAATGCTTGTATTCCTTAATTTAGCATTATAAAAATAAACAATTGCAGCTTATATCCACTGTACACCAAGGAATGCCTGTGCCATTTAATCAAAGTTGTGTCAATATGGTCTGTGGCAGTCATCCTGTCCAAATACAGTTGAAGTCGGAAGTCTACATACACCTTAGCCAAATACATTTAAACTCAGTTTTTCACAATTCCTGACAATTAATCCTAGTAAAAAATACCCTGTCTTAGGTCAGTTAGGATCACCACTTTATTTTAAGAATGTGAAATGTCAGAATAATAGTAGAGAGAATTATTTATTTTAGCTTTTTGTCACGATCGTCGGTAAGAGAGGAGGACCAAGGCGCAGCGTTGAATGCGAACATATTTATTATAGGTGATACACGATCAAAACGATAACGTGACAGTCAACGGTCTAACACAAACCAACTAGAACAAGATCCCACAACTACTGTGGGAAAACAGCCTGTATAAATGTGGTTCCCAATCAGAGACAACCAGCCACAGCTGACACTCGTTGCCTCTGATTGAGAACCACACTGGCCAACATAGAAATGAAACAACTAGACAAACCAATGAAACGCACACCCTGGCTCAACATACAAGTGTCCCCAGAGCCAGGGCGTGACAGTACCCCCCCCCCCCTAAAGGCGCGGACTCCGACCGCGTCAACTAAATACCACAGGGGAGGGACCGGGTGGGCACTCCGCCTTGGCGGCGGATCCGGCTCTGGGCCTGATATCCACTCCCTCTCCAACCCCCCAAAGTACCCCTGGGCCGGTCTGGCCCCGCTGACTGCACACTGGTGGAGTGGATTGCTCTAGCTCCGGCGTGAAGCAGCTGACCGGTGCCGGACCAGGCACCGGTGGAACAGGCACGGGCCGTGCCGGACTGACGACGCGTACCATAGGCTTGGTGCGGGGAGCAGGAGCGGGCCGGACCGGACTGGCGACGCACACCACTGGCTTGGTGTGGGGAACAGGCACGGGCCGTGCCGGACTGACGACGCACACCACTGGCTTGGTGTGGGGAGCAGGAGCGGGCCGGACCGGACTGGCGACGCACACCACTGGCTTGGTGTGGGGAACAGGCACGGGCCGTGCCGGACTGACGACGCACACCACTGGCTTGGTGTGGGGAGCAGGAGCGGGCCGGACCGGGCTGACGACGCACACCACTGGCTTGGTGTGGGGAACAGGCACGGGCCGGACCGGGCTGGAGACTCGCACCATTGGCCTGGTGCGGGGAGCAGGAACAGGCCGGACCGTACTGGGGACACACACCACTGGCCCTACGCAGGGATCTGGAATGGGCCGGACCGGACTGGTAACACACCCCAGTACCTCTCGCCGTGCCTCTACACCTTCCATCCCCTCTTCGACCAGTGGCCCCCGTAACCTGGCGGCCTCCTCTGCCAACCCGCTGGGCCGCTCTGTCGCGGTCTCCTCCTGGCCCGTCGTCCACGGCGTTAGCCCCCCCCTAAAAATTTTATGGGCTTCACTCCTACCCGTGGACCAGGCCTCCATACTTCTCGCCAGCCTTTCGCCCTTCTGCTTCCACGTCAAGCCCCTCTCTTCCTCACCCGGCTTGACCCAGTCGAGGAGGCGCTGGATATCCGCTAGGGATCTCCCTGGCGATGGCTCCTGGACCCGCTGCTTGGTCCAGTTCTGGTGGGATCTTCTGTCACGATCGTCGGTAAGAGAGGAGGACCAAGGCGCAGCGTTGAATGCGAACATATTTATTATAGGTGATACACGATCAAAACGATAACGTGACAGTCAACGGTCTAACACAAACCAACTAGAACAAGATCCCACAACTACTGTGGGGAAAACAGCCTGTATAAATGTGGTTCCCAATCAGAGACAAACAGCCACAGCTGACACTCGTTGCCTCTGATTGAGAACCACACTGGCCAACATAGAAATGAAACTACTAGACAAACCAATGAAACGCACACCCTGGCTCAACATACAAGTGTCCCCAGAGCCAGGGCGTGACACTTTTATTTATTTAATCACATTCCCAGTGGGTCAGAAGTTTACATACACTCAATTAGTATTTGGTAGCATTGCCTTTAAATTGTTTAACTTGGGTCAAACGTTTCGGGTAGCCTTCCACAAGCTTCCCACAATAAGTTGGGTGAATTTTGGCCCATTCCTCCTGACAGAGCTGGTGTAACTGAGTCAGGTTTGTAGGCCTCCTTGATCGCACACGCTTTTTCAGTTCTGCCCACACATTTTCTATAGGATTGAGGTCAAATTAAATCAAATCAAATTATAATGTATTTGTCACATACACATGATTAGCAGATGTTACAGCGGGTGTACGAAATGCTTGTGCTTCTAGCTCCGACAGTGCAGTAATATCTAACAATTTCACAACATATATACGCAATACGCACAAAAAAGTAAGGAATGGGATTTAAGAATATATACATATATGGACAAGCAATGACAGAGTGGCATGGACTAAGATATAGAAGAATATTATAGAATAGAATGCAGTATATACATATGAGATGAGTAGTGCAAGATATGTAAACATTATTAAAGTGACTAGTGCTCCATTTCTTAAAGTGGCCAGTGATTTCAATAGGCAGCAGCAGCCTCTAATGTGCTAGTGATGGCTATTTAACAGTCTGATGGCCTTGAGATAGAAGATGTATTTAATTCTCTCGGTCCCAGCTTTGATGCACCTGTACTGTCCCCTGTAGCTCAGTTGGTAGAGCATGGCGCTTGCAACGCCAGGGTTGTGGGTTTTGTTTCCCACGGGGGTCAGTATGAAAATGTATGCACTCACTAACTGTAAATCGCTCTGGATAAGAGCGTCTGCTAAATGACTAAAATGTACTGACCTCGCCTTCTGGATGATAGCAGGGTGAACAGGCAGTGGCTTGGGTGGTTGATGTCCTTGATGATCTTTTTGGACTTCCTGTGACATCGGGTGCTGTATGTGTCTTGGAGGGCGGATATTTTGCCCCCGGTAATGCGTTCGGCAGACCGCACCACCCTCTGGAGAGCCCTGCGGTTGTGGGCGGTGCAGTTGCCGTACCAGGCGGTGATACAGCCCGGCAGGATGCTCTCAATTGTGCATCTGTAAAAGTTTGTGAGGATTTTAGGTGATAAGCCACATTTTTTCAGCCTCCTGAGGTTGAAGAGGCTCTGTTGCGCCTTCTTCACCACACTGTCTGCGTGGATGGACCATTTCAGTTTGTCGGTGATGTGCACGCCAAGGAACTTGAAGCTTTCCACCTTCTCCACTGCGGTCCAGTCGATGTGGATAGAGGGGTGCACCCTCTGCTGTTTCCTGAAGTCCACGATCATCTCCTTTGTTTTGTTGATGTTGAGTGAGAGGTTATTATCCTGGCACCACACACCCAGAGCCCTCACCTCCTCCCTGTAGGTGGTCTCATCATTGTTGGTAATCAAGCCTACTACTGTTGTGTCGTCTGCAAACTTGATGATTGAGTTGGAGGCGTGCTTGGCCACGCAGTCATGGGTGAACAGGGAGTACAGGAGGGGGCTGAGCACGCACCCTTGTGGGGCCCCAGTGTTGAGGATCAGCGAAGTAGAGATGTTGTTTCCTACCTTCACCACCTGGGGGCGGCCCTTCAGGAAGTCCAGGACCCAGTTGCACAGGGCGGGGTTCAGACCCAGGGCCTCAAGCTTAATGATGAGCTTGGAGGGTACTATGGTGTTGAATGGGTATTCCTCTTGTCCAGATGGGATGTGTGCAGTGTGATGGCAATTGCATCGTCTGTAGATCTATTGGGGCGGTAAGCAAATTGAAGTGGGTCTAGGGTGACAGGTAAGGTAGAGGTGATATGATCCTTGACTAGTCTCTCAAAGCACTTCATGATGACAGAGGTGAGTGCTACAGGGCGAGTCATTTAGTTCAGTTACCTTTGCTTTCTTGGGTACAGGAACAATGGTGGCCCTCTTGAAGCATGTGGGAACAGCAGGCTGGGAAAGGGAGAGATTGAATATGTCCATGAACACACCAGCCAGCTGGTCTGCGCATGCTCTGAGGACGCGGCTAGTGATGCCGTCTGGGCCGGCAGCCTTGTAGGGGTTGACATGCTTAAATGTCTTAATCACGTCGGCCATGGAGAAGGAGAGGCCACAGTCCTTGGTAGGGGGCCTCGTCAGTGGCACTGTGTTATCCTCAAAGCGGGCAAAGAAGGTGTTTAGCTTGTCTGGAAGTGAGACGTCGGTGTCGGCGACGTGGCTGGTTTTCTTTTTGTAGTCCGTGATTGTCTGTAGACCCTGCCACATACGTCTCGTGTCTGAGCCGTTGAATTGCGACCCCACTTTGTCTCTATACTGATGTTTTGCCAGTTTAATTGCCTTGCGGAGTGAGTAGCTACACTGTTTGTATTCTGCCATATTCCCAGTCACCTTGCCATGGTTGAATGCGGTGGTTCGCGCTTTCAGATTTGCGCGAATGCTGCCGTCTATCCACGGTTTCTGGTTAGGGTAGGTTTTAATAGTCACAGTGGACACAACATCACCTATACACTTCCTGATAAACTCAGTTACTGTTTCAGTGTATATGTCCAAATTATTTTCGGAAGCTACCCGGAACATATCCCAGTCCGCGTGATCAAAACAATCTTGAAGCATGGATTCCGATTGGTCAGACCAGCGTTGAATAGTCCTTAGCACAGGTACTTCCTGTTTGAGTTTCTGCCTATAGGAAGGGAGAAGCAAAATGGAGTCGTGGTCAGATTGAGGGTGAAATGTATGCACACATGACTGCAAGTCCCCCTGGATAAAAGCGTCCGCCAAATGGCACATTATTATATTATTTGATACACACGGGAAACCGTTCATCGCGAAAAACCCTACAGCGCCGCAGCTCTTGACACAAAACGGCGCGCCCGGCACCCACCACCACACCCCATTCAAAGGCACCCAAACGTCCTGTCTTGCCATTCACCCTCAATGACATTTTTTTTTTGTGTGTATGGGTGGTCCCAGGGATCAAACCCACTACCTTAGCGTTACAAGCGCCGTGCTCTACCAGCTGAGCTACAGAGGATGGTTATGTCGATATAGGACTTGTTTTACTGTGGATATAGATACTTTTGTACCTGTTTCCTCCTTTACACACCTTATGCATCTGTTTAAGCATGGATTCGAGTTTATCTGCGTCCAGACGTCCCTCAAAACCATACCTCTCCCTCCACCTGGTCACATAATGGAGGTTTCTCCTATCCCTGGACTTCATAAATCTTGTAATAATTCACTCAATAATTATTCTCCTTTGGACTTATTATTAGGTGCGACTTTTGAGAAAATATTATGATCAACTTTTGTAATTAACCATTTAAATTATTCAACCCGTAACCCAGAGTGTTTTAAGACCCCAGTTTCATGAAACGGATGGGACAACCATTCTTTCTCACGCGACCTATTTTAGTCCCTTTCTTTGGAATTTATTCTTAGCAAATATTCTCACACAAGATTATTGGTTAACACTATCGGTAACTTGGAGTTTGTACTTAGACAAATTATGGCTCCAGTTTCATGACTTGGAGTTTGTACTAAGACAAATTACGGCTCCAGTTTCATGGAACGGATAGAGTTACTGCTAATCTACAGTTGTTTATGACTTATAATATTCTATTTCTCACACATACTATTTAAAATTCCCTTTAATTGATATTTATTGACGATCCCAGACCGTCTCACTATCACACTCTCCTCCCTTGAAGTTTCATCCCCATTTTTCAATTTATCTAGAATACTCGCGTGTGGTTTTCTCTAGATAAACGTCTAAACAACGCTAAAGTTTACTCCCTTCTTGTATACTTTGGCAATCCTTGATTGTCTCAACACAAGGCTAGTTTATGTTTGGTAATGGCCTCTCTACCCGGAGTCTATCTTGGTTTCTCAGTTGTCTGTAGACAGTTCTCCTTGTCCTTTGTTGTCTGGTCTAACTCCTACTCAAATTGCTAAATAGTAACACAATGTCATAATCTTTACTGGTCCTACACACACACACGTTATTAGATTATAGTCTCAGGATTCTAACACATTTCATAAAGTGGAGTGTAACAATTAGTCATTACCAAATTATTCTCTCAGTCCCTCCTGCAGCAAAGCACCCCCACAGCATGATACTGCCACCCCCGTGCTTCACGGTTGGGATGGTGTTCTTCGGCTTGCAAGCATCCCCCCCTTTTTCCTCCAAACAAAACGATGGTCAATATGGCCAAACAGTTATATTTTTGTTTCATCAAACCAGAGGACATTTCTCCAAAAAGTATGATCTTTGTCCCCATGTGCATTTGCAAACCGTAGTTTGGCTTTTTTATGGTAGTTTTGGAGCAGTGGCTTCTTCCTTGCTGAGCGGCCTTTCAGGTTATGTCGATATAGGACTTGTTTTACTGTGGATATAGATACTTTTGTACCTGTTTCCTCCAGCATCTTCACAAGGTCCTTTGCTGTTGTTCTGGGATTGATTTGCACTTTTTGCACCAAAGTACGTTCATCTCTAGGAGACAGAACTCGTCTCCTTCCTGAGCGGTATGATGGCTGCGTGGTCCCATGGTGTTTATACTTGCGTACTATTGTTTGTACAGATGAACGTGGTACCTTCAGGCATTTGGAAATTGCTCCCAAGGATGAACCAGACTTGTGGAGGTCTACAATTTTTTCTTGGCTGATTTCTTTTGATTTTCCCATGATGTCAAGCAAAGAGGCACTGAGTTTGAAGGTAGGCCTTGAAATACATCCACAGGTACACCTCCAATTGACTCAAATGATGTCAATTAGCCTATCAGAAGCTTCTAAAGCCATGACATCATTTTCTGGAATATTCCAAGCTGTTTAAAGGCACAGTCAACTTAGTGTATGTAAACTTCTGACCCACTGAAATTGTGATATAGTGAATTATAAGTGAAATAATCTGTCTGTAAACAATTGTTGGAAAAATTACTTGTGTCATGCACAAAGTAGATGTCCTAACCGACTTGCCAAAACTACAGTTTGTTAACAAGAAATTTGAGGAGTGGTTGGAAAACGAGTTTTAATGACTCCAACCTAAGTGTATGTAAACGTCCTACTTCAACTGTATGTCTGTGACATTCTACAGATGTAGAGAAGGGGGTAAATCTCTCTGTCCACTATCAGCCATGGATAACACATGACTGGAAAGGTCATAGCAATGTCAGTGCAATATAAGAAATATCCAATTGATACTGAGGTTTATGTGCCTGTTATAGTCATACTAAAAGGAAGGAACAGTCAGGAAACACACAAAAATATAGCAAAAATGTATTTATATTGGAAGTATTTCTCAAGAGTTACAGAAGAAATCTAGGTCTAGGACAGCCGCATGTCCATCATTTCTTGTGGAATTTAATTTTACCTAAAGAGGGATGACTACAGCGATTAGGGTGGCAGGTAGCTTAGTGGTTAAGAGTGCTGTGCCAGTAACCGAAAGGTCGCTGGTTCTAATCCCCGAGCCGGCTAGGTGAAAAATCTGTCGATGTGCCCTTGAGCAAGGCACTTAACCCTAATTGCTCTGGATAAGAGCGTCTGCTAAATGAGAAAAAAAAATAATTATAATAGAATTGCAGGTCTTTTGAATTGCCATTTATTATGTAAAGCAACATCAGAGAGGGAAGTAAAATGGCAATGATGATTAATGTCATCTTTCCCTTAATGGTAAATTATTGAAAAGACCATTGAATCCTCCCTGTTCCAGTAATCTGTCACTGAGACACTGGTACATTCTATGGGTTTGTTGCAGTAAAAGGCAAATTAACCCTAATTAATCTTTTGTGGATGTCGGTTCATAGGGAGTTTAACTGACGACTTCTATTCTGATGATAAGGCATGGCTTTTTAGGCTCCCTGGGGAGAAGTTAGACTGAATCTGACAGTTAATGAGCTTTGATCCACTCCATCCAGTCAATATAAAAAATTACAATATCCTATTCTAATTTCATGCATGCACCAATTCAATTCAATCAATCCATCAATTAATCAACTGTGTTTTTTTTGTATTTTTTTAAACTGGACAACAAATTTGGCATTTGTTAAACACTATATATACAATAATATGTGGACACCCCTTCAAATTTGATTCGGCTATTTCAGCCACACCCATTGCTGACAGGTGCATAAATTCGAGCACAGCCATGCAATCTCCATAGACAAATATTGGCAGTAGAATGGCCTTAATGAAGAGCTCAGTGACTTTCAACATGGCACCGTCATAGGATGTCACCTTTCTGACAATTCAGTTCATCAACTTTCTGCCCTTCTAGAGCTTCCCCGGTCAACTGTAAGTGCTGTTATTGTGAAGTGGAAACGTCTAGGAGCAACAACGGCTCAGCCGCAAAGTGGTAGGCCACACAAGCTCACAGAATTGGACAGCCGAGTGCTGAAGCGGTTGCAACACTCACTACCGAGTTCCAAACTGCCTCTGGAAGCAACGTCAGCACAATAACTGTTCGTCGGGAGCTTCATGAAATGGGTTTCCATGGCCGAGCAGCCGCACACAAGCCTAAGATTGTCATGCGCAATGCCAAGCATCGGCTAGAGTGGTGTAAAGCTCCATTAGACTCTAGAGCAGTGGAAACACGTTCTCTGGAATGATGAATCACGTTTCACCATCTGGCAGGTCGATGGACGAATCTGGGTTTGGTGGATGCCAGGAAAACGCTACCTGCCCTAATGCATAGTGCCAACTGTAAAGTTTGGTGAAGGATAAATAATGGTCTGGGGCTGTTTTTCATGGTTTGGGCTAAACCCCTTAGTTCCAGTGAAGGGAAATCTTAACACTACAGCATACAATGACATTCTAGATGATTCTGTGCTTCCAACTTTGTGGCAACAGTTTGGGGAAGGCCCTTTCCTGTTTCATCATGACAATGCCCCCATGCACAACGCAAGGTCCATACAGAAATGTTTGTCGAGATCGGTGTGGAAGAACTTGACTGGCCTGCACAGAGCCCTGACCTCATCCCCATCGAACACCTTTGGGATGAATTGAAACGGCGACTGCGAGCCGGGCCTAATCGCCCAACATCAGTGCCCGACCTCAATAATGCTTTTGTGGCTGAATGGAAGCAAGTCCTCGCAGCAATGTTCCAACATCTAGTGGAAAGGTTTCCCAGGAGAGTGGAGGCTGTTATAGCAGCGAAGGGGGGACCAACTCCATATTAATGCCCATTATTTTTGAATGAGATGTACACAAGCAGGTACCACATACTTTTGGTCATGTAGTGTATGAACCAGTTGAGATTAAAACTAGTACAGTGGCTTGCGAAAGTATTTACCCCCCTTGGCATTTTTCCTATTTTGTTGACTTACAACCTGGAATTAAAATGGATTTACACAACATGCCTACCACTTTGAAGATGCAAAAAAAATGTTTTGTGATACAAACAAGAAATAAGACAAAAAAAATGAAGACTTGAGCGTGCATTACTATTCACCCCCCCCAAAGTCAATACTTTGTAGAGCCACCTTTTGCAGCAATTACAGCTGCAAGTCTCTTGGGGTATGTCTCTATAAGCTTGGCACATCTAGCCACTGGGATTTTTGCCCATTCTTCAAGGCAAAACTGCTCCAGCTCCTTCAAGTTAGATGAGTTCCGCTGGTGTACAGCAATCTTTAAGTCATACCACAGATTTTCAAATGGATTGAGGTCTGGCCTTTTACTTGGCCATTCCAAGAGATTTACATGTTTCCCCTTAAACCACTCGAGTGTTGCTTTAGCAGTATGCTTAGGGTCATTGTCCCGCTGGAAGGTGAACCTCCGTCCCAGTCTCAAATCTCTGGAAGACTGAAACAGGTTTCCCTCAAGAATTTCCCTGTATTTAGTGCCATCCATCATTCCTTCAATTCTGACCAGTTTCCCAGTCCCTGCCAATGAAAAACATTCCCACAGCATGATGCTACCACCACCATGCTTCACTGTGGGGATGGTGTTCTCGGGGTGATGAGAGGTGTTGGTTTTGCGCCAGACATAGCGTTTTCCTTGATGGCCAAAAAGCTCAATTTTAGTCTCATCTGGCCAGAGTAACTTCTTTCATATGTTTGGGGAGTCTCCCACATGCCTTTTGGCGAACACCAAATGTGTTTGCTTATTTTTTTCTTGAAGCAATGGCTTTTTTCAGGCCACTCTTCCGTAAAGCCCAGCTCTGTGGAGTGTATGGCTTAAAGTGGTCCTATGGACAGATACTCCAATATCCGCTGTGGAGCTTTGCAGCTTCTTCAGGGTTATCTTTGGTCTCTTTGTTGCCTCTCTGATTAATGCCCTCCTTGCCTGGTCCGTGAGTTTTGGTGGGGGGCCCTGACCTGTTTGGAGAGCTCCTTGGTCTTCATGGTGCCGCTTACTTGGTGGTGCCCCTAGCTTAGTGGTGTTGCAGACTCGGGGTCCTTTCAGAACAGGTGTATATATACTGAGATCATGTGACACTTAGATTGCACACAGGTGGACTTTATTTAACTAATTATGTGACTTCTGAAGGTAATTGGTTGCACCAGATCATATTTAGGGGCTTCATAGTAAAGGGGGTGAATACATATGCACGCACCACTTTTCCCTTTTTTTTACAATTTTTATTTTTTTCATTTCATTCACCAATTTGGACTATTTTGTGTATGTCCATTACATGAAATCCAACTAAAAATTCATTTAAATTACAGGTTGTAATGCAACAAAATAGGAACAACGCCAAGGGGAATTAATACTTTTGCAAGGCACTGTACTCCCAGCCCTTAGAGATGAAGAAAACAACTAAGAGCTAGACCACGTCCACTACTCAACATTAACTCTATTTCTCCAAAGAGTACGCTTTGTAAAGGTTAGGCATATTATTATTTCTGAATAAGGTTTTTCTATCAGAAGATATTTATATTGCAGAAGACCGTGCTTACCTCCAGGTGTGTGGGAGTCCCAAGACCTCACAGCAATAAAGGCAGCTATTTTTTTTAAATCTTATTGTAGCAGGGACTATGGGGGTGACCCCAAGCAGACCAATAACCTGCCCTATACCTTATCAATACACGTCTATTTCCCCTGAGGTTTTGTTTGGGGAGATCAATTGGCAGATCTAATACTCAGATATGATCAATTTGACTTTCACCATCATTGAACAAACCCAAATTACTGTAGAAGAACAATGATATAATGAGTGAAGGTTGCTAGTCAATTATTTGGTTCCTAGTAGAAAACCATTATAGACCATAGCACTTTTAAAGTGTTGAGTTAATCCATATGTTATGTGGGCTTCCTGATATTCAGAAGGTAGTGTGGAACGATGGTAACACAAACTTGATCACAACTTGCTCATAATTTGAAATCCAAATAGATTGTCCCTGGGTGTTGAGACATGCTCACCATGAACTGGAGGAAATGCAGTTGAAGTTGCCATTCATAGCGTCCTCATCAGAAAAGTTGGTTGTGTTTTGTCTTAACAGCCCTGTGGTTCCCACTCCCACTCTATGGACCCACTGCAAATTCCCTTTTCACAGACAGTCCTACAGGCATACAGTATACCATTAAACCACAAAATCCATATATCACAAAAGCAACAAAGTTCCCTCCCCATAGCAGCCAATTTCTGATCACTCCCTTCTCATTCCCCTGGGGATCCAACCCACAATTTGCATCCCCTGTGGTCCCCTTCTTCACACACACTAAATTCTACATCCCTGGGCATTTCCTGTCTCTGGAGACTCTGGATAAGTGCCCTTGAAGGTGCCCTCGGCTGTTTTGAGAGCACTGTATGCTATATGGCTTGGAGAAATCCACAAAGGGAAAGGAAATGGCTGTTCCATTTATGTCTAATGCATACGGAGGAAGAGAATGTTGCTTCTGTGAAAGGACTATTCATTCCTCTCGCTGTGAGATCACTCCATCTCTGCCGTGCTAGTCATGACTTCTTCCTCTAACTTCATGAGATACTGTACATGCTGTCCCTTTTCTCATGTATAGGCCTAGACTGTTGCTATACAGTTGCTAAGGAATAGACCAACAACTGTGATTGTGTGTGTGAATACAGTGGGGGAAAAAAGTATTTAGTCAGCCACCAATTGTGCAAGTTCTCCCACTTAAAAAGATGAGAGAGGCCTGTAATTTTCATCATAGGTACACGTCAACTATGACAGACAAATTGAGAATGTTTTTCTACAGAAAATCACGTTGTAGGATTTTTAATGAATTTATTTGCAAATTATGGTGGAAAATAAGTATTTGGTCACCTACAAACAAGCAAGATTTCTGTCTCTCACAGACCTGTAACTTCTTCTTTAAGAGGCTCCTCTGTCCTCCACTCGTTACCTGTATTAATGGGACCTGTTTGAACTTGTTATCAGTATAAAAGACACCTGTCCACAACCTCAAACAGTCACACTCCAAACTCCACTATGGCCAAGACCAAAGAGCTGTCAAAGGACACCAGAAACAAAATTGTAGACCTGCACCAGGCTGGGAAGACTGCATCTGCAATAGGTAAGCAGCTTGGTTTGAAGAAATCAACTGTGGGAGCAATTATTAGGAAATGAAAGACATACAAGACCACTGATAATCTCCCTTGATCTGGGGCTCCACGCAAGATCTCACCCTGTGGGGTCAAAATGATCACAAGAACGGTGAGCAAAAATTCCAGAACCACACGGGGGGACCTAGTGAATGACCTGCAGAGAGCTGGGACCAAAGTAACAAAGTCTACCATCAGTAACACACTACGCCGCCAGGGACTCAAATCCTGCAGTGCCAGACGTGTCCCCCTGCTTAAGCCAGTACATGTCCAGGCCCGTCTGAAGTTTGCTAGAGTTCATTTGGATGATCCAGAAGAGGATTGGGAGAATGTCATATGGTCAGATGAAACCAAAATATAACTTTTTGGTAAAAACTCAACTCGTCGTGTTTGGAGGACAAAGAATGCTGAGTTGCATCCAAAGAACACCATACCTACTGTGAAGCATGGGGGGTGGAAACATCATGCTTTGGGGCTGTTTTTCTGCAAAGGGACCAGGACGACTGATCTGTGTAAAGGAAAGAATGAATGGGGCCATGTATCGTGAGATTTTGAGTGAAAACCTCCTTCCATCAGCAAGGGCATTGAAGATGAAACGTGGCTGGGTCTTTCAGCATGACAATGATCCCAAACACACCGCCCGGGCAACGAAGGAGTGGCTTCGTAAGAAGCATTTCAAGGTCCTGGAGTGGCCTAGCCAGTCTCCAGATCTCAACCCCATAGAAAATCTTTGGAGGGAGTTTAAAGTCTGTGTTGCCCAGCGACAGCCCCAAAACATCACTGCTCTAGAGGAGATCTGCATGGAGGAATGGGCCAAAATACCAGCAACAGTGTGTGAAAAACCTTGTGAAGACTTACAGAAAACGTTTGACCTGTGTCATTGCCAACAAAGGGTATATAACAAAGTATTGAGAAACTTTTGTTATTGACCAAATACTTATTTTCCACCATAATTTGCAAATAAATTCATTACAAATCCTACAGTGTGATTTTCTGGATTTTTTTTTCTCATTTTGTCTGTCATAGTTGATGTGTACCTATGATGAAAATTACAGGCCTCTCTCATCTTTTTAAGTGGGAGAACTTGCACAATTGGTGGCTGACTAAATACTTTTTTTCCCCACTGTATAATCACAATAATAGCATGGCATGAGCTTGGAAACAGCTGGTAGCTAAATTACTAACATGAACTGATGATACAGATAATAGTGCAATTTGTTTGTTCATTTATTTTCAATGTATGACTCCACATGAGTGGAGTCCAGAGGGGGTTGGTGAGAGGAGCTATAGGAGGATGGGCTCAGTGTACTGGCTGGAATGGAATACATGAAATGGTATCAAACACATCAAACATATGGAAATCACATGTTTGACTCCATTCCATTCATTCCATTCCAGCCATTACACTGAGCCCATCCTCCTATAGCTCCTCCCACCAGCCGCCCCTAAATTAACTATTGTTCGTCTGACCTTGTGAACATGTAAACAGTTTTCTATACTCATGTTGGAGGTCATAGGCATACCTCTTATAACAACGAAGTGAATGCACAACCTCTGAACCTTCGTACTTGCTGATAAACACAGAAGTCAGATGGTTGCTCTTGAGCACTTATATTTGTAGCTGTATAACCTCCAAGACCTAATACAGATGATGATGATGATGGACAATCTATATTGAATTGTCCTAACAGAAAACAGACCTTATCACTCATAGACCAAGGGTCAGACTTAAGAATATTAAGCTGATGCTCAATCAATGACCTTAGCTGATCCCCACATTTCTCATGCAGCCACTGTTTTAGATGAGAGACACCACACGATTGTCGTGATTCAGCTGCCTCAGATGCTCACTGAGCTGAAACACTGAGAAGGTCCTGGCCATTGATAACCTCTAAGTTCAGGAGTATACACTCAGGCTATGTTCTTTCTCTTTGGATCTAATGGCTACAGGGTTGAAGTCAGTGTGTCCCAGAAGGAGTGCATTAATAGCTTTACAAAGCTTCACAGTGGCCCCACCTGATCCTGTATCTTATGACAGACAGGCTTGTGATGGAATAGACAGTACTCACAGACTTTTACAGCATTGCTCAGCCACAACTTTGCTGCTATTGGTCCTGTTCGGTTTCTCAGATTTTAGTCTGTGTTAGAGATTCATGGGTGACCATAATGGGGGTCTATAATGTCTGCTCAGTCAGCTCAGTACTGCTGCAAGATGTAGTATGCATTGAAATATTCAACGGGAGATTATGATGAAATTCAAAGGGAATTTATGAATTTGTTGCTACACCACATTTCAAAGTTTGTATTCTTACCATATTCAGTATTACATTCGCTTGGCAATCGTAAACAGAAATATGGGAATGCAATGTACCATGAAATAGATATTGAACATACCGCACACACTATTTTAGATGTAAGATAAGACTGGGGATGGATGTTGCTCTTTACAAATTATAAGGTATTGATTTCTGTATTTGGAATTCAATCCCTGACACACAACTTCCAACCTCCTCCAGATATCCTTTTATCGACTCTTGTCAGCTGTGGTGTTCTTTAAAAGTGACTACTTTCCAGGAAATAAAACAGCAATTTATTCAGGAAACTGCCATGTTGCAGGGCTTTTACAGACAGTGAGTGGTAATATATCCGAGGAGACATAGCTACAACATTGGCTCTATTTCAAGCCCAGGCTCAGCTGATGCCTGCTGAAGATTCTCCCACATTACAACTCGTATTATGACATCTGTCTGATGAACAAAGGGAGACATTTTTATGGAAATATCTGGTGGTCAGTGCCACATAAGACCCATTACCACAAGACAAGACCTCACACTAGTCCCCACTAGTTACACACACTCCAGCTAATCATGACTGAATCCATGTGTGATGAAATGTGATGAATCCCTACCAGGCAAAAGTCATGGGAAGTGTTAACATCCAGGACATCTAGTACTGTGGCCACCTGTTAGCTGGCCTGGCCATAGAAACATCATAACATTCTATATCTATGAGACTTCCACTGTCCCTGTCCCTGTCATTGTTTCCAGTATGAAGCCCTTGATCAGCTGACTGTCACACTACATGGCTGCTTTGTCAGGTTGTGTTAGATATGAAGGGGGCTCAGAGTGACAGAGCAGTATCGGTGTCTATCTCAAATCAAATCAAATTTGATTTGTCACATGCTTCATAAACAACAGGTATAGACTAACAGTGAAATGCTTACTTACTGGCCCTCCCTGCAGATATATATATTTTTTGAAATAATATAAAAATAATAACACGAGGAATAAATACACAATGAGAAACGATAACTTGGCTATATAGACGGGGTACCAATACCGAGTTGATGTGCAGGGGTATGAGGTAATTGAGGTAGATATGTACATATAGGTAGTGATAAAGTGAGTGGATGTAGAAACACTCAGAAGGGGAAGAGGACATGGGGTAAATGTGTCAACCATTAGGAGCTTTTAGAGTGTCATCTGCACTCAGGATCTACTGCCCTTGAGCCATTGAGGGCAATTGGTCGCAGCCTCATGACATGTACAAAATTATCACCCGTCTGTGTAAGTGGTGTTTGACATTTCCCTTGAAATGCAAGCTCTGTCAAGGACGGATGTTTCTGTTTGAAAGTTTCCTGATACCAGGCTGTGAGTTATCAAACAGTGGAAGAGGGAGGGTAGAGTGCACTTGTTGCTGATGAGAGGGTGACTATACATGTCGCAGAGAGAAACCACAGTTCTTGGTCTAAAAATGTCAACTTCAAATTCCACAGTATGGTTTCTATAAACCATGTCATCCAATGCCTTCAGCATTTTTTGGTCAGCTAACATACCACTCTGTTGGAATGGAAACGCTAGAGATATAAAACATTAATTTAATGGCCTTTTATAATGCCTAGTTTCCAAACCTACCGTATGCTATTTTGAGGACACGACTGCTATTCAAGCATTATTGGGTATCCTAGTGCTTAGAGCATTGGGCCAGTAACTGAAAGGTTGCTGGTTTGAATACCCAAGGTGAAGAATTGGTCAATGTGCCCTTGAGCAAGGCACTTAACCCTAATTTGCTCCAGGGCCGCTGTACTACTATGGCTGACCCTGTAAAACAACAGATTTCACTGCACCTACAATACTTATTATTATTATTAATTTTTTTACACCTGATGCTGATATAGGCAGTATGGATACATGTTCTATATTCCAGGTAAAGTCAGTATTAAGAATGGACATGATGAGCCATGCAACAACACATTTGAAGGGAGAGGAGTCATTGACTATTGTTTATGAGTGCTGGTTGTTTGGTACTGCATGCTGCTGTCATAATCCAGTCAGACTCCAGGTGGACCTTGGGTAAAACAAAGCAGTGGATCTCATTTGGCTGGTCTTTATGATGTCGCTGCCTGAGCACTACATGACTTCCAGCACGAGGGAACGTGTTCCCTGCAGGATTAATATGTACTGGACAAATCTACTGGGGATTTCTATCAATAAAGGTTTGAGGTTGACATTACAGAGACATGGGGCAATTTGCATATTTGTCGTTATCAGTGGTTTAATGAGAGAGAGCACACAATTAGTATTGCCAACGCCTGCCTTTGATATGAAACATTAAGAGATGTAGTCTCCATCTCGTTTCTGTACTCTGCACGCTCTCTCTCACTCCCTCTCGCTCTCTCTCTCTCTCACAGCCGAGAGAAAGAAGTGTATTTTGTTTCTTGCATATAACTAAAAGCATTGCCAATGTCACACGATATATATATATATATATATATATATATATATATATATAGGGTTGGGTAGGTTACTTTCTAAATGTAATCCATTACAGTTACTAGTTTTCTGTCCAAAATTGCAATCAGTAACAACTTTTGGATTACCCAAACATAATCTGATTACTTTCAGTTACTTTTGGATTACTGTCCTCTTAAAATGCATTAGAAGAAGACAAAACGGATCCATCAAACGCATTTGGTGTGTCATCATAGTGGTCTCTGACTTGGGGTCATCATTTGGTGTGTCATCATAGTGGTCTCTGACTTGGGGTCCGACTCGCCCAGGTGGAACAAATTTACTGTAAACTTCCACATTTTGTCAATGCTGAATTGAATGTCACTGAGAAAATAGAAAGGTGTCAATGTATTTTTTTCGCAAACATCCTTTCTAAATGTAAAAGTAATCCAATAAGTAATCATATCGTAACGTAACTGATTACAGTTATTAAAAAAAAGTGTAATCAGATTACATGCAATCAGTTACTCCCCAACCCCAGATATACTGTATATACATTACATGATTAGCCTCTGGCTCAAATAAGAAACTGTAGTGTATGAAGAATTATGACTTTGCTAATGTTTTCAAGTGGAACCTGAGAGGATGTTTATTCTGTTTTAGAGGGAGCCGTTTTAGAGGAACACCATAGAACAGAGGAAGTCTGTTGTGTGGAGACAGGTGATTGGTCTGTAGGGGAACACCCATATCAGATTACATAGCATATATACCACAGTTGGGACAAAAGAGGTCAGAATATTCATATTAGAGATGGGGCGATTATTCTCCGGGTATCTGCAGGTATCTGTAAATCGACGCTGTAACCCTTTGTTATGAATAAACCTTATGATGAAAATACAGCGTCAGCGGGTCTTCCTTGTCATCACAGCATAATTAGCAACGTTTGCTCGACACTACAAAACAAACAAGACACTGCTGCTAGATCCAAAGATGATACATGAATTGGACCACATACAGTATGTTATGGTCGCATATGTCATGGTATATAGAGAACATTAGGTTACACTTTATTTTAACGCTCCATAATAAACCAGTTAAAAGGCATTTACAAAAAGATTGCACAACATTTAGGGTTAGGATTAGGTTTGGTGAGGTACGGGTTAGTGTTGGTTAGGTAAGGGTTAGTGTTGGTTAGGTAAGGGTTAAATAGCGCTCACTTTAGAGCAGGGACTGCAAAAAATACTTTACTTATGATTTAGTAAATGGTTAATAAATGAGGGCGCAATTATTAATAAATGGTCCTGTGTAGCTCAGTTGGTAGAGCATGGTGTTTGCCATGCCAGGGTTGTGGGTTCGATTCCCACGGGGGGGCAGTGTGAAAATGTATGCTCTGGATAAGAGCGTCTGCTAAATGACTAAAATGTAAAAATGTTTATTACTGACCGTTATAATAAAAGTGTTACCGAACTTTAATACAAAACATTCACCTGTGTAATTATGCAAAATTATCCTAACATAAACATTGTGAAGACTGATACATTATCTTGGTGTGACTTTCCTGTCAATGTTGCCAGTGAAAATTGCAGCAACTTCCTTCAAAGTGAACAGGAGTGACAATCCAGACAGGCCCTTCTCTCAGAGAGAGAGAGAGAGAGAGAGAGAACGAGAGACCTTGTTCCGTTGCCAGAAGATTTTTTAATGTTGCTTTACTCTTGTTTTACCTGGTGTGACCTTTAAAATGGAGTCATATTGTGAATGTATTTGCCGTTTAGAGGAAAAAACTGCCTTGGGCACTACTAAGAGAAACACTGAAGGAAAAACTGAGTAATTATGATCATTCTTCAGGTGCATGTTCTGTCTAGGGCTATTAAATCAATACATCTCAAATTAGGATTCATATGGATAAAACGATTTATTGAATCTCCTAGACTCACTTTCTTCCAGAAACAAAAATACACTCAAACTTTTTTGTCTCTTATCTTTCAAAAGTGAAAAAACAAGAGTTAACTTAATCCCAATGCAATATCCGAGCACCTGTCTGTTTCTGTACAGAAAGGGCTCATCGAAGGACGAGAAAATGACGCACCCTCCAGGGCTCAAAGGCAGGGATTCGTTGCCATGGGAACAGGCAGTTATCGTACAGAAAATATATATGCATACCTGCTTATTAAAATATTCACTCACACCTCAGACTCACTGTCACAGGGGACATTCTCAGAACTGCAAATAGCCATGGAGCATACTCAGAGATAAAGGGCATTCATAGGCAAATGTGTCATAGACATAACAAAAATTCTAAGATTTTTGATCAGACCAAAATGTGAATGTGAACGTGCTTGCGGGTATGTGCGCAGGTGGTGGGGGAAGGAAGGGTCAGAACTGAGTGGACAGAAGGATGTCACTGCTCTTTCAGAAATATGAATGTAGCTATATTCACAGTCCTGGATCGCAAACATTCTGCAATTGTGGAGAAAGAAATTAACACTTTGCTGGTGATTGTGGCCCCATCATCTGCGTCTCAGTGCTGAGAAAATAAAAGATAAATTGAATCAAAATCACTTCTCACTCCTTCATAAGTCTGCATGCTACCATCTGGATCAAATTCTTGTAATTAAATGAGAAAATGGTTTCTGTTTTTGTTATTTCACTCACTTAAAACAATACCTATCAAGCATTGATGGGACAGAGATTCAGCGTTTTATTTAAATATGTATGATGAGAATTCCCCCCAGCTTTGTGTACATTGCAGATGAAAATATAATCAATTATGTCACATGCTCCAACCTTACCTGCAAACAAAGTCGGTGAATTATTTATCTAAAAGTAAATTAGCATTTTGTCTCCAATCTGCACTAGCCCCCTGCCCGACACAGTGTGTATCATGCAAACCAAGACCTGATATAAAGGGGTTAGCTATCTCTCACACAGAATCTACACCCGTGCGGACCAAGTTGCTATACTATATGTGAGAGGACAACGGATCTAGACAGCTGTGCGTTTGCCTGTCTCTCCACCTTGATATCAAATGGACATGACTCAACAGTGGAGCTAGGCACAGAAGACCTGTTGACTTATATTGAGTGTCCTTCACTTAGATTTTGCCACTTTCAGAGGTGTGTTTGGTGACTCATGGGACTTGTCTGAACATGTCACCTGGTGTAGGGAAAGTCCACAGAGCCCTTTACGAGTGAGTGTCAGGGGGATGGCGGTGTTTCTATTTAGTTATGAATAATAGAACGTGTGGAATCTCGAGGTGTGTATGTTCAATTATTGGAAGCTCAGAGCCACTGGACTGGTACAGAAGACTTCTGAGCTTAGATGATCCTTTAGTCCTAGCTGGGTATGGATCTCATACAGACAATACATTGAGACACTGCACCTGTGGAATACACAGAGCAAGACTCTCATGGATCAAAAGGATGCCATGTTTTTTTGTTTCCAGGGAGACCTGGAAAAATAGGGGCATGCGTTCAGATACAGAACAAGGAATGATCCATTCTTTGTTGTAAATACGCTACTGTTTCACTTTAAAGATTACAAACATATGCAAATCATACAGCTGATTTGAAGATCTGCTGGAGGTTTTCCATCTGTGTCAATACTTTCTGTATGTGTTGCTGTGTTTTCTAATACTGTTCTTGTTTTTGTTCAGTTTGTTGATTGATTG
Source organism: Coregonus clupeaformis (assembly GCF_020615455.1). Taxonomy (NCBI): domain Eukaryota; kingdom Metazoa; phylum Chordata; class Actinopteri; order Salmoniformes; family Salmonidae; genus Coregonus; species Coregonus clupeaformis. The sequence continues at coordinate 69,572 of NW_025533620.1, forward strand.
TTGTCTTCCTGTTTATGAATAGCCCATGCTGTATGCCACGGACAATAAAAGCACTTACCTTATCAGTCCCAGGAAATCCCCCAGTGAAAAAGATGAAATTCACTACTTTCACTCATCTGCTTGCTCTGCCCTCATATTGAAGTGTTTTACTATTTTCTATTCAGGACAACCAGGGCTACAAGTAGAATATAAAACAGCCTTACTCTAAAATTGATTAAATTGTTTTTTTACCTCATCTATCTACACACAATACCCCATAATGACAAAGCAAAAACAGGTTTTTAGACATTTTTGCAAATGTACATTAAAAAAAAGATATATAATACCTTATTTACATAAGTATTCAGACCCTTTGCTATGAGACTGAAATTGAGCTCAGATGCATCCTGTTTCGATTGATCATCCTTGAGGTGTTTCTTTAACTTGATTGGAGTCCACCTGTGGTAAATTCATGATTTGGGAAAAGGCCCACACCTGTCTATATATGGTCCCACAGTTGACAGGGCATGTCAGAGCAAAAACCAAGCCATGAGGTCGAAGGAATTGTCCATAGAGCTCCGAGACAGGATTGTGTCGAGGCACAGATCTGGGGAAGGGTGCCAAAACATTTCTGCAACATTGAAGATCCCCAAAAACACAGTGGCCTCCATCATTCTTAAATGGAAGAAGTTTGGAACCACCAAGACTCTTCCTAGAGCTGGCCGCCTGGCCAAACTGAGCAATCGGGGGAGAAGGCCTTGGTCAGGAAGGTGACCAAGAACCCGATGGCCACAGAGCTCCAGAGTTCCTCTGGGGAGATGGGAGAACCTTCCAGAAGGACAACCATCACTGCAAGAAGGATTCAGGCCTTTATGGTAGAGTGGCCAGACTAAAGCCACTCCTCAGTAAAAGACACATGACAGCCCTCTTGGAGTTTGCCAAAAGGCACCTAAAGGACTCTCAGACCATGAGAAACAAGATTCTCTGGTCTGATGAAACCAAGATTGAACTCTTTGGCATGAATGCCAAGCGTCATGTCTGTAGGAAACCTGACACCATCACTATGGTGAAGCATGGTGGTGGCAGCATCATGTTGTGGGGATGTTTTTTAGCAGCAGGGACTGGGAGACTAGTCAGGATCGAGGGAAAGATTAACGGAGAAAAGTACAGAGAGATCCTTGATGAAAACCTGAATGTCCTTGAGTGGCCCAGCCAGAGTCTGGAGAGACCTGAAAATAGCTGTGCATCAACACTCCCCATTCAATCTGACAGAGCTTGAGAGGATCTGCAGAGAAGAATGGGAGAAACTTTTAGCGTCATACCCAAGAAGACTCAAGGCTGTAATCGCTGCCAAAGGTGCTTCAACAAAGTACTGAGTAAAGGGTCTGAATACTTATGTAAATATTAAATTTCCATTTTTTATTTTATATACATTTGCAAAAATTTCAAAACCTGCTTTTGCTTAGACATTATGGGATATTGTGTGTAGATTGAAGGGGGGGGGGGACAATTTAATCAATTTTAGAATAAGGCTGTAACGTAACAGAATGTGGAAAAATTCAAGGGGTCTGAAAACTTTCAGAATGCACTGTAGCACTTGTTCGTGAGAGTCTCAGCTTTTCATAGATGGGTCATAATAGTTGGTAGCTTAAATCGTTTTGACTTTACAGACGTTTTTTTGAGAATAACCGTTTTTGGGATCCACCCTTGTCTCACAAACAATGCTCTAGCTCAGCCCTCGTTGATCACACAGGCTAATGGTTGGTATCAGCGGATGCAGAAAAAATGGACAACTCCAATGCAACAACCCAGCAGTCTTAGCTCAAACACACAATGTTTAAAATGGGTTAGAAGTCCAAAATGCACCAGCATCACAGTGGGACTGTAGGAGTACATAGAAACACTGTTGCCATAATACAAGGGATGTTGCGTGATCCCTATGAAACTATATTTGGAGGTGAGGTCGACAACAATATTATCATTAAAGTGACAGAATGAACATGTTTCTCGATCCATGGCTTGATCATGACCTCCCCACTGTTCTCCCAATGCTGAATCAAAAGGAATTGTTTTCCTCTGTACTCCCAACATCGTGGTTCTGTGTGTTTGTAATTAAGCTCCCCATGTGTGACAGAAGCTTGGATGGTCACTGCCAGAAAGCAGTGTTCATGCCACAAAACACAATTAGAACAGAAATGGTTACGATGGACCACAGAAATTAGTCTCTTATCAAAGTCAAGGCATTGTGTGTTCTAGAGAGAGAAACAAATCAAGAAGAACATCTTCTCAGCTGTAATAGTGATACAGGTGTGGATGAGATTTCAATTGGCAATTTCCTGAATGTAATGTGGCACAAGATGAATGAGTCTTTTAAGGAGGAAGCATGAGCAGTGGATGAGAAAGTTGTCTGTTTATCCAATTAATGAATTGTGTCATCGATCAAATTCATATTGTTTTGTCCAACCCATTTACTAAAGCTGCATTCTAAATCCCTCTGACTACCTTCTAAAAACGTAAATGTGAGAAACATTTGACAGATGCCCTTATTGGTCTAGTTCTAGTAATTAAATGACATATATAATAGTCTTCAAAGAGGACACGGTTTAGATGATGGAGGAGAAAAATGATTGGCCCTGAACTCCAAATGTACAGAGGCCACCTGCGCTCCGGTCTCTCCCTTCTTTTGGTTTAAAAATACCAGAAAATAAAGGGGGAAAAGGTTGATTTCAGTGAATCTGTCAGTTACTTTGATGAATTGGTATGAGTGAGGTGTCTGATATGATTTACCTTAAGGCCTTCCTTTGAAGTATTTGTCAGCCTTGCAACATTTCTATTTTTATTTCAATTTAAGACGGGCTGCGCATGGTGAGTTTTGGCAGAGTGGAGCGGGGTCTAATAGATATCTGGCCTTAACTCAACCTCAGCATGGTTGGGCACCAGGTGAACTAGTGCAATGTTACATTAACGCCCAATAACAACCTCCAGGCCAGTCACTGAATCATGTTGGGGAACATGGAGGAGTGAGAAAAGCCCCATGCACCAAAGGCTCTGAGGTAAATGCCTCAGACCTGACCATGTATAGGTTAGAGAATTACATTTTAGCTACAATGCTTTTCCAGAGTAAATGGAATGCAGTAAATGGAACGGTATTAAACACATCAAACATATGGAAACCACATGTTTGACTCCGTTCCATTTAATCCATTCCAGCCATTACAATGAGCCTGTCCTCCTATATATCCTCCCACCAGCCTCCTCTGGTCCACAGGCACAGGATATCACAGGATATCACCCAACCCTAACTCTAAGACAAAAGTGTGAAAAGCAAAAGGTTTGCTAAAGTAATATATGTTTTTCAAAGCAATGCTGTACATTTTCTTCAGACAATAATCAGATATTTCCACAGGCATTACTGACATCTACGTATTTCTAGGAATAGGGTTATGGTTCTGATGTCTTGTGGGAGACATGAACCATGCCTTTGGTTCCTGCTTGAGTAGCATAGAGGGGATTTTCTTGGAATTACATTGAGACGGACAAAATAATTCCTCCTCTCCCAATAAATACCAGGATTTCTAAAGGTTCTTCCTAGAACCGTCTATGAAGGGTTCTAGCCAGAGTCATTTTATCTTTAGACGGTTCTTCCTAGAACCCTTTATGAACAGTTCCACCAGCCTTATTAGCCTTGACCTTTTTATTATTGATGACATCATAAGGCCTTTCTTTGAGGGCCTAGTTATACTCTAACACAGTGGTGTTAGGAATCTCCTGGTTTACCCTAACACAGTGGTGTTAGGAATCTCCTGGTTTACAGGCCACATCAGGCCTGAAAGTCACATAATGATGGCTTACAAAGTGATGTGTAATTCCTAATGGAATCCAGCCAGAGTTAGGATATCCAACAAGTGGAATTGTTAATCACCCGAAGCCTGCATTCAGAATGACTGCTAGGGTAGGGAAGATTGAATACTGTACCTCAATCATCTAAACTGGAACAACCATCTCAGTAACGGGTGCAATAAATCCAACAGATTGGATTAGTTTAGAAAACGGTATGTTATTTATCTTTGTGTAGCATAAAATGTATCAACCAATCAATGTACATGCAAAAACACAGATATTACAGTAAAACAAACAATTCAGAAAATCTCCCTACATTAGAGCATGCTGGTAAATATGATATATATAGAATCCTTCTTGCCTTTGAAAGAATCCTTCTTGCCTTCCAAACAATCATCAAAGAACCCTTGTCTTCAAAAATGGGTTATTCTGACCAAAATGGTTCTTGGTAGAACACTATCCCTTCGCAAAGAACCGTTTTGGAACCCATTTTTCTAAGAGTGTGCCTGAGTGTGAGTGTGAGTATGTCCTGTATGTGTTTGTGTGCTACTTGTGTGCAAATGAATCTGACTTTTCTTTTGTCATGATATGTACGAAATGACCTTAGGTTTAACGAACCCTTTAATAGCTGCATAGATGGCTGCCTTAGATCAGATGAGATGTGAGTAAATAGGGTCCTGGGATCTATGAGGAATGAGTGGGCGGGAAAGGCAACTTGGGGTCCTATCTCAGAGAGAGAGAGCGAGAGAGAGCAAGAGAGAGAGAGCGAGAGAGCGACAGAGAGAGAGAGAGAGAGAGAGAGAGAGAGAGAGAGAGAGAGAGAGAGAGAGAGAGAGAGAGGAGAGAGAGAGATGGGGGGGGGCTTGATGTTTATAAAGAAAATGATGGTATTAACATCTGTGGAAACAGAATGTGTGTATGCCTGTGAGTGACAGCTCATTAGGGTAATTCAGACAGAGACATACACACCTAAATATTTATCTCATATTCTGTGTTTATGGCTGGTGTATTTCTTGGAAGCTTAATAAGGTATTTGATGACAGTGGGCACTGTGCTGAACAGGCGTGATGAATGGTTGGACTCTAGATGTCGAAGCTGACGTGACTGCATTAAGACAGAAAGAGAAGCAGAGAGGTAGGAAGAAGGAGATATGGGACCAATATTCTGTCTCCAAAAGATGAGGTATATTTTAAATGCAAGTCGAGCATTGAAGAGGCAGATTTCCTTTGTGAACAGCAAATGATTCAACAATTATGCGTAAACATTCAGTTGAATGTTTTATTCCTTTTGAAAACAATCCCCAAAACATGCATATGCTGCAGTGGAGGCTGGTGAGAGGAGCTATAGGAGAATGGGCTCATTGTAATGGCTGGAATGGAATAAATGGAACGATATCAAACACATCAAACATATGGAATCCGCGTTTCCCTCAGTGCCATTAATGCCATTCCAGCCATTACAAGGAGCCCGTCCTCCTATAGCTCCTCCCACCAGCCTCCACTGATATACTGTATGTAGCATAATATTGTACGATGTGTAACAACATAATTGCATTCCAAGAAACAACCTACAGGCTTTTTGAGGGCTTTCCAATCGATCTTTTGACTTTATCATGATGGGCTGTCCTCTTTGTAAAACAGAGGGTGTCTCATCCCTTAGTATGCTGTGGACGAGAATCGATTTAGTGGGGAAAGCTTTTCCATTTAAATCATTACAGCATGGCTGGATACCTACTGGATTCAAAACAGAAAAAAATCGTAAATGGTGATCAAGATTCTATCCACTCTTCAACACACATGCACCTAAGCACACACACACACACACACACCCTCTCACTCATCAGTTTCCTTCAGTGGAAGGAAAGGGAGAACAGTAGGAGCTATCCATGGTGCTGAAATACAAGCAACAGATACGATATTCTGTCATTTTACCCTTATCCTTTTCCAATCCTGCCTCTCGTTTTCCTTCTCCCTCTGCAGTGCAGCATACTCCCTGAGATGCACTGAATACATTATTTTTCACTACTACAAGCCATAGACAAGCAGTTATATACGGCCTTCTGAACTGTATATGTCTGATTGAAACTGTAAACATGTTTTCTTTGTTGTTGTCCAAATCATCTTCATCCTTCTACAACATTTACAAATGTAATCTCAATGCTTACATACTGTAAGTGGCTTTACAGCCAACCATGCAATGGCAAATTGGTAGCTATTTTCCTTGTGCAATGTTTACTAGCTACTGAGTCCAAGCAGTATGAAGTTGCCCCAAGACACTGATCTATGGGACTATTCTAAGGTAAGCTGACAGTACAGTTCTCTGTTCTGGTTGTCCGTCCAATAAGAATTAGAGCAACATTCTATTGCTGCAGTAAATGGGCTTTACATCCAGGCAGGATTTTCCAAACTAGCAGCATTGATACCAATCAGATATTGAAAAGAGATTAGTTGAAATAAGAGGCTGACTTGTGCCTGGTTGGATGTTGTTCCGATGTTCCTCAGTCAAGCCTTTGAATTGTGTTCGAGCTCAAAACAGATGTGAGTTGCGGTCTATTTTCCCCAAGGCCAACATTTAATTTAATCCATGAATTCTCCCTTTTTACTATACATTCTTTTATCTTTCAAATACACATATTTTACTTAGCAGCGAATCAAGAAAGAGAGATGAATGCACAGTCAACCTCACAAAAGTCGATTGCTTTTTTGGGGGGGAATGCAGGCGCTTAGTACTTCAGGTTAATAATGACCGATAACAAAGCAGCGTCTCTCAGGAGCAGTTAAGTCTGCTAATCTTCTAGACTGGAATATTAGAGGCAGGCTGAGGCTGGGGCTGAGGTGGGCCTTCTCCTCAGAGACGGCGAGATTAATTAGGCAGGGCTCTATGGATCAGTATGCATCTCACTGCTTGCTTCTTTAATGTTGTTGATGGGCATTTTCCCCTCTGCGTCCTAATAAGCGTTTCACGTGCAAATGTTATGCGATTAGCAGTTTATTTTTTGTTGTCAGGTGTAATTATTCAGATATTGACTTACTTGGAATTCAGATCAAACATAGAGTGTTATCTTTTCATCAGCATTCCCGTGATCTGTCTTCAGATCAGATCTGAGAGGGGGTAAATGAGGGGGTGGAGGACTGTGTTGCTGATAATTTGAGGTCTTTATTTCAACTTTGAATTATCACAACTGATTTCAGTGACCATTCTATAATGCCAAATCCATCTACACCAATGGGAAAATCAGTCTCAATTCACTGCTCTGTCATTGATTTATACTGGGAGAAAATGAAGATTTATCTTGACTGCAAAGCCTGTGGATCAATTACTCACATACAGTACATGAATGACTAAATGTCCTTTGTCCATAATATAAATTAGCAATTGATAGCATTATTGTTTAATCAAAAATCCTCTGTTCTTCTACTGTGATTAGTCATATACATGTGTAAGAGATGCTACAGTACTACCTGCTATATAGACATTTAGCACAGAAACACACTGTGGGCCTGTAAACCTGACACTGCTGTGGCTCAGAGTGCCTTGGCTTTTATCGAAAGATTTGTACAGAGCTAATAAAATACTGGAGAAAAAACTAAAAACTGTTATAAGACTGAAATCGAAAAGGAAAGTTGAACAAATGTACTCAATAGCGTGCTGTCCCCCCGAGTTTGGCCAACCCACAACTCTTTGTAAAGGGTCCTACAGCCTGGAATGAGTTTTGACCCAAGTGATTCCCTCTAAGACCCAGCAACGCAGTGAGACTTTTTGTTTAACTCTGATAATGGAGAAGTTGTCATTTTATAAGCTGTGATTAGGTCTGGCCCTCCAAAGGAAAACTAAAAATGAAAGGAAAATAAATGTAGTTCCACTCCCCACGACAGAATGAGAAAGAGTTTTTACCTGCTATCATTCAGTTTTACTCTGACATAAATAGAAAAAAAGAACAAAGGATGAATTAAGATGAGCAACAGGTCAATGCTCAGAGGTTGAGGTGTATAATGACCAAACTCAAACAGACAATAAGCTGCTGCCCACATTGTAAAGCATAATTTTTTTACAACAAAGATGTATAATTATAAGTTATTGGGGAGATTTCTGTTGACATTGTTAAAACATCCAAAACCACTTGGTGATTTTTGCTTGTTGACGTGGTAGCTGCTGGGATGTCTGACCAATAGGAAGTGTGTCATTAATAAGTTTGACTCTGAAGTACAACATACCTTAAAATCCTTCTGAGCCTTTAATTAAACCAATTAACTCATTACTGTTGACACAAACACACAAAACAACTGGCTTGAGTGTCTGATGATCTTCAAACACATAACTCATCTTAAATATAAGAACATTACAAGGAATGGAGAAACTACCTAGCTAGGCTTTTATTTCACAACACAAAAAGAAGGTATCATGGCTTTCCTCAAATCATCTCACAGTGACTGTTTTTCATTTGTTCACAAATGAATGGGATACCAGTGCTTTCTTTTTACTTACCCCCCTCTTTTGTCATTTTGTTTCCTTGTTCACTTGCCTGTTCGTTTCCTTAGATAGTGTACGGAGGTGAACAAACCTCCCAGCCTTAAAGCCATTGTCCCCAAGATAAGGTCATCAGACTCCCTTCACTGAAGACAGCTGCATCGGGTTTTCTGCTCTGTCCCGTCACTTGAGTAGTAGAGATGTTTGGGGATGAGGGGCAGGGGGACTGCAAGTCATAAGAGCTGGCATCTCTGTCGGCTTATCAGACTGAAGTATCAGAACCAAGCCTTGCGGGAGGGGAAAAATATTCGAACACAGCGGATTATCTGAGCTCTGAACATATTCCTCCCTCCAAAATCTGAGGCCACGGCTATGCAGAACCAGTCAACGCTGCAAAGATATGAGGCATTTATCAAATAACTTGGGTGACCTGGCAGGTCACGCCCTCTGCTCTCACCTTGCCCAACCTTCCAGGTGAAGAGCTTGAATAGGTGGATAACAGTAGGAGGACATTTGGTGAAGTTTGTTATGCTAAGCCCAAATGATCTTCATTTTTTAAAACGTGTCAACAGATTGTAAGACAGTTGGGATATTTCATTTTGCCGGCACAAATCTTTTTGACATCTCCAGAAATGATGACAAGTCTATTATAATTTAAAGAGAGGGTGGTTGATTGACACTCAGATTAATGATTATACTTGTCTGGTGACACAGATACACCAACAGAATCAGGAATTAATCAACCATAATTTCCCTTATCATAGTTTTGCCCTGAAATAGAGTGAAAAAGACATCTGTTGCTGCATCAGATTTGAATTGAGATAACTTCTGTGTATAACACTAAGTTAATTGGACTCTGTATACCTCTATTGAAGTGTGCCAACATAAAACTGTCTTTGAGCATTATCTGCTTACAAAAATTGAATCTCTGTATAAAGAGATCATAGAGTAATTAGCTTAATATGATACCAAACATCCATGTGCATGCATACTGTATGAATAACAATCCTATTTTATTCATCAATCATGTCAAATTACACCAAACATTTGGTGTAATATTCAGGTTCCTTGTGATTTCTTCGGAGAAAACTGAATCCTCACGGTCAAATGAAGATTCAATGAATTAAAAGCTGGCCTAACTCTGTCTTGAAGGCATACAGTCCAATTAAAACTGATCTTATATTTGTGCAGGTAATGATTATCCCTCAGTGCCACATCGACTACAGACCTGTGCAATCACAATATCTCCTCAACGTGTGATCAATACTGAAGGAACTTGATTGATTAAAATGCATTTGGTCCCCTAAGATACATGATTCATCATATTAGGACATAAAGGTTACGAGACCAAAATGTGATGGGTAATCATTATCTTGAAACGACTTTAAATAAAAAAATCTATGAATAGCTTCAAGAAGACTCCAGGTAGCACCTTTATGGGCACTGTATAGGCCCTCTGTAGCTCAGTTGGTAGTGCATGGCATTCGCAACGCCAGGGTTGTGGGTTCGATTCCCACGGGTGCCAGTATGAAAATGTATGCACTCACTAACTGTAAGTCGCTCTGGATAAGAGCGTCTGCTAAAATGTATATTGTACATTCAAAAAGTAATTGACCCAGCGTTCAATTTCATGTTTATTTGTTCTGCTCGGTAACATGGGTCATTGATTTGCATATTTACACTCCTAATGGTCTGTCTGACAAAAGCATGTCCCTTTCTCCAGATCCCTACAGTATATTGGTATTGTACAGTTGTGATGGGTGATTTGAAGGAGTTAGGCGCATGAGGGTAAATCACAGAATACAGAATTTATTCCGGAATACAGAGTTACGCAGAAATGCGTCAAACAGTCCAGTGCGCAAAACAGGTGCACTGGAACCAAACAGGTACACGGGGAAAAAATACCCTGGCAATGCAAAATACACGGAGCTCAACCAAGCTACACTCTCCTCAAAATAAACAATCACACACAAGGAACACATATACAAGTCCCAATTTTTTTTTTTTTGTGATTTAGCAGATGCTCTTATCCAGATTGACTTACAGGAGCAATTAGGGTTAAGTGCCTTGCTCAAGGGCACATCGACAGATCGTTCACCTAGTCGGCTCGGGGATTAGAACCAGCGACCTTTCAGTTACTGGCACAACACTCTTAACAACTAAGCTACCTGCCGCTCTAATGAGGGGACACACACCAGGTGTGTGTAATAAACAAAATAAATGGAATGATGAGATGAGGAGCAGCAGCGGCAGCGGCTAGAAGGCCGGTGATGACGAACGCCGAAGCCTGCCCGAACCAGGAGTGAGGCAGCTTCGGAGGAAGTCGTGACAACAGTGCTTTTGAAGTGTGAATTCACCACATACAGTGGGGAGAACAAGTATTTGATACACAGCCGATTTTGCAGGTTTTCCTACTTACAAAGCATGTAGAAGTCTGTAATTGTTATCATAGGTACACTTCAACTGTGAGAGACGGAATCTAAAACAAAAATCCAGAAAATCACATTGTATGATTTTTAAGTAATTAATTTGCATTTTATTGCATGACATAAGTATTTGATACATCAGAAAAGCTGAACTTAATATTTGGTACAGAAACCTTTGTTTGCAATTACAGAGATCATGCGTTTCCTGTAGGTCTTGACCAGGTTTGCACACACTGCAGCAGGGATTTTGGCCCACTCCTCCATACAGACCTTCTCCAGATCCTTCAGGTTTCGGGTCTGTCGCTGGGCAATACAGACTTTCAGCTCCCTCCAACGATTTTCTATTGGGTTCAGGTCTGGAGACTGGCTAGGCCACTCCAGGACCTTGACATGCTTCTTACGGAGCCACTCCTTAGTTGCCCTGGCTGTGTGTTTCGGGTCGTTGTCATGCTGGAAGACCCAGCCACGACCCATCTTCAATGCTCTTACTGAGGGAAGGAGGTTGTTGGCCAAGATCTCGCGATACATGGCCCCATCCATCCTCCCCTCAATACGGTGCAGTCGTCCTGTCCCCTTTGCAGAAAAGCATCCCCAAAGAATGATGTTTCCACCTCCATGCTTCACGGTTGGGATGGTGTTCTTGGGGTTGTACTCATCCTTCTTCTTCCTCCAAACACGGCGAGTGGAGTTTAGACCAAAAAGCTAAATGTTTGTCTCATCAGACCACATTACCTTCTCCCATTCCTCCTCTGGATCATCCAGATGGTCATTGACAAACTTCAGACGGGCCTGGACATGCACTGGCTTGAGCAGGGGGACCTTGCGTGCGCTGCAGGATTTTAATCAATGACGGCATAGTGTGTTACTAATGGTTTTCTTTGAGACTGTGGTCCCAGCTCTCTTCAGGTCATTGACCAGGTCCTGCCGTGTAGTTCCGGGCTGATCCCTCACCTTCCTCATGATCATTGATGCCCCACGAGGTGAGATCTTGCATGGAGCCCCAGACCGAGGGTGATTGACCGTCATCTTGAACTTCTTCCATTTTCTAATAATTGTGCCAACAGTTGTTGCCTTCTCACCAAGCTGCTTGCCTATTGTCCTGTAGCACATCTCAGCCTTGTGCAGGTCTACAATTTTATCCCTGATGTCCTTACACAGCTCTCTTGTCTTGGCCATTGTGGAGAGGTTGGAGTCTGTTTGATTGAGTGTGTGGACAGGTGTCTTTTATACAGGTAACGAGTTCAAACAGGTGCAGTTAATACAGGTAATGAGTGGAGAACAGGAGGGCTTCTTAAAGAATAACTAACAGGTCTGTGAGAGCCGGAATTCTTACTGGTTGGTAGGTGATCAAATACTTATGTCATGCAATAAAATGCAATTTAATTACTTAAAAATCATACAATGTGATTTTCTGGATTTTTGTTTTAGATTCCGTCTCTCACAGTTGAAGTGTACCTATGATAAAAATTACAGACCTCTACATGCTTTGTAAGTAGAAAAACCTGCAAAATCGGCAGTGTATCAAATACTTGTTCTCCCCACTGTAATATCATGCCATCACACTGAATCTGAAGAGACAAGGTGTTTAATTGCAAACACTATGAAGTTACTGGCTGGAACTGGGCATGAAAAAGTGTGTGTGAGTGTTTACCCAAGTCGTACTTTTGGGACTGTCCAGATATGTCATTTGTTACAAAGCAACAGTGGCATAATCCTCTCCTCTCTGCTGAGTCCAGCTGTGCCAGAAGAATACATCAGTGGGAGGCCGGCATGGGACTGGAGTTGAGGGTCAAAGGTTAGTTGTCAGCTTTTAATGTACTGTGAGCTGCGTAGGAGCAGCAGTGGGGTACAAGGATTTAGTATGTCTGTTAAAGGCCCAGTGGGATTACCTCTTTAAGAGATTAAATTCACTGGCTACCACGGCTTGAGGACAGGAAGTCCACAAGCTCCCTGAAGTGACGAATGCTCAGACATACACATTTGTAGGTCTGCACGGTGACAATGTGTGCCCAACTACTGGCCAGATAAACAGAAGTTTGTGTGAATGGAAGTGTGTGAAGGGGTTTTCCTTTGAAACAGGAACAGTGAAGAGTTCAACATTACCATCATACGTAAAAAATACACATTCAATTGTAAGGGTAAACAAATGTTGCTATTTTTAAAAGGGGGTTTCTGAAAGCCAGACAGAGAGACAGTGTCTTGATGACGTCCGAGTTGCTTTTTGCCATTGAAAGTGATAGGAAGGCTGCTTGTGGAGGCAGCGGCACCAAATGTCAAGTGTGATATGACAGATACAGTATTGAGAGGACTAGAGCTCCACTGCATGCTCATTGATTAGAAATGCCAATAGCCTTTAGTTTTAGTGAGCAGTGAGGAAAGTAATGCCTGAAATAGAAAGGATTTAATGTTGGGTAGCCTGCATCATATGGATCAAACAGGGCCGGACTACCGCATTTGGGGCCCCGGGGTACCAACCTTTTTGTGTTGAAAAAATCTGCAGTTGTATAATGCTGTTCTACACATTGTGGAAAAACGCCATTACCACTCCAGTCCCCAAAAAGCCTTGTCCAAAAGAAAATGATGACTACAGACCTGTTGATCTGACCCCTATAGTAATGAAGTGTTGTGCTTGCTCCGTTCAGATGCGAACCCTGTGTTGATCATTATCAATTTGCCTGTAAGCAAAGTCGTGGGACTAATGACGCAATCAACACAATAGTGCATCTCATTGTTAAGCATCTGGAAAACCCCAAGGCCAATGCTATACTGTTATTTATTGATTTCACTTCAGCGTTTAACATGATATAGCCACATGTCCTACTCAGCCAGTTAAAGCAGTGTTAACCCCTATACCATCAGGTGGTACCACTCATTCCTGACTAGCTGTACTCAACCGGTTAGGGTTAACGATACCCTATCTGAGGCTATAGACATTAGCATGGGGGCCCCGCAGGGTTGTGTGAGTTTGCCCATCTTATTCACACTGTACACAAATGAATGCACTAGCAGTAATCCTGATAACAAGTTCTCAGATGATACTGACATTTTTGGTCTGATGTATAAAGATGCTGATACTACTGTGTATAGGTCAGAGATTCAAAGGTTTGTCCAGTGGTGTAATGAGCACCATCTCATACTTAATGTAAAGAAAACAGAGGAGACGGAGGCGATGGTGTTTGACCCCAAATCTGTCGGCGTCCACGTGCCTGTGGTTGTTCACAATGGCAACATAGCAGGTTAGTTTGTACAAGTATCTGGGTGTACACATGGACAATGTGCTGAGCTGGAAAGTCCAAGTAGAGAGTGTCTGCTCCAGAGTCCAACAACGCCTCTATTTCCTATGTACTGTAGACTCAGGGTTTTTGGAGTTGACCAAAAAGAATGCTCCTGTTCCATCATGCGGTCATAGAGAGTATCCTATATATGACATCACAGTCTGGTTTTGCTATTTATCAATCCAACTGAAATCCCAAATTGCCCGCCTCATACAAACTGCCATGAAGGTCAGGGTGTGAGGCAACATCCCTCCCTGTGGACTATTTCTGAACAGACCGTTACCAGAAGCACAGAAAATTATTTCAGATCCCTCCTATGTACTTCACTCCGAGTATCAGCTCCTCCCATCTGGCAGACGCTATATGGTCCCTCCTCCCCTCAGGCAGACGCTATAGGGTCCCTCCTCCACTCAGGCAGACACTATAGGGTCCCTCCTCCCCTCAGGCAGACACTATAGGGTCCCTCCTCCCCTCAGGCAGGCGCTATAGGGTCCCTACGTGTAAGCTGAACAGGTATAAGCACTCCTTCATTCCCATGTCCATCAAATACCTAAACAGCAATAAGTAAAGCTGAGCTGTGTTAGTACGCCACTGACAGAATAAGGGAATATGCTAAGTATTATGTATGTGGCTATATGAGAAGTGTACAATGTGTATGATAAGGATAACGTGCAAGGTATTATGTTGAGTGTGTAATGTACAGTGTATATTTTGTATACAACAGTACTGTGTGTCTAAGACAATTTCCCCCTTGGGGACATTACAGTTAATCCTATCCTTTCTATTTTGTCATGAGGCTAAGAGAAAATGTTGCCGTTTTAAAGCTAATATCTTTGGTTAGGGGACCCCTGGAGGTCTGGGGCCACAGGGCACGTGCCCTGCGTGCCCGTTCAGTAATCCGGCCCTGCGATCAAAGCAGATGCTGAGCTAACATTAGACTTGATTGAACATCAGACTAATTGAGCATTCTCATTATCTTTGACATTGCAATGACAGTTTGGAACCTTCAAAGGCCTTCAGTTCATTGTTGATGGTAAAAGAAATCACCCCTCCATTGGACTCCGGTGCCCTTCAGTTATGCATTAGCTCTCCTTCACCCAAGAGGGGGGCCTCTTGGGTTCTTAATTGAAGCATTGACGACGGCGCGGCCAATGTGTATAACAGTCCTGACGCTCCTTAACATTACATCTTGGGCTAGTTATGCATCAGCAATTTAGAATGAAAAGTGACACTGCATGGTTTGCTAAAGGATTGCAGCTTGCCAAACATATTTCTTTCACATTTTGTCCATTCCCTTGGAAAAAATATATACCATTCCAGGCCTTATTCATCTCTGCTAACACGTTTACTTATGCTATCATGTTTTCAGGGCTGCACAGCACATCTCTCCACTAACTTCAGCCAAAGATTTTGGTATATATACAGTTTCACCTCTTCTTTTAATAATAATATGCCATTTAGCAGACGCTTTTATCCAAAGCGACTTACAGTCATGCGTGCATACATTTTTTTTGTGTATGGGTGGTCCCGGGGATCGAACCCACTACCTTGGCGTTACAAGCGCCGTGCTCTACCAGCTGACTCTGCATCAGCCTACAGAAACAAAATGGGACAGACACACACAAGATAGTTTTTACCTAGCTAAAGCTTACAAAGTCATGTTGCCAGCTATGTTTACATTTTTGACTCAAACATTGCAAGAAAGCTACCTAGTTTACTCATGAATTATTTGTATGTCTTCAATGCATGACAAGGGCCTACATTTGGACGAAGATGTATTTCAAATACATTTTTAAATAATAAAAGGACATATGTTTAAATGTATATGTCACCACCTATGAAGTCAAGGTATAACCGTTGCACAAATAGCAGCTATGCATAATGTTTTGTATTTTTCTAATGTGATATCAAAGGTGGCCATTAGCTTAAGCAAATGATGATTGGTCATGATTAGTTATCTCACAACTTGAGCAATGTACTAGTGTAAAACAAAACACATAACACAATTTAGTGTCAGAAAAGTACTAAGTATTTTAATAAGATAAGAATTCCCTAAGAGAAGAATGGATTAGTTATTGCTCATCATGGTAGAAAAGGTAACCCTTCTGACAGACGTCCTTTCGTCACTTGACGTGTTGCGTAAACAGTCAGCGCTTGCGCCCGTTGCACAATCCAGGCAAGGTCGTAGCTAGCTAGCATTGCAAGGAGCCTCTCTCGCTAAAAAGATGATGTCCCTTGCCGCTCGTTCGGGGGCATTTTCCCCATACTTGCAGGCTACGAACTATGCAGTTGCTGGACCCCTCAAAGCCCTTATTCCAGGGGTGGTTGTAAAAGGAGAAAAAGTGTTGGTAGACACGAAGAAACCTTTCCTGACCCGCGAGTCCCTGAACGGTCAGAGTCCCAAGACTGGGCCTGCAGTATCAGTTAGCATAAATGGTAAGTAGCTAAGCAAGCTAGTTAGCTAACAGTATCTAATGGCTAACGTTAGTAATCGTGTTATTTGTTTTACTTGTGGAAAAGTCATTGACATAAGATGTTAGGACGTGCAGTTGTATTTTACCAAAGTCCAGTTGATATGCTGTATAATCTGAGGATTGTTTAATAAATTAGCCTAGCGTTCATTAGCTCGCTAATGTTAGCTGTGTAGCATTGGCTAGACGCGGTCGAGTAGCCAGCCAGCTAGTTAACTAGCTAACTGGTAGCTGACTGCGAGGTCAGGACCAAACGGGTGTCCATGATGAACGAGGCTAGGATGTAACTAGCAGGAGCAGCACCGCAGTATGGGGGCACAACGTTTGCACTGCAGCGAAGACAGTACAGTATGAAGATGGGCAGAAACTGCTTCTCCAATAGAAATCCCAGATCATGCTTGTAAGTGACGCCATGTTGACGTGTACTAGCCAAGCATGCACAGAAAACGTCATTGCGTATAACACTTCTCTCATTGACTTCGCAAACCCTGGCTTGGTCTGTTTTGCAAGCGTTCCCGGAAGTCTCGTGATGTTGCGTCTCTGGGTTTAGAAACTCTGTTACTGCAGTCTGGGGTCACAACCTGGATAACTAACTAAATAGCTAGCTAGCTGCTACCTTTACTGATGTGTAGTAATGTCGTATTTTTATCATTCAAGTTAAGATAACATTACGTAACCCATACAGGTGGGTCTTAGTGATGATAGCCAGTAGATTCCGACCCTACCATTACTCTTGTTTACACTGAGCTGCACTGGGGGTTCGGAAGCAATCATGGATATATTAAGGCACCATGGAGCCGGCTTGAGATATGGGTCGGAAAGCTTACCTCTATGCAGGGATGGGAAATGCAACTGCACTCCAAATGTTACCTTAATCCACACTGATAGATCAAGAAGATTGAAATACTGCTTGTTTTCCCAGAAAACTGCCCTTTTCGTCCTCATGAAGATTGGAATGGCAGTGTCAACCAATCAGCATCTTTTGTTGTTCAAAGCGATGCGCCATTCCATAATGGCTACTGCTAGCTAGCATGAAGATGAAACTGCAGTTTTCCGGGAAAACTAACAGTATTTCAATCTTCTCGATGTAATAGTGTGGATAAAGGTAAAATTGAGTACCGTGGCATATTCCATCTATGCATTGAGGTGCGTTTTCTGACCCATATCTTGCACCGTCTCCAGTGTCTCAATGTAACCATGATTGCATTCTGACCCCAATGCAGCTCAGTGTAAACAAGTGTAATGATAGGGTCGGAATCTGCTGGCTAGAGTGAAGAGTGTTTTGTTAGTCACTAGTTTAACCTGACATTTTAGCTAGGGAGTTGGTAGCTAACTACATGTAGGTCAAGGGTGTATTCATTACGCAGATTTTGTTGTAAAATGTTTAGTCTGTTGCAAAAAGTTTTGCAACATAACAATAGTTTCTATTGGAAAAATTCAGGACGGTTTCGTTACGTTTGCTCTGTTTGGTTCTTAAACGTTTTCGGTTGCAAGACGTAATGAATATGCCCCAGCTAATGGGCTAGCTAACTTAGAAAGCTTGCTAGCTAGCTACTTTGTTGAATATTTAAACTTGACTCAAACAATCTGTTCATACATTTTCTATCTAACTAGCTATTGACTTGAATGCATCTGCTGCTATAATGTGCCCTCTGGTACTTTCCTATCACATGCCATTGTCTATCTCTTAATACTGATTTGATTGTTTATCTAATGGACAACTTGTTTTATTTTTCAGCAAAAGCTGCAGTCCGCTTCGCTCACACTGACATCAAGGTGCCAGATTTCTCTGATTACCGTCGGCCTGAGTTGCTTGACCCCAAGAAATCTTCTCAGGAGAGCAGCGAGTCCAGAAAAACCTTCTCCTACCTTGTCACCGGGGCCACAGCCGTGTTAGGTGTCTATACAGCCAAGACCGTGGCCACACAGTTTATCTCTTCCATGAGTGCCTCAGCTGATGTCCTGGCTATGTCCAAGATCGAGGTCAAGCTGGGAGAGATCCCAGAGGGCAAGAATATGACCTTCAAGTGGAGGGGCAAGCCTCTGTTCATCCGCCACCGGTCTGAGAAAGAGATTGCCGCAGAGGAAGCTGTGGATATGGCTGAGCTTCGTGACCCCCAGCACGACAAGGACCGCGTCGCCAACCCAAAATGGATCATAGTCATCGGCGTGTGCACCCACCTGGGCTGTGTACCCATCGCCAATGCTGGTGACTATGGTGGATACTACTGCCCTTGCCATGGCTCTCACTATGATGCCTCTGGCCGCATCAGGAAAGGCCCAGCCCCACTCAACCTGGAGGTGCCCTACTATGAGTTCCCAGATGAGGACACAGTAATTGTAGGCTAAATTGTTGGACTGAGATCACATCAGTATGTTCAGTATGTTTCTGTCTGGCTCATTATTCCATCCATTAGCAGGCACAACCTCTGTTTCAGGGTGGTATAAATTATTTAAAGTAATAAATGTACATTTAATCTGATTGGAAAACTCTCATGTTATTTATTTACCCAATCTCAGCTAAATCTAATACTGTACCAAAATACGACCTGAGTTGTAAATGAGTAATGGGGTTTCTTTTGCCTTTCTTAACAATTAATAGCCTACTAATAGTACAGATTTTTTAATAGTGCAGGTATAAGGGCATTTACCAAGATTTTGCTGCTCAATCAAAAACACACCTGCTTACAGACAGTTATCTACAATGTGTCTGAAGGTGATTCTCAAGGGTTAATGTCACGAATGATGGCTTTATGTTCAGTTTCAGAGAGGTACAGAAATGTTTTTGTCTCTGATTTTGTTGGGACGATTTAGAGTGCTAGGTTCAGTTGTTTAATGGCAATATTGCACAACGTTGTATATTTTCTTCCTATCAATATCACTGTTTTGCTTTGGTGGTGGTCACATATACACTGCTCAAAAAAATAAAGGGAACACTTAAACAACACATCCTAGATCTGAATGAATGAAATAATCTTATTAAATACTTTTTTCTTTACAAAGTTGAATGTGCTGACAACAAAATCACACAAAAATTATCAATGGAAATCAAATTGATCAACCCATGGAGGTCTGGATTTGGAGTCACCCTCAAAATTAAAGTGGAAAACCACACTACAGGCTGATCCAACTTTGATTTAATGTCCTTAAAACAAGTCAAAATGAGGCTCAGTAGTGTGTGTGGTCTCCACGTGCCTGTATGACCTCCCTACAACGCCTGGGCATGCTCCTGATGAGGTGGCGGATGGTCTCCTGAGGGATCTCCTCCCAGACCTGGACTAAAGCATCCGCCAACTCCTGGACAGTCTGTGGTGCAACGTGGCGTTGGTGGATGGAGCGAGACATGATGTCCCAGATGTGCTCAATTGGATTCAGGTCTGGGGAACGGGCGGTCCATAGCATCAATGCCTTCCTCTTGCAGGAACTGCTGACACACTCCAGCCACATGAGGTCTAGCATTGTCTTGCATTAGGAGGAACCCAGGGCCAACCGCACCAGCATATGGTCTCACAAGGGGTCTGAGGATCTCATCTCGGTACCTAATGGCAGTCAGGCTACCTCTGGCGAGCACATGGAGGGCTGTGCGGCTCCCCTAAGAAATGCCACCCCACACCATGACTGACCCACCGCCAAACCGGTCATGCTGGAGGATGTTGCAGGCAGCAGAACGTTCTCCACGGCGTCTCCAAACTCTGTCACGTCTGTCACATGTGCTCAGTGTGAACCTGCTTTCATCTGTGAAGAGCACAGGGCGCCAATGGCGAATTTGCCAATCTTGGTGTTCTCTGGCAAATGCCAAACGTCCTGCACGGTGTTGGGCTGTAAGCACAACCCCCACCTGTGGACGTCGGGCCCTCATACCACCCTCATAGAGTCTGTTTCTGACCATTTGAGCAGACACCTGCACATTTGTGGCCTGCTGGAGGTCATTTTGCAGGGCTCTGGCAGTGCTCCTCCTGCTCCTCCTTGCACAAAGGCGGAGGTAGCAGTCCTGCTGCTGGGTTGTTGCCCTCCTACGGCCTCCTCCACGTCTCCTGATGTACTGGCCTGTCTCCTGGTAGCGCCTCCATGCTCTGGACACTACGCTGACAGACACAGCAAACCTTCTTGCCACAGCTCGCATTGATGTGCCATCCTGGATGAGCTGCACTACCTGAGCCACTTGTGTGGGTTGTAGACTCCGTCTCATGCTACCACTAGAGTGAAAGCACCGCCAGCATTCAAAAGTGACCAAAACATCAGCCAGGAAGCATAGGAACTGAGAAGTGGTCTGTGGTCACCACCTGCAAAACCAGTCCTTTATTGGGGGTGTCTTGCTAATTGCCTATAATTTCCACCTGTTGTCTATTCCATTTGCACAACAGCATGTGCAATTTATTGTCAATCAGTGTTGCTTCCTAAGTGGACAGTTTGATTTCACAGAAGTGTGATTGACTTGGAGTTACATTGTGTTGTTTAAGTGTTCCCTTTATTTTTTTGAGCAGTGTATTAACATTACACATTCTATACAAGAAAGAAAAGGGGTCAGTGGGGGCTGACAAAGGCATTGAGTGTTTAAATTGATGCTAATGCAACAGAACAGTCAGATTTAATTGGTCTATTATGATAATAATATGCCATTTTAGCAGACGCTTTTATCTAAAGCGACTTACAGTCATGTGTGCATACATTTTTTTAAACGTATGGGTGGTCTCGGGGTTCGAACCCACTACCCTGGCGTTACAAGCGCCATGCTCTACCAATTGAGCTACAGAGGACCACAATGAGCTATCCATCTGCGTACAGAGTTATGTAAAAATGTATACTCATGTTAATAAATATTTAACAGAAAATATTCCTTTTGTGTGCTATTTACAGCCTGCAGCTCAGACTGGGTTGCAAGTGCAGTACACAGGAGCTTCTTGCCTCTATAGTCTGAATGGCATTTGAACATTTCTGATGCACCTGCTAAAGCAAACCTCAGATTTGCGAGTTCATGTCATTTAGCTATCAGGCTGGGTTAATAACATGAACCCTCATTTGATTTTACATACAGGTCAAAACTACGGTCCGGTTTAGTTCCTATAAAATACATTCATGATTGGCATTGGCTGGTTATGGATAAGGATAACTGCTTGAGGTGTGTCATAGTCTGGTATGAAGAGAAGCCTGCTGTCTGAGGTGGTCTTGACTGAGAGCCCTGGTGATTAGGAGGGAAATGGCTGCCCAACCGCCTGGTATTCCCACGCTTCATTGACTAATAACCAGCTAATAATAAAGTGCTTGATGTCTTTCTCTCTACGGGGCCACAGAGACAAGCTATGCATAACTGCCTGTGTGCTTATTTATTTTATCCCAATGGATTCCTTGCAATCCATGTACTGTAAATAGGATTGGTATGACCTGTTACTGTTTCGGTTCAGCCTTGAAGAAATGTCCCCCTTGGAATTCCACAAAGACTCCAATAACTACACATGATATTGGTTGTAAATTGCCATGTACTGTACATTGTTTTTGCATTGTCCAATGAAACAAAGGTTTTGTGTGTGACATTATTGACACAGAAATTCCACACTGGCATTCATGCAGCTGATTGGTTGGTAAAACTTACTTTAGGGAGAAGGCTATAGCAAATTGTCAGAATTCCAAAGGAGTAATGTTGCTGGATGTTGTGCTCTCTAAAGCAGCCACATTGTTGGGACAGCTTCTTGACAACCTTTTTACATCATAATATATGTAGAGGCCTCTAACCAATGGCTTATTTTGTAGCAGATTTCCCTGTATTTTGACAGACTCCTGACATGTCTTTAGGTCAAAATTGCACATTCTCCTGGGTGGAGCTACAAGGCTGAAAGGATCAGAGGAGAATAAATAATTGCTCCCAACAAAGCCAACTTGGTTGGGAGCATGTTGTATAAATTAATGTAGAATGTAATTTATTTACATATTATGTAATGTATAATAATGGAACATCTATTTTTATGCCTGTTTTATAGAGAAAATGTCAACTGTCAACTGAAAAATAGAATTCCTCTGCACAATAAGGTTTCAGATGACTTTTATTTATGCTAAAACTTGAAAACTTCACACTGTTGTATGGGTGGTTTAATTATCTAATGGCTTTTGCCACAGTACAGCTCCCTCACTCTGCCTTGTTGCCTGGAGTGACCTCTGTTCCTGATAGTCTGACACGCCACCTGCCCGGCCAGACACAGGCTTGCTCACTGGTGCCATGTCAACTCTGCCTGCCAGATGCCCCTTTGCCCTTCAGGTGTGATTGATATATGATTATATCACCAGGGATGTCAGGACACCACATCACTCTGACATTTGAAAGCTGGATTCCCTGGTCCTGCTGTGGCACTCGTTACATCCAAAAGCCTTTTCTTTATTTTGGTATCAACCCATCTGATCATTAATTCTTAGAGGTATTGTCAGAGTCATTTTGAACATTGTATACTTCCTCTGAGGTCAGTACTTAATGATTGTGCATGTGCATGTCTAAAGTTCTCAAATGCACCTTTTTATGTAATGGAACCCCTACTTGTGAATGGACTGCTGATCGGAATGGCTCTCATGCTACCTCATTCAGCTGACCACTTGCATTCTCAAAGCTATTCTAGGGAACACGTAAGATTCTAGCTAGGATAATTATATTCGGCCTGGCTCAGATCCATGTAAAACAAAGGAGGGATTATACTGTTTGTACAGTACCATTTTTCCCCTTCATTATATTACTTTGCAAGTCCCTTTTTCGCAGACTACTTTGAATTAATCTCTTCAAAGCTGCATGGTGTAAGCATCTAATGTAGCATTTGTCTGAAAACTCTAAGATGCTGGAGCAGTCATCTTTAAAGAGTGAAGAGGGTATCTTGCTTTTCTT
Organism: Coregonus clupeaformis; assembly: GCF_020615455.1. Taxonomy (NCBI): domain Eukaryota; kingdom Metazoa; phylum Chordata; class Actinopteri; order Salmoniformes; family Salmonidae; genus Coregonus; species Coregonus clupeaformis. The sequence continues at coordinate 92,892 of NW_025533620.1, forward strand.
CACTGACAATGGAACCAGAAAAATAAAACAATTAGCTGCAAACTGATTTACTCTCCCGCAATCTGATGTGTCAAATTAACATATTAATCCTCTACTTGTCTCTAGGGTGATCAGATTATGATGAAAGATTTATTAGGATCTCGTGACTCATTTGAACTTGTTTAGCATAACTTTGCATAGTGATAAGGAGTTTCACCATAGAACATAGCTGGTAATTTATATTTTCACTTCATTAAATCTGTGTTTTAATGTTTTATTGTCGTGTCATCTCGGGCTTTGTCTCTCAGTGAACCAACATTTCTTAATTGCATTTTGAGTGATTAACTTCTCAATTTCTCCTATGTCACCTCATTCCTCAACTATTTTCACTGGGTCCTGGTGGCAGTTTGCAACATATTTCAGACTTTGGGGCAGGCTGCTACTCTGCTACTTTGTCTGTGTTCTACTTTTTGTTCCTCTCACCAGCGGAATATGCTCAGATGGTGCCACCGGTTCCTGTTGCTTGCCTACAGGCCTAGGGCAGTGAGGGGTACTGCCCTTCACCTGCAGCCAGGCAGTGATCAGACCTTCCACCCTGGCTCGACCACTTTGCTCTGTCACCACTGGAAACTTGGCACTTCCATCCTTGCTCTCATCCCAGTCACAGCTCTTTTCATGACCCAACCGTGGTGGAATGACCTTTCCTCTACACAGTCATGACAGCTGAGTTGATGTCCATCCTCCCACCGCAGACTGAATACCCGTCTCTTCAGACAGTAAGCTACATTCAATGTCTCTGCTCCTTCTGACCCATCTCTCGAATTGTGGTCCTCAACTCATCCGCATTTTGAACATGTGATGCACCACTACCCAAGTACCAAAAAAACAAGGGAAATGCCTAGTTCCTTTAACTTACCAATACACTGAATGCAATGATGATTATAAGTGTGTGCGTGCGTATGGGTGCTTGCGTGTTATATATCTGTGGGGGGGAAGTGTAGCAAAATGTGCAATTGTTCACTCACTGTAGAAAATAAAGCCTCACCAATCTGAATGAATGAGTGTCAATTGAGACGTCTCATAGAAACTGTCAGATCATTAGAGGAAATTGATCTCCTCTTTTCATCTAACTCTGCCATGTTGGTTGCAGCTGGAGTTTCATAAAGCGACTGTGCCGGCGCCAGGCGGTACACGGTGCCACAAATTGAGATGAAAATGAGTCTCCGGTGAGAACGGAGTGCATGGTGAGCTGACGTGTCGGGACGGGATAATAAAGCCTAATATACGTTTATTTTTCCTCCTCATGCACTAAACCCTTTTATGCGCTCACAAGCGGCTGCTGATCTGCGGGTGTAAATGGCCTCATTAATCCCGTCAGTCAACAACAACAGCAACAACTGAATCATCCTCTCAGTGTGCAGAAGAGGGGAACTGCTCCGGGTCACAGACAGGGGCACGGCGGCGTTGAATGAGCAATCACTGTCTTCTATCATTTAGTTTGTTGAGCTTGCTCTTTTTTGGCGGAGTTGGTCATTTTTTTGCCCTCTTCGTCACTGAATAACAGCATGCTAGACAGGGTCTCTCTCTCATTCTATACAGTTTACTTCTCTTCTTTCTCATGTGCTCTTCTTGGGTGCCTCATCTATGTATTTCACTTTAATCTCGCTATCTCACTCAGCCTTTTTCTGCCCACCCTTCCTCCTTTTACTTCTGTATATTCCTCTCTACCCCCCAGGGTTGCCTCTTTCATTCGCTCATGCTCTCTATCTCTTAGGGAAAGAGAAGTACTGCTCTTTGAGTGATGGGGACGTGACTCTCAGCAGGACTCTTAATGTAGTTTATATCAGTGTAACTAGCACTTCTTTGAACTCATCGCATTTGGCATATCCAATTAACTGCTTCTGCCATTCCTCATGGAGAATATAACATACTTTTCTCTCCGGCCCATAAACAATGGATTCAGTTGATGTATTTTAAGAAGTTTGTACTAATCTTACGATTGTAAACATTGGAACGGGATGGTGACACATTGAAGGTTTGCCAAAGGAGTTCAGAATGATCTCTGTCCATGGTTCTTGCTACTGAGCTGTTCATGGTGATGTCTGTAGCTGTTGGTGTGGAGCTGTCCATGGAACTTGCTACAGGACCCACCATGTGCTCTTTGAATTCTGAATTATCCCTTGTTGTGGGTGTTATAGAAGTGTTTTAATAAAGGCCAGTATTGCCAGTGGAATGTTGCTTTTCATTTTTAAAAGTTGTGTAGTTATGCAAGCTCATTTCTTCCAAAAAGGCAGAAAATAATTCCAGTCCCACCATAAGCCTATTTCACGCAGATAAAATTAGCTCAGTCTCACAAATTACTCATCATACAAAATACATTTGCAAGTCTAGCCACCTCTTCTAATTACCTGGCTCCATCTGTACCTTTGTTTAAGAAACTCAATATCTTGTCTATTTACAACATTAATGTACGCCAATTATGCACATTCATCTACAAATGCTCATACCTCCCAGACAGTTTACCTAAACCCTTCAATGGATTCTTCCAGGTTAATTCTGAAATCCATCTGTATAACACAAGACAATATATAACCTTCACCCTCCCAACTGCCGCACCTCACATAGTCAATTCTCTATCAGATACAGAGGTACCATACTCTGGAATTCTTATGTTCACATTGCCAAAACATCATCATCCCCCAATAACTTAAAGCGAAGACTGGGGGTCAGCCTGATGAACCAAACTACTCAGTAATCTCCCCCATAAAGCCTAACTCTCACACACTCATATGCACATATACATTTAAACAAAACAAATATTGTTAGTTTTTCTTGTGATTACTGATCAATTAATTTATACATTCATAATTAGTAGGTTTTGTAATCTGTTTTAACAAACCTGTTTTATTTTTCTACTTATGTATTGTATATTGCTTTTCTTGTGGTGTGGTTTTTATATAAGCCCTTGCGCTTTCAACCACACCTGCACACTGTTTTTTATATTTTTATCTGTATTGTTGTTTATCACTTGTATTATTTGGTGCAAATAAATTAACCTCTTAAGGGTCGGACCCTTTTTCGCAATTTTCGCCTAAAATGACATACCCAAATCTAACTGCCTGTAGCTCAGGACCTGAAGCAAGGATATGCATATTCTTGATACCATTTTAAAGGAAACACTTTGAGGTTTGTGGCAATGTGAAATTAATGTAGGAGAATATAAGACATTAGATCTGGTAAAGGATAATACAAACAAAAAAACATGCGTTTTCTATTTTTTGTTGCTGTTCCATCATCTTTGAAATGCAAGAAAAAGGACACAATATAATATTGCGGTTTAGGCGCAATTTAGATTTTGGCCACTAGATGGCAGCAGTGTGTGTGCAAAGTTTTAGAATGATCCAGTGAAGCATTGCAATACTGGACTATTTTGTATAAAGTCTGCCCAAATGTGCTGAATTGGTCAATTGATACATTTTCAAGTACATAACTATAGAGAACATACAAAAATGACATGGTAATACAAAATGTAAGTTTACACACTCCCAAGAATGTCATACATGATGGATCATTAGCTTATACATGGCGTGGCGGGGTGGGTGTGGAGCCAGAGACAGCAAGGGTTCAAACTGTAGAATCCAGTTCCTACATTTGAATATAAAAATTGACTTTATCAAACAAAACAATGCTACATTTTATCTCTGGGACCCTCAGGATGACAAATCAGAGCAAGATTACTGAATGTAAGTACATTATTTACCTTCAGAGGTAAGTGTATCAAACCAGTTGCCGTGATAAGTTTTTTGTTGTTGTGCACTCTCCTCAAACAATAGCATGGTATTTTTTCACTGCAATATCCACTGTAAATCGGACAGTGCAGTTAGATTAACACGAATGTAAGCTTTCTGCCCATATAAGACATGTCTATGTCCTGGAAAGTTTGCTGTTACTTACAACAGTCATGCTAATCACGTTAGCGCACATTAGCTCAACCGTGCCTTCCTATATTTATATTTATATGTTTCATTATATTGTATCTAATATGCATCTCCAGGCAAAATGCTAATACATTCCCATACTTTACAATTCATTTAATTATTCAGAGGTGTTGAATTCGATAAGATACAATTAAAAAAAAGTTGAATATTTAGTTTTATATGAGGCAATAGAAAATATGTTTTTTTATGGAATTGTGATGGATATTTTTTTTTGCATCATTGACCAAATTGAATTAAAGCACTTATTTATGGATACTACTTGCATATCACTGCGCATATTTCGCAACAGGCAGTTATTCCTCTCCAACACGCACAACAAATGTCTGTAATGAAGTAACAGATTACACCTTTATCACTGAATTGACAGTAAGCTATTAAACTCAAACAAATGAGGCTCCTTGTACAGTGCCTTCAGAAAGTATTCACACCCCTTGACTTTTTCCACATTTTGTTGTGTTACAGTCTGAATATAAAATTGATTAAATGTAGATTTATTGGTCACTGGCCTACACACAATACCCCATAATGTCAAAGTGGAATTATGTTTTTCGAAATGTTTACAAATTAATTAAAAATGAAAAGCTGAAATATCTTGAGTCAGTAACTATTCAACCCCTTTGTTATGGCAAGCCTAAATAAGTTCAGGAGAAAAAATGTGATTAACAACTCACATAATAAGTTGCATGGACTCACTCTGTGTGCAATAATAGTGTTTAACATGATTTTTAAATGACTACCTCATCTCTGTACACCACACATACAATTAAATATCTCTAAGGTCCCTCAGTCGAGTAGTGAATTTCAAACACAGATTCAACCACAAAGACCAGGGAGGTTTTCCAAAGCCTCGCAAAGAAGGGCACATATTGGTAGATGGGTAAACAGTAAACATTTTAGAAAGCAGCCCTTTGAGCATGGTGAAGTTATTAATTACACTTTGGATGGTGTATCAATACACCCAGTCACTACAAAGATACAGGTGTACTTCCTAACTCAGTTGCCGGAGAGGAAGGAAACTGCTCTGGGATTTCACCATGAGGCCAATGGTGACTTTAAAATAGTTATAGAGTTTAACGGCTGTGATAGAAAACTGAGGATGGATCAACAACATTGTAGTTACTCCACAATACTAACCTAATTGACAGAGTGAAAAGATGGAAGCCTGTACATAATAAAAATATTCCAAAACATGCGTTCTGTTTGCAACAAGGCACTAAAGTAATACTTTTTGTCCTGAATACAAAGTGTTATGTTTGGGGCAAATCCAATACAACACATTACTGAGTACCATTCTTCATATTTTCAAGCAAGGCTGCATCATGTTATGGGTATGCTTGTAATTGTTAAGGACTGGGGAGTTTTTCAAGATAAAAAAGAAATGGAATGGCGCTAACAATTCAAGGGGTGTGAATACTTTCTGAAGGCACTGTAAGTGGAAAATTTGCCCAAACTAACATGACCCCAAACAAACTCTGTAAATGAAAACCAATCTAGCCATAGATCTCTTATCTGAGAAAGTTTTGAATTGGCAGCCTTTTGTGAGACTATTAGCATTTTTGTGACAGACAATTGCATGGTTGTAAAGCAGACAAGCTTGAGGGCAGAGATGTTCGGGGTTCAGACAGTGTTTCCTTCTCCATCTGGCCTTGTAGAGGCGGGTCACAAGGCTTGGGCCAACACTGTTCTGCTTTGATGCCAGTGACATGCTAAAACCTTCATGTTACTGGTCTCCCCCTTTGAGAAGGTGATCAATCACCCCAGCGAGGTGACAGGTGGGTAGATGAGACACACATGTGCCTCTGCCCGCTGTCTGGGAGACACAGCAGCTGCGCTCCCATCCAGGAGGAAGCGGGGCACAGGACTGTCATATGGAGGATGAGGTGGGGAACAGCCAGACAGATGCACAGGCTAGGGGTTAACACATCTGCTATGGCAGCGGTGGCGTGGTCAAATATATTTCTCTGTATGGATGCTGGCAGAGGCAATCTGTTTTTTATGATTCACAGATTCATCATGGGCAGCCTCTTCTGTTCAGTGGCTGCCTGGCAGTGCTGGTCAGGTGGTGTCTCAGGTACAGACTGGAGCAGCATATCATCGAAGACAAGCTACTGCATGGCCCTTCTGGCATGATAATATCTTACCTGAATAGACATGTTTACTTTTGCTTCAATTTTATATCAGTAATTTATAATGTATGATGTTTTGTCTGAACTAACATATTGTAGAATTTGAGTAAAGTAGGCTTGGAGGAAACGTTTTGGGGGACAGGCACATCATTATATGTTTTATTACTTACTGTCAACTATAAAATATGGTATATTATGCATTATAGAAATGTGTCTTTAAGATTCCCAAATGATACACACTGCATCCTTAGTGGCTAAAAATGCCTCATACGTTTATAAATGTTTTGTGTGTGACTAAATAGAGGAAAATGTCATTCCAAATGTATTTAATTTAATTTTGCTTGCTACGTACATAGTCATTTTAGAGACACTTGTTTTTGTGTTTAGTATTTTGTAGACACATTTAGTTCCAAGAAAAGGACCTTGATTCATTAATTATTCACAGAAGCTGTGAATTTGGCCTCTACATGTCTCTTTTTCAGCATGTTGGGGTTTCTCTTAGCCTCCAACAAACTGCAGAGGGTGCAGAACAGATTGAGTTAGGCTGCATTCCTCTGAGAGAGGTTGATGAGAAGTAGGTTCCACACCCCTTCCCACAGAAACATATACAGTTGAAACTCGTTTTTCAACCACTCCACACATTTCATGTTAACAAACTATAGTTTTGGCAATCAGTTAGGACATCTACATTGTGCATGACACAAGTAATTTTTCCAACAATTGTTTACAGACAGATTATTTCACTTATAATTCACTGTATCACAATTCCAGTGGGTCAGAAGATTACATACACTAAGTTGACTGTGCCTTTAAACAGCTTGGAAAATTCCAGAAAATGATGTCATGGCTTTAGAAGCTTTTGATAGGCTAATTGACATCATTTGAGTCAATTAGAGCTGTACCTGTGGATGTATTTCAAGGCCTACCTTCAAACTCAGTGACTCTTTGCTTGACATCATGGGAAAATCTAAATAAATCAGCCAAGACCTCAGAAAAAAAATTGTATACCTCCACAAGTCTGGTTCATCCTTGGGAGCAATTTCCAAACGCCTGAAGGTACCACGTTCATCTGTACAAACAATAGTATGCAAGTATAAACACCATGGGACCACGCAGCCGTCATACCGCTCAGGAAGGATACGCGTTTTGTCTCCTAGAGATTAACGTACTTTGGTGCGAAAAGTGCAAATCAATCCCAGAACAACAGCAAAGGACCTCGTGAAGATGCTGGAGGAAAGAGGTACAAAAGTCTCTATATCCACAGTAAAACGAGTCCTATATCGACATGACCTGAAAGGCCGCTCAGCAAGGAAGAAGCCACTGCTCCAAAACCGCCATACAAAAGCCAGACTACGGTTTGCAACTGCACATGGGGACAAAGATCGTACTTTTTGGAGAAATGTCCTCTGGTCTGATGAAACAAAAATAGAACTGTTTGGCCATAATGACCATCGTTATGTTTAGAGGAAAAAGGGAACGCTTGCAAACCGAAGAACACCATCCCAACCGTGAAGCACGGGGGTGGCATCATCATGCTGTGGGGGTGCTTTGCTGCAGGAGGGACTGGTGCACTTCACAAAATAGATGGCATCATGAGGAAGGAAAATTATATGTATATATTGAAGCAACATCTCAAGACATCAGTCAGGAAGTTAAAGCTTGGTCGCAAATGGGTCTTCCAAATGGACAATGACCCCAAGCATACTTCCAAAGTTGTAGCAAAATGGCTTAAGGACAACAAAGTTAAGGTATTGGAGTGGTCATCACAAAGCCCTGACCTCAATCCTATAGAAAATGTGTGGGCAGAACTGAAAAAGTGTGTGCGAGCAAGGAGGCCTACAAATCTGACTCAGTTACACCAGCTCTGTCAGGAGGAATGGGCCAAAATTCACTCAACTTATCGTGGGAAGCTTGTGGAAGGCTACCCGAAATGTTTGACCCAAGTTAAACAATTTAAAGGCAATGCTACCAAATACTAATTGAGTGTATGTAAACTTCTGACCCACTGGGAATGTGATGAAAGAAATGTAAGCTGAAATAAATCATTCTCTCTACTATTATTCTGACATTTCACATTCTTAAAATACAGTGGTGATCCTAACTGACATAAGACAGGGAATTTTTACTAGGATTAAATGTCAGGAATTGTGGAAAAACTGAGTTTAAATGTATTTGGATAAGGTGTATGTAAACTTCCGACTTCAACTGTAAATATGTCCCACTGTTGGACATTTTCTCATTTTCCACTTGCTATCTAATGAAAAAATCCATCTAACAGAAGCCTGAAGTCATGACCATTGGAAACAGATAAGACATGTACAGTATATCAGCTATCTATGCTGAATACCACACCTGCTTTGCTTAGCATTTTTCTCAGAGGAGGTATATATCTTGTACAAGCACAACAATTTATCTATTTACAAGCCCGGGCTATTTCCTTCCATTCTCAGGCCTGTTATGTCTCCTCTGGTTTCTCCTCCCTCTCATCCTGCTACAAAGATTTAAATGGTCATCTAAATTAACTCACAACTTTTCCCCGGCCCATATCTGCACTGCCCCGAGCATTCAGAGAACTCGGTCTCTTTTAATTATGCATGCTCATTTCTGCAGTAATCATTAAACACTGATAAAACATCTGGATGATAAATGGAGGGTCTTTACCAAATCCAACTTGTGAATGCCCCGCTCATCGGTTTAACACATTGTTATGATCAATGTTTGTAGACTACTGTAATGCATTTATATTCTTTTTTTTTGTCAACATGATTGAATACGATGAGGAAACAAATATAGTTTAGTTGGAGACACAGGTGAACAACAACCACATAAAATTAATGATTTTTTTTATCAGGAAGAGAGAGGAACTTCTACTGTATGTTAGGGAAAACAAGTGCACATGCATGGCTTAGTAGTTTTGTTCCTCACTGCTCTATTACAATAACTAATTACACATGTGATCATTGCACCTGTGTGTAGTTTCTGTTTTCACACACACACACACACACACACACACACACACACACACACACACACACACACACACACACACACACACACACACACACACACACACACACACACACACACACACACACACACACACACACACTGTCTGCCCTGTCCTGCCAGCTGTGTGAGGCTGTTGTTTTAACAGTCATCATTTGATTATATGTCCCTTGTGTCAGTAAATACAGTTATTAAAGAACATTAGCATATTCTAACAGAGACAGCCTAACTAAACCCTCCTCTCTAGACCTCTAGGTGAACCTCTGTCCATTTAGCATCCATCTTCACAAGCACTCTGCACTCTTTCATAGGTGTGTTGACAGACTTTCAAATGTAACGTCCATTAAGATACATATTATAATTAGCAAGGACAATAGCAATACATACAATCTACTAACTTTACGGTAGGTTTTGTTTGTTCATCTGATGGCCTGTTTTACTCTTCAAACAAGTGATTGAAATTACAATGTAATTTACAATGTACTAATGACATTACAGTGTAACACTTATTTTGTGAATGCAATTGGATCTCAGTTCATGCATAAAAAAACAACGATGACGAAATATATCTGTCAACAACCTATTTTCTCTGATGCCATGAAAAAACCGATAACTGTAACAAATGAGTTTTCATTTTAGTTGACGTAAATGTGAAAAGACCAGAATTCCATGTGAGACGAATGGACATTCAATTTGACATGAAACTCATTTTCATCTGTTTTGTCCAATCATAAACATGCATAGCTTTACAGAATATGTAATGCAATCCTCTCATTGGCAGAATTAACATCTTTCAGTTGCGCGGTCTGATTGGGCTGATCTGCCTGGCTCTTCGATACAGCTCCCAGGTGGTTACTTCAATCACTCTGCAATCTTTTGAACTGCTGCACAACCAGGACACTTCAATTAGAACTAATCTAAACTAGAAACAATAATGTTTACCCTCTCTTACTTTCAAGTAGGGTATTTTTGCTTTGATCACATCAGAAGCTCTATTTTCCTTCATCTGTGTTTTCGCTCTCCCGGTCCGCAAATGCTAGTGCCAATTGGAAATATTAATGATTTTTGCTGAATATTAGGAGTACAGTCATATTTCTGCCATTGTTGGAAAGCTCAGATTCCCCCCCTTTTACAGGAATCACTGTTATATACCTCCATCTTAAGGTTATGATATGAAGAAAAGAGCTGTATGCCTAAATTGTGTAATATGGAGCCAAGGCTTTGTAGCATAGGCTATAGTAAACCATGGCTGGCTTTGCTAACATTCTGCCACAACAGCAATGTGCCAGCTAAATGAGGGGATAGTAGGCCTAGTTGTGCAAGACTATCTTAATGTGCACATGATGGAAGTTAAAGATAAAACATACAGTATATATTTCATGGGGTGAAAAACTAGCCTAATATGGGACTAAAATGACTGTGACTAAAACTAGACAAAAAATGTCCTGAGTTTTAGTCGACTGATAACTAAAACTAAGAAGGATGAAATTACTCAAATGGAACTAAGACTAAAACATATTTTAGTCATAAAGACTAATACTAAATCTAAAATAGCTGACAAAATGACCACTGCCATCCAGGTTGTTGTGCATAGCATGATCATTCACATAGGCTTGAGGGAAATTAAAGCACGCCAAATATGATTGTTGATCTTCATACTATGCATCCCTTACAGTGATTTGGTGTGCACAATTACCGATATCTATGCATAAGAAAATGTACTGTATGTGCTCAAGTGGAAGTGCTAAGTAGAAGCGGTATTGATGTGGAGACCCTGTGTGTATGTTATTCAGATACTGTCACTTCAGGCAACACCTCCTCCAACGATCAATAACCCACCCACCTGGGAACTGCTGCTGCAAGAGAACACAATAAAGAGTGAGGGAGAGATGGAGAGAGATCTTCCAGAGCAATGACGCATCTGTATTAAAGGCAATGAACACCTGCTGTAATGGATACCTGCTGCAATGGATACCTGCTGTAATGGATTCCTGCTGCTGTAATGGATACTGTACCTGCTGAAATGGATACCTGCAGTAGTGGATACCTGCTGCAATGGACACCTGGTATAATGGATACCTGCTGTCATGGATACCTGCTGTAATGGATATCTGCTGTAATGGATTGTCATCGATGTAGACCACCACACCGCGACCAAGCATGTCCCGAAACACCTCGTTCACAAAGGACTGGAAGACGGATGGAGCATTCATCAAACTGTAGGGCATCACCAGGTATTCATAATGCCCCGTGGTTGTGCTGAATGCTGTCTTCCACTCATCCACGGTGGAAAGTCCATATGGTACCTCCACTGTGCGCATTCCCCCCGAATACCATGATCTGGCGCACGCGTTTTCTAAGACACAGGTGACAAAATTACCACCTCATCGGGCGGGGGATTGCGGGATAAACATTCGGGTAGACGCTGTACCTCCCAGGAGTCATGTGTACCCCCAGTCGCAGGCTGAAACGGAGGCTATGGAAACATACGTCACGAGTCCCTGGGCCAGGGGTATATACGTCCCTCCACTTCACCCGCCTCCTCAAGTTTCTTCTTTGTGAAGAAGAAAGACAGCGGTCTGCGCCTGTGCATTGATTATCGATCACTGAACAAGGAGATTTAGTTATCCTCTCCCCCTTATTCCTTCAGTGATTGAGTCAATGCATGGGGTGCGCTTCTTCACCAAATTAGATCTCAGGAGTGCATACAACTTGGTGCGTGTTCGGGAGGGGGATGAGTGGAAGACAGCATTCAGCACAACCACGGGGCATTATGAATACCTGGTGATGCCCTACGGTTTGATGAATGCTCCATCCGTCTTCCAGTCCTTTGTGAACGAGGTGTTTCGGGACATGCTTGGTCGCGGTGTGGTGGTCTACATCGATGACATCCTGGTGTATTCTGCTACGCGCAAAGTGCTGGCCCGACTGTTGGAAAATTACCTTTATGCCAAGGCAGAGAAGTGTATGTTTTTCCAGCAGTCCGTCTCCTTCCTCGGATACCGCATTACCACCTTAGGTGTGGAGATGGAGGGAGATCGCATTTCAGCCGTGCGTAATTGGCCGACTCCAACCACGGTTAAGGAGGTGCAGCGCTTTCTTGGCTTCGCCAACTACTATCAGAGGTTTATCTGGGGCTTTGGCAAGGTACATCCCTGTTGAAGGGTGGGCCGTCCCGGCTCCCCTGGTCTGCTGAGGCTGACCTGGCCTTCAGCAAACTGCGGGGTCTGTTCACCTCAGCCCCGGTACTGGCCCACCCCGATCCATCACTACCGTTCGTAGTGGAGGTGGATGCGTCCGAGGTAGGGATAGGCGCTGTCCTGTCTCAACGCTCGGGCACGCCACCAAGCTCCGCCCCTGTGCTTTCTTCTCAAAGAAGCTCAGCCCGGCGGAGCTGAACTACGACGTTGGTGATCAGGAGCTGTTGGCTGTTGTCCGAGCTTTGACCGTGTGGGCATTGGTTCGAAGGGGCGAAACACCCTTTCCTCGTCTGGACGGACCACTGTAACCTGGAGTACATCCGGGCAGCGAGGAGGCTGAATTCTCGTCAGGCCAGGTGGGCCCTATTCTTCACCCGGTTTGATTTTACTCTGTCATACATTCCGGGTATGAAGAACATGAAGGCAGACGCACTGTCCCGGCTGTATGACACAGAGGAGAGGCCCAGAGACAACACTCCCATACTCCCGGCCTCCTGCATTGTGGCGCTGGTAGTATGGGCGATGGATGCGGATATAGAGCAGGCATTACGCACAGATCAATCTCCACCTCAGTGTCCAGCTGGGCTGCAGTACGTGCCTGCTCTTATCCGTGATCATCTGATCTTCTGGGCACACACGTCACCCTCCTCTGGTCACCCAGGTATCGGTCGTACAGGGCCCTGTTTACTCACGTCTTCCAGCACTACGGGCTGCCAGAGGGTATCGTGTCCGACCGAGGTCCCCAGTTCACGTCCAAGGTTTGGAAGGCGTTCATGGAACGTCTGGGGGTCTCGGTCAGCCTGACCTCTGGGTTCCACCCCGAGTCATATGGGCAGGTGGAATGGATAAATCAGGATGTGGGTAGGTTCCTGCGGTCCTACTGCCAGGACCAGCCGGGGGAGTGGTCGGTGTTCTTGCCATGGGCAGAATATGCCCAGAACTCTCTCCGCCACTCCTCTACTAACCTAACACCATTCCAATGTGTTTTAGGTTACCAACCGGTTCTGGCACCGTGGCACCAGAGCCAGACCGAGGCTCCTGTGGTGGATGACTGGTTTCGGCGGGCGGAGGAGACGTGGGATGCTGCCCACGTTCACCTCCAGCGTGCCGTGCGTCGTCAGAAGTCCAACGCTGACCGTCACCGCAGTGAGGCCCCGATCTTCATACCGGGGGATCGGGTCTGGCTCTCGACCCGGAATCTGCCCCTCTGCCTGCTCTGCCGGAAGCTGAGCCCGCGGTTTGTGGGGCCGTTCAAAGTCCTGAGGAGAATCAACGAGGTCACATATAGGTTATTACTTCCCCCTGATTACCGTATTAACCTCTTGTTTCATGTGTCTCTCCTCAGGCCCATGGTGGTTGGTCTGCTCAGGAGTCTGAGGTGCGGGAGGTTCCTCCACCTCCTCTGGACATCTAGGGGGCCCCGGCATACTCTGTCCGTTCCATCCTGGATTCGAGGCGTCGGGTGGGGGGCCTTCAGTACCTTGTGGAGTGGGAGGGGTACGGTCCGCAGGAACGGTGTTGGGTCCCGGTGAGGGATGTCCTCGATCCCTCCCTGTTGCGGGATTTCCACTGTCGCCATCCGGCTCGCCCTGCTCCGCGTCCTCCTGGCCGTCCCCGAGGCCGGGGTCGGCGCACTGCTGGAGCTGCGCGTCAAGAGGGGGGTACTGTCACGACTTCCGCCGAGGCTGCCTCCCCTCCTTGTTCGGGCAGGCTTCGGTATTCGTCGTCACCGGCTTACTAGCCACTGCCGCTCCATATATCATCATTCCATTTGTCTTGTCTTGTTAATTACACCCAACTGGTTCTTATCCCCTCATTAGTCCATGTATAAGTGTTCCCTCTGCCCCCCTTGTCCTTGTGGGTGATTGTTTATTCGTGAGAGTAGTGTAGCTCGGTGGAGCTACTCGTACATTGTTATTGCCGGGGTAGATATTTCCCCTGTGCCTGTTATTGTTGGAGCTACCGTTACCTTGTATTGCCAGGGTATTTTTTCCCCTGTGCCTGTTTCGTTTGTCGCTATCCAGCGCTATTTGTGTACGACGGAATAAACTGTGCATTCGGTGATTACCCTCCTGCGCCTGACTCCTTCTATCACACTCATCACATGGATACCTGCTGTGAGGTTTCGAGTGGATGTGTCTTTGTTTTTATGTGTGTTATTGTTTACTTCAAAGGGAATACACATTATTATTATTCAAAAGCACCGGAGGGGTATGGCTACTGAAAATCTATAAATACCTACCAGAGCCCAATAAGTAAATCAATCATTTAAGCCCAATTATTCTTTATGACTGGGGTGTATAACACAATGAGGTGATGAGGCCTAATGATCTCAGTCGAGAGTACTATGGCACTGGGTCTGCTACCATGGCCTTTCAACACTGTGGCACTTCCATCTCCACAAGGAAACAACTCTCCTTCACAGGGCTCTCTGAAATAATTTACAGAAACCTGTATGCAAAACATTTGGAGACTGTATATTTGGAGAAATATTCTGTTAATAAACTTCCAAAGGGAGCTGTATACATCAATATTCCATCACCATGCATTAGTTCTGATTTGAATCTCTTATAATCTAAGGCTTTTAAGAGGATTCATGGTCTTACCAAAGCAGCATTCCAATATTCTATATGTCTGACTCTTACACTCACTCTTTTAGCTTACATTTACATAGAGCTTATCATACCTTTTGAGCAGGATTGAATTACAGTATGTAGCATAGGCACATTTTGATAAAGCTCTTCTACAAAAAAACAATACCTGTCTTTGTCTAATTATGCTTTTCAATCATACAATTCTCTTAGTCTTGTCATGGAGAGAAAATACATTGCAATTACTGGTGTTGCAGTCACCAGCAACACTGTGGGTGGGTTTGTGTGTGTACTCCCATATTGTTTGTGTGTGTGTGTGTGTGTGTGTGTGTGTGTTATGCACTATGTGTATGCATGTTGCTGCTTCATAACAATCATTCCTCACATGGTGGTGCATTATTGTTTTATCATGAGGACATTAAGATGATGGAAAGCTGTGACAGATGTGTGCGGATAATTTAAATATTAGTCATGTAATTGCAAATTAAATGTCATTTTGATTTCCCACAGTGACTGCCACAGGACCAATAGGCATAGGAGCAATAATCAAAACGCAAGCTAAGCCAATCGTCAAGGGCCATGTCAGAGACCTCAGTTTCAGCACTCTCAGCATCCAAAAGACACTAATTAGTAAACCCTCTGTGTGTTCAAGATAAAACAGAGTCAGAAAATGCTTATTATTCTAGAATAATGTATTTTTTTATTCACTGCTCACACAGCAATACTGAGGCATTTACTGTGTTAAATGTGTCATACCGATATGTTGGGTGCAAGCGAGAGCGAAAGAGCGAGAGAGCGAGAGAGAAAGAGAGAAAGATTAAAAAGAGAGAGAGGGTGATCAGATACAGTTGATTTCATATTATAGGGTCTCACAGTCACAATGTGTTTGATTATACAGGAAGGGATGTTCAATCAAAACCATCCCATTTAACCCGGTCAAGGATATCAAAGAGGTTGAGACCAACTTCACAAGTATCAGGTAGTGCTATCTCTATTACATTTTATTTTGTTAATCACGTCTCATTTTCAAATCCCAACACTTTCTGTAATGTTTGCAGCAACATTTGCCTCTGCTGCGTGTGGGGGCAAATGGCATACTGCCATTTAGGTTAGATTAATTTAAAAAAGACTAGTATCATGGAACATTTGTCAAATATCATGAAACATTTGTCAAAGCACATTTGTTTAGTTGTCAAAGCAGAAAATTCATGCAGTCTGTCTCATGTTCCACAGCATGGTGTAGGCCTTTGTGTTTTTGTGTTTATGCTTATGCGAGCATGTGTTTGTGTGATTGAGCTTGGAAGAACTGATCCCACAGTGCCTGTCACTCACACCTCATAAATATCCTATCAGATGTGTTCCCTTGTCAGCTTGAACATGTTTTTTTTGCATCGAACGGCACGGAATCGCAATGAGGCATTCAACAAAGTGACACATTTGTTTCAGCAGATTTTATGCTTACCACACTGAGATGACACTGTGTTGTGAAAACAGATTTCGTCCCACTTAAAGAGGTTTCACATCATCAAGACAATAACATAATTGTACTAGACTAGCCATTGTTTTCCAATGGCTGGAGAGCGCATGCAGCAACTCTTATGGGTTGCACTTACCTAAGCAACATGTGGCACAGCACTTTGGGACGGGTTCCAAACCATTTGAACTTTCCAAAACCTGGCAGCGAGTGCATCACCTTACCGCCAAGCAGTCACCAAAATAAAGCTAAAGCCCCCCCCACACACATATAATAATGTGCAAAGCAAGACATCAACATTTTGCTCAATCACCCTCCAGCTAATACAGCTGCCTGCAATGAAAATGTCACTGGTGCAAATAGTCACCTGTACAAATGTTGGACTGACATGGCTCTGACAGTGCCAACACAAGCTACAGAGGATCATTTGAGATGCATAGACTGTAGCTCAATCCAAATATACAGACAAAGAGTGTATACAAACAACACATGTTGCCAGGTGCCATACATACAGAGTACGGTGTGTGTGTGTGTGTCACAGGAGGTTGGTGGCACCTTAATTGGGGAGGACAGGCTTGTGGTAATGGCTGGAACAGAATTAGTGGAATGGTATCAAATACATCAAAACACAAGGTTTCCATGTGTTTGATGCCATTCCATTTGCTCCTTTCCAGCCATTATTATGAGCCGTCCTCCCCTCAGCAGTCTCCACTGGTGTGTATGAAGATGGGATT
Source organism: Coregonus clupeaformis (assembly GCF_020615455.1). Lineage (NCBI taxonomy): Eukaryota > Metazoa > Chordata > Actinopteri > Salmoniformes > Salmonidae > Coregonus > Coregonus clupeaformis. Next base: position 110,000 of record NW_025533620.1, read on the forward strand.
GGAATGTTCCAGGTCGGTGAAGGTATATACTGTATGTATGTGTGCATTATCTTTAGTTGGATGAATCACATGCCCAAAATAATATATGCTGATGTAAATGCTATGTCCCCTAAGGTAAGGTGTAAAATGTAATTACCTTGTGATGAGGAGCATGCCCCACAGCTACTACTGTGGTCCTCTGTAGCTCAGCTGGTAGAGCATGGTGCTTGTAATGCCAAGGTAGTGGGTTTGATCCCCGGGACCACCCATACACAAACATTTATGCACGCATGACTGTAAGTCGCTTTGGATAAAAGCGTCTGCTAAATGGCATATTATTATTTACTCTACTAATGCTGTGATTTTTCAATAAGCGTTTCTAATTCAGGAAATATTATAATATATTAATTTCAACTTAAAGATGGGGCGGAAGCCAAAGTGCTTTGAGTTCACTCCATAATTGTCCACTTTGATGCTGCATAAGTAATAAAGAACCAATCAATAAGGTAATCCACTACTCAGCAGGACATATTTGAAAGTACTTGCTTTTCAAAACTTATTTCAAAAAGTTAACTTAGATGTCTTTCTTTTTTGGGGGAAATAAATACCCCAGCGAGCGCATATCCTCAATTTAAATTACCTGAGAGCATTACGCAGGTGGTCGCCCATTCACCTGTGATACATTTCAACTTATTCCCAATAGCACTGGCAAGGGTACCATTTCCTGTGAGCCGGCAGCAACATCAAAGTCCAATTAAGGTTATGTGGGTGTAATGGTATGAAATGTGAGGGTTTTTTCTGTTCTCAGAACTCCCTCATTTGTTCCATTCTTTGTATTATATTTCATTATTCCATCGATGAATGGAGGGGTGTGCGGAGGGGCTTTCTCCAAGGTAGGTCAGGGAGAGGTTTCCACAGCAGGTGGCCCCTCTCAATGTGCCTTTGGTGGAGGGGGGTGTAATTAGCGTTTGGTGAGTTATGTCTGAGGCACACAGCACATGCAGGAAAGGAGAGTCTGTTTGCACTCAGCTTGGCCCCTTAGCATGGTAACCAGGTTCAATGAAAACCTATCTACACTGTACCGCTGACACACACACACACACACACACACACACACACACACACACACACACACACACACACACACACACACACTCATACACACACTTAGGGGGGTGTCCTGAGTCACAGAATGCATAGAATATGAACAATTCAGAGATATACATAATATCTATAACTCTCCTTGGCCTATGCCAAGGTGTACAGGAGCATAACAACCCTAATAGTACTTCAAAAGAGCAATACAAGGTGATTTTCAAAGGAATTGATACTTCACCATAACATTGTGCTCGTTGTGTCAAACATGTTTTGCAGTTGTACATTCTAAATGCAAAACCCTCAGAAAATGCATTAGAATGTTCATTGTAGTTGAATAGAACCTTGATTGATAGGCAGTTTATGTAGAGATATACTTTTTATGTTGTTGAACCGATGACACACAACCTTGACCCTGTTCACCTTGTTTGGCTTCATTTAATCGTCAATCTAATTGACCATTCCACATCCTTACAGCAATATGGTAATGAGAAGCACGAATACTACTGGATCAGAATGTAATTACGGTTGAGTTATTTTCTGTTTTACATAGCGTAATACCACCAGATATTGCAATAGAATTTGGCTATTTAGAACATTTATGCCTATCTCTACTCTTAGGGCATGTTAAAATGTAAAGGTAATTTCCGATTGAGCTGACATATGCAGCGTTTACCGTGAATGCAGTCTCTGCAACTGCGGGAACATTGCCTTTAATTGTAACTCGCGATATAAATCGGATCTTTAGCTCTACAGATTGAATAGAGACTTTACTGTGCTATCTGTTACTCATTATGTAATCTCTGACCACTGAAATGTGTGACAATGGGGTTAAGTAGAGAGCTTTGTTCTTTCAGAATCTCGGCAGATATCTGATTCAATCTTTTCAGGGGAAAAATCAATAGATGAACACTTGTTAAGGCCCGTTTAGAAGTATGGCTCACCATGCCTGATTTAGTTGACTTTGGACACAACTAGTCCCCCCCTGTCACTCATTAAATCAATTATAGACTGTTTCCCAAAAAGACAAACGCAAGCTTGATGACTCACACATTAATAAACAAATTGTCTTGGTATGTTGTGCAGTGGCTAAGATGGCTGAATTGATGTAGTAATTACTTTGCAGTGCAATACCATTAACCCAGAGGCTGGTTTGCAGCAGGACCATTTGAGCAATCAAACCATCCCCAGTGAAGTAGCAGTAAATCACAGTGTGAGCTCATCTATACTGTGGTAATATACAGTGTCTTTCCTTGACCCTGGGCCACACTGAGGTCACACCCCATGAGTGTAACTGCTCCACAGGCCAGAGGTCAGGAAAAACTGAATTTCTATAAAGATAAATAATATGCCGACATTTCCAAGCATGAAGCCTACTCCACACTGCTTAGTCAATATCAACCTGTTTACGATCAGCATGCCATAGTATCAGCATGCCAAATCTTTTTTTTTATCAGCATCACACCGCTGTGAACATATAAAACCATTTAATGGGGACTGTATAAGAATTTCTAAGACCTTTGGTAATAGAAATCCATGCATGATGGTATGACTGCTTTGTATAGCACTGCACATTCCTCCACATGGAAATAACACTGAATGGTTAATCATCATTATCCTGTGTGCCATGAATCAAAGTACTTAGAAAAGAACAGAATGAAGCCACATGATGGCACATATCATTCAAATAGCAGGAGGTTTTTTGAATAATCATGGACTGGGCAAAAAACAGTTATTTTTAAGAATAGAAAGAACTTACCATTACAGTGAATCACATAGAGTGAATAAAGATTTGAACATTTCTATAAATGGTATGACTTCCACGTCACTTCTCCCATGAGGCCTTGTCAATTCCTCATTAAGAGTGGCTAGACAGGTCTTTCATTAATGCCATTCAAAGAAAACAACGCTGGCAATCAGCTTAGTCAAGTGTCCACTGTGAAGCTGGTTTTGTGCACTGAGAATGCTGTTTTGTGTATACCACAGAGTAAGAGTGAACCACACATCTCTAGTCTTTGTTGACTTTTAATAGAACGCTTAATTCAATGTTATCTGTAGCTGTTTTGTATGTAATTGTGGACCCGTCATGGTTTTGCTGTGACATTTGCTCTCTGTGCCTCCTTTCTCATCCCAATGACTCCACGCCACTCAAGGTGACATACGTAACATAGCCAGGCCTCTGTCAACGCACAGAGCAGAGTCCCATGTAGCTCAGTTGGTAGAGCATGGCGCTTGCAACGCCAAGGTTGTGGGTTCGATTCCTACGAGGGACTGGTATGAAAAAAGTATGAAAATGTATGCACTCACCACTGTAAGTCGCTCTGGATAAGAGCGTCTGTTAAATTACTAAAAATGTAAAAATAATCTAATCTTGTCTAGTCTATACATAAAAAGGTAATTTTGAGGGGGAAATTCATTAGTTCACGTAAATTATATCTTTAAGGCCTTATGCATTTCCCAGGCCCCCACTGACCATCCGTATACCTACCGCAGGCCAGAACAACTCAGAATCAACAACAAAACAACAGGATGAAAAACATGAGGAAAGAAAACATAATGACAGATGGGTACATGGCAACTCCAGAATTCACACCGCCCGTCTCACCGCTCTCGGCAGAAGGCCCAGCTGAATGTTGACAGATTCTGGAGAAGTCTAAGACAGAATAACAATCGATGCCACATACTCAGCGAGACCTTCTGAGTTCTGTAAAATAATACTGGGACACTGCTGAAGGAGAACCTTAGGAACCCTATCCTCTCCTCACTCTCTCAGTATCTCTACTGGCACATAATCATTCATTATGACCTTGATGTGTTACGACCACAAAGTGGAGATGGCAGATCAAACTGTAGTAACCCCCCACTGTTCATGTTTGGCCCAGATGAAACACACTGTGATGTTCTTTATTGTTATGGTTGGGCAGTGGGAACTGCACGACACTCTCATTGATCACATATGCTGTTTTTCTCATGCTATATTGAGTCTTGCTTTGTATTGTTCAAGCACAGAAAGTTGTATGGTTGTGAAACTCAAGATTAAACACTGATGCATTAATAATAGGCAGTGCAAACCCGATTTGGTGATATCTGGTATATCATTAAGATAAATCTATCGCAGCACGTCTTCGGACTCATTCAGCAGTTTTTCCCTGATCAGTGGCGGCTCCTGAAAAATTTCTCAGGAGGGGCAATTTTTCTGATGATTTAGGTGACCTACACACATTTAAAAAAAAGATATGTCCAGCAACAACATGAAGACAGGGGCAGCATATAAGTCAATACCAGAAGCATTTATTGACTGATCTCAAAAGTGTTGGCTTACCAGGGTTGGTGGAGCCCTCAGTTTCATCTTTGCCTCGCAAAGCTAACTCAAACACTCCGCAAAACTTCACACACTGGATTAGCCGGCTGAGGATGTGGCGGTTCTTGCTAATGTCGTAGTAAATATATTTGTTATAGTGAATATGGAATATGATATGTTGAGTAAAATGTTGTGCTAAGATCTATTTAGGTCAGGAGCTGGTTATAAGTTCTGTTCCTATCCAATAACAATGGACAAAAGGGTCCTATCTTGTCAGCCTTGTCAGCAGGTGGCCAAGGACAACACCCACGCCATAGGCCTCTCAGTTCTTCCAACTCACGAGTTCTTGCTCTGAGGACACACACACACACACACACACATCATCACTGTTAAACACACACACACACACACACACATCATCACTGTTAAACACACACACACACACACACAAAAATCCCCTCTCTTAGGCTGAACATTTGAAGACAGAGAACCCGACTCAGAGCCAATGCAACAGTGACAGTAGCCTGGAGGTGACCTCGCCCAACTCATCAGGACCAATCAGAAGATCAGAACTACTAGATTGAACCTACTTCATTTATTGCATAAAATGTCTGCACACAATGTTTCGGGGCTCTCTTCAGAATAATAATAATAATAATAATAATAATAATATGCCATTTAGCAGACGCTTTTATCCAAAGCGACTTACAGTCATGCGTGCATACATTTTTGTGTATGGGTGGTCCCGGGGATCTAACCCACTACCTTGGCGTTACAAGCACCATGCTCTACCAGCTGAGCTACAGAAAGTGGATACTCATGGATGCGCATTGCAATTGTAAAATGTCAACACAATTGGAGACACCACGTCATTTTTGGAGACATGTTATTGACAGTAAACTATTGTAGATGCGACTGCTAACTAAATAAAACATTTTAGCTGGCTAGCTAATCATCTTAGCTAAATGTGGGGGAAACAATTCAGTTATTTACCGTTAATTTGAGGGATTGGGGTGAAATAAATCGAGTTACATAGTGATACTTTACGATATACTGTATTGACAATATCGCAATATTTTAGCGCTAGTTGGCTGTACCTGCACCAAAACACCATTATTGTTCCTTCATAGCTTGTTCTCAATCTTTTCACATTGGGAGCCAATTAGTTTTCAGCACTTTTATTTCCATGACTGATCAAAACTCGTTCTCATGGCTTTCTGATCCCTCTGCAACAGACATATGGTGCGCAATAAAATCACAGTATCGAATCGCAATACGTATAGAATCATGAGACTCGCAATGCTGATGCATATATCTTATCGTGAGGTTCCTGGCAATTCCCAGCCCAAGTTCATTTGCCACAACAAATCTCTTCGCTAGCAAACGCTAATATTTTGGTAAGTGATGCAAATAGTGAACTATGTAGGGCCAGGATGTAAAATATATGTAGCTGCAGCAATTTCTCTTATCTGATATGGTAAGTAATGGGGCTTAATTTATAGCTCCCTAAGAGTTTGACGAACGGGTCCGTGAACGCGATTCCAGATATATTTACCTCTGAATAAACTGCCTTTATTACACCATATCCACATCCAGTAAACTTGTGATTATCAACACTAACCTCATCGTTGTGGCGGCGGACAGCTAGCCTGTATCCCTCGTCATCCAGTTGAGTGAGTGGCAATGTCTTTTTCGTTCGTACCAATTTTTGGAAAATCCTCGGGTGTAGGACTTTCCGCCTTTAGTAGAAACCTGTTGAATTATTAAATTTGGTCTGGGAGGTCCTAATTGTTTCGTTGCCAATTTATCTTCATTTGTTCGCCGACAAAAGGAACTTCTTTCAAAGACACAATCGAGTTGGACTGAAGCCTAGCCATTTTGATAGTAGTAGTGAATTGATTGAGGCTGCTACCTGGTCTTTTCTTAGTTACGTTCATTCGTGGTTACGTTATGTATGACGAAAGCGCGTAAGTGCAAGCCCACAGACACCCATAGAGAATGTATTGAAAGCTTTGAAATGTGAAACAAATAGATTTTACATGACAGGCTATGAGAGACTTCTGGGCGATTTTCAACCTGACTGAAATCGCCCAAAAAACGGGCGGGGGCCATTTGAAGCACGACTTTAGCCTGATTTGACATTTAGTGGCTGTCAGATCAGACGTGAACACTGATAACTGCTGTTGCCGTGATATAATTTTTTATAAATTTATAATTTTTTAAAATAATTTTTTATTTTTTTATTTTTTTATAATTGATTAGAAAAAAAATCCCTTCCTTTTCCCGTTTGGCAGTGCGTCGCCCATATCGCCCTATTGAACAAGCCGTCCCTGTCCCTGATTATGTGCAATACAACTAGCACAGCTGAAAAAACAAAGGAATCTGAGAATACAGTGGGGAGAACAAGTATTTGATGCACTGCCGATTTTGCAGGTTTTCCTACTTACAAAGCATGTAGAGGTCTGTAATTTTTATCGTAGGTACACTTCAACTGCGAGAGACGGAATCTAAAACAAAAATCCAGAAAATCACATTGTATGATTTTTAAGTAATTAATTTGCATTTTATTGCATGACATAAGTATTTGATCACCTACCAACCAGTAAGAATTCCGTCTCTCACAGACCTGTTAGTTTTTCTTTAAGAAGCCCTCCTGTTCTCCACTCATTACCTGTATTAACTGCACCTGTTTGAACTCGTTACCTGTATAAAAGACACCTGTCCACACACTCAATCAAACAGACTCCAACCTCTCCACAATGTCCAAGACCAGAGAGCTGTGTAAGGACATCAGGGATAAAATTGTAGACCTGCACAACGCTGGAATGGGCTACAGGACAATAGGCAAGCAGCTTGGTGAGAAGGCAACAACTGTTGGCGCAATTATTAGAAAATGGAAGAAGTTCAAGATGACGGTCAATCACCCTCGGTCTGGGGCTCCATGCAAGATCTCACCTCGTGGGGCATCAATGATCATGAGGAAGGTGAGGGATCAGCCCAGAACTACACAGCAGGACCTGATCAATGACCTGAAGAGAGCTGGGACCACAGACTCAAAGAAAACCATTAGTAACACACTACACCGTCATGGATTAAAATCCTGCAGTGCACGCAAGGTCACCCCCCTGCTCAAGCCAGCGCATGTCCAGGCCCATCTGAAGTTTGCCAATGACCATCTGGATGATCCAGAGGAGGAATGGGAGAAGGTCATGTGGTCTGATGAGACAAAAATAGAGCTTTTTGGTCTAAACTCCACTCGCCGTGTTTGGAGGAAGAAGAAGGATGAGTACAACCCCAAGAACACCATCCCAACCGTGAAGCATGGAGGTGGAAACAACATTCTTTGGGGATGCTTTTCTGCAAAGGGGACAGGACGACTGCACCGTATTGAGGGGAGGATGGATGGGGCCATGTATCGCGAGATCTTGGCCAACAACCTCCTTCCCTCAGTAAGAGCATTGAAGATGGGTCGTGGCTGGGTCTTCCAGCATGACAACGACCCGAAACACACAGCCACGGCAACTAAGGAGTGGCTCCGTAAGAAGCATCTCAAGGTCCTGGAGTGGCCTAGCCAGTCTCCAGACCTGAACCCAATAGAGAATCTTTAGAGGGAGCTGAATGTCCGTATTGCCCAGCGACAGCCCCGAAACCTGAAGGATCTGTATGGAGGAGTGGGCCAAAATCCCTGCTGCAGTGTGTGCAAACCTGGTCAAGACCTACAGGAAACGTATGATCTCTGTAATTGCAAACAAAGGTTACTGTACCAAATATTAAGTTCTGCTTTTCTGATGTATCAAATACTTATGTCATGCAATAAAATGCAAATTAACTACTTAAAAATCATACAATGTGATTTTCTGGATTTTTGTTTTAGATTCCGTCTATCACAGTTGAAGTGTACCTATGATAAAAATTACAGACCTCTACATGCTTTGTAAGTAGGAAAACCTGCAAAATCGGCAGTGTATCAAATACTTGTTCTCCCCACTGTTTATCACTGTCAGTGGAGGCTGCTGAAGGGAGGACGGCCCATAATAATGGCTGGAACGGAGCGAATGGAATGGCATCAAACACATGGAAAGAATGTGTTTGATGTATTTGATACCATTCCACTCATTCCGCTCCAGCCATTACCACGAGCCCTTCCTCCCCAATTAAGGAGCCACCAACCTCCTGTGATCACTGTCTTCTACAAGGACAACTTGTAGAAGACAGCCAGCTATATTTTGAAGTGTTGCATTTTGATTGAAGTGGGTCGCCAACGAGGTAAGTGTAGCGCAATTTTTTTTGGTTAATCACTCATATAATTGCACGTTGAAATCAATAGAATGGGGGCAAAACGTTTGGGTTGTATGCTCTGTTTAAAAGTGGTCAAAACGTCAGCTTGTGTAATGTAGTAACACATACTGTCCATATCATGGAAAGTAGCGTAATGTAATGACCTGACTAGATCATAAAAGAACAACTGTCCAGACAGAGGTTTGAGTTTACGAATGGACGGTTTATTAAACCAACTTTACACAGGCTACTGTTTGGCCGTAGCCCACGCCAAATAAATGAAAGGTAACCCACAAGCCAATCGTGACCTTCTCTTGTGAAGCCCAGACGTAAAAAGAGAGAGAACAAAGGCTAAACCTGGTCTTAACTTCCAATGCTCCATCCCCATGCCCAACCTCCCTCCACGCCACTCCGCCAACCGCCAGGATGCCCGGCATCAGAACATTCCAGGCATTCCCGTGATTGGCAGATAGCAGGTTGATTGACATGTCGGACCCCCGCGAACACTGGGTACTGGTAGGTACAACACAACCATCTACTAGCCTAACACATAACACACAGCTGTCTGTGCGGGTCGCTACACAGCCCCCCACCACAAAGTCCCTCGTCCCCGAGGGAACAAACAAAGTCTCTGAAGCGACCCGGAGGTCTCCTTTGCCTGCGTGGCTGTGATGGCCGCAGAGTGCCCCTCTGGGAACCAGGGGGATGAAGGCAAGGACATGGGGGACAAGGAAGCGGGAACGGGTAATACAGTCCGTGGCTCTGGGGAACCACGCGGTGACACAGGGGGAGTGGGCTGTCTGGAGCCTTGTCTGCGGCACCTGGGGGTGGGTGCCTGGAGAATGTCATTGCCAGAGAGGGGAATTGTGGGGGTTCCTGGGGTTTGGGGAGAAGAGGCCCCTCTATATGGGGCCAACCTGTCCCGGTGCAGTGTCACCTTTCTCCCCCTGGGAGGAAGCCGCACCCGGTAAACAACCTCCCCTACCCTCTCCAGGACACTGCAGGGTCCCACCCAGTGACTGTCCAACTTGGGGCATCTGCCTTTTTTCCTTAGCGGGCTGTAGACTCAGACCAGCTCCCCAGCCACAAAGTACCTTCCCCGGGTGTGCACGTCATAGTTCCTCTTCTGCCTCACACCTGCATTCAGCAGCTGCTCTCTGGCGAAGGTGTGGGCTGTCTCCAGGCGGTCCTGGAGTCTCCGGGCATACTCCGGCCCCGGGGAAACATGAGGGCTATCCAGGGGCCGACCAAACGCCATCTCCGCAGGGGTACGGATCTCTCTCCCCAGCATGAGGAGGATAGGCATGCAGGAGGTGGAGTCTTGGACAGCGGAGCGGCATGCCATGAGGACCATAGGCAGGTGCTTGTCCCAGTCACGCTGGTGTTTGGAAGAGACGATGGCCAGCTGCTGTCCAAGCGTTTTGTTGAAGCGCCCACAAGGCCATCACTTTGAGGATGGAGAGGAGTAGTGCGGGTCTTGTGCATACCCAGCCTCTCACACATGGTGGCAAACACACGGGACTCAAAGTTTCTGCCTTGGTCGCTGTGGATGGACTCTGCAGCTCCAAACCTGCTGAACATCCCCGCTGTCAGGGCGTCGACGATGGTCTCTGCCTCCTGGTCAGGCAGAGCATAGGCCTCGGGCCATTTTGTGAAATAGTCCATGGCCGTGAGCACCCAGCGGTTTCCACTGTCTGTGGTGGGGAACGGCCCAACTACATCCACTTCCACCCTCTCCATGGGAGCCCCCACTGGGAACTGTTGAAGCTGAGCATGAGAGCGGCCTGGGGGGCCCTTTCTCGCTGTGCAGTTGTCACAGCGGCGGCAAAAGTCTTCCACATCCCTCTTGTGCTGCCCCCAGTAAAAGCCCTGACGGAGGCGGCGCAGTGTTTTTGTGACCCCAAAGTGTCCAGTCCCCACCCCCCCATGAGTACTCTGGAGCACAGCCTCCTCACACTCCACTGTCCAAGTGAAAGCCTTGTCCTTCGGCAGCAGGCGGTTCAGTGGAGCAGCAACGCTTGAGAAGCCCCGTACAAACCTCCTGTAGTACGAGGCCAGGCCCAGGAAGCTCTTCAGCTGACGCTGGTCGGTGGGGGTGGGCCAGTCTCTGACAGCCGCTACCTTGTCCTCCATGGTGCTGATCCCCTCCTTCCCCACTCGGTGGCCCAAGAAGGACACCTCTCTCCTCATGAAGTGGCACTTCTCGGGGTGGAGCTTCAGACCTGCGGCAGCCACCCTCTCCAGCACACACCGTAGCGCCCCCAGGGCTGACTGGAAGGAGCTGCCATGGGCCAGGATGTCATCGAGGTATACCAGACACTGCTGTCGGGGGATGCCATCCAGCACCCTGTCCATCAAACGCTCAAAAGTAGCTGGAGCGTTGCACAGGCCAAAGCACAGGACCTTGAACTGCCAGTGTCCTCTGTTAGTGGAGAACGCAGTTTTGGCTCTGGCCTCTGGGGAGAGGGGCACCTGCCAGTAGCCACTGCGGAGGTCTAGTGAGGAGAACCAGGAGGACCCCCTAACCAGGTCCAGCGACTCATCGATACGTGGTATGGGGTATGAGTCCTTCCTGGTTACCTCATTCAGCCGCCTGTAGTCCGCACAGAACCTCAGCTTGCCCCCCTTCTTCAGAACCATGACGACTGGCGCCGCCCAGGGGCTGTCTGAGGGCTCAATGAAGTCTGCCCGCTGCATCTCCAACACAGCCTTGTTTGCCGCCTCCTGGCGTGCCAGCGGGATACGGCGGGGACGCATCTTGATAGGTCGAGCATCACCTGTGTCGATCTCATGCTGCACCAGATGAGTCTGACCCACCTCTTCCTCACTCAGCGCAAAGCTGTCTCTGAATTCAAACAGCAACTGCCTCAACCGTTCCTGCTGCTCGGGGTCAAGACCAACACAGTTCCTCCCCCATATCTCCCTCAATGCAGACAGTGTCCTCTCCCCTCCCATCTGGGGTAGCTGGGCTGGGGGGGTGCGGCCCGGGCTCACAGAGGACTGTGTCGTGGAGGTAGCTGGGGGAATGTAACGCAACGCCGTAGGTGACAGGGGGGCTGGGGAAAAGTCACACCCAGATGTGGGGGAGGGGGGGCAGCCATGAGTCTCTGCTGCTTTAACTGTTGGAGTAAAGGGTTTGTTGGGTTGAGTGAATGTGACATTAGGGGGCCATGGTGACCTCCGGCCCTCCCTGGAAGCTCAGTGTGCCCCTATTTAGGTCTAACTGGCAGCCTGTGCTCCTAAGAAAGTCCAACCCCAGGATACAAGGGTCCTGCACAGCCGCCACCCACACAGGATGACGCACAGTCCTGCCCCCTACTGTCAGAGTCATTATTCCCTTCCCTTTCATGGGTGCCAGCTCACCTGTGACTGTGCGGAGCTGCACAGTTGTAGGCTCACACTGAGTCCAACCTGGCACAATATCTGGCCTCACCAGGGTTACTGTGGACCCAGTGTCCACCAGGGCGGAGCAGGGCACCCCCCTCCACAGTGACAGGGACATGACAAAAGTCCCCAACACAGGTCCGGCCCACCACAACAACAGGCTCCATCCGCTTGCCCTCGTCTGCTTCTGGGGGAAGTGGAGCCTTGCTTCCCGTCTGTGCCGGTGGGCTCCTCCTGAAGAAGATGGTGGTTGGGATAGAAAGCCAGGGGTCCACACTACCCGGTCTATGCGGACCCCGAGCCGTTTCCCTGAGCTCTGGGGGACATGGGGCAATCTCGGCGCAGATGGCCTGGCTGGCCACAACCCCAGCAGACCCTGGGACCAGGGCGTGTGTTTCGTGCCGCCTGTAGCGACACAGCACGAATGAGTTCTGTCATTTCAGCCACCCATGCAGGCTTTTCCGGCTCCGGGCTGCTCTGCCCCCCAGCTCGCACAGAGGGTCTGTCTCCCTGCACCCCCACCAAAGCCCCAGCTGAAGCCCCAGCCCACACCAGCTCCCTCTCCAAAGCCATCTCCAAGGCTACCTGCAATGACTCAGGATGAGCCAGCTGGGTCTGTATGCGCAGCTCCGTAGGAGAGAGCGCCTGTATGAACTGGTCCCGTGCTAGCTCGCTCTGCACGGAGGGGGGCATGTGAGCATATGCCCGCCGAGAGAGGCTCTCAATGTCATTAGCTAGCACCCGTAGAGGCTCTCCAGGCTGCCTGCGTCTATTACTCAGTTCGGAGCGCAGTAGCCCGGGCTGTACACACTGTCCATAGCGCCTCCTCAGTGCTCCCACTAAAGCACCATAATCACGTCTGTCCTCGGGGCTAATCAATATCAAACAGGCCAGAGCTTCATCCGTGAGGCATAAAGCCAACTGCAGTGCCCTATCTTCATCCGACCACCCCCTAAAATGAGCTAACAGTTCAAACTGAGCATGAAAAGCTTCCCAATCCGCCTTACCGGAATACTTGGGTCTTAACGGATACGGACGCAGCCGGGAACTGGGCGCCGCCATGTTTGTTTACATCCTGAGCCCCAGATTCCTCGTCCCGCCGCGTCGACGTCACCCCTTCGGTCCGCCCACCAGAATCCGCGCGAAACACAGTCGACGAAGCACTCATGCCCGCTTCAGCCGCCATCACTCTAACGTCCTCCCTCAAGCGGCCTCTGGGCTCCGATGCCCTGGCGATCTCCTCAGCCAGAACCCCCGACGTCCATGCACACGCACCTCCTTGGCCATAATCGTCCCCTACCTCCACCTTCACTTTCGGATTCCCTCGAAGCATCTTCAACCCCCGTTCTCACCTACGGTAGCTAGCCACAGAAGTCAGCTAGCTAGCTGGCTAACTTTTATCAACGTTTTTACTTCTTTATTTTTTTTGGTTAATCACTCATATAATTGCACGTTGAAATCAATAGAATGGGGGCAAAACGTTTGGGTTGTATGCTCTGTTTAAAAGTGGTCAAAACGTCAGCTTGTGTAATGTAGTAACACATACTGTCCATATCATGGAAAGTAGCGTAATGTAATGACCTGACTAGATCATAAAAGAACAACTGTCCAGACAGAGGTTTGAGTTTACGAATGGACGGTTTATTAAACCAACTTTACACAGGCTACTGTTTGGCCGTAGCCCACGCCAAATAAATGAAAGGTAACCCACAAGCCAATCGTGACCTTCTCTTGTGAAGCCCAGACGTAAAAAGAGAGAGAACAAAGGCTAAACCTGGTCTTAACTTCCAATGCTCCATCCCCCTGCCCAACCCCCCTCCACGCCACTCCGCCAACCGCCAGGATGCCCGGCATCAGAACATTCCAGGCATTCCCGTAATTGGCAGATAGCAGGTTGATTGACATGTCGGACCCCGCGAACACTGGGTACTGGTAGGTACAACACAACCATCTACTAGCCTAACACATAACACACAGCTGTCTGTGTGGGTCGCTACAGTAATATAAATTAATTAGATATAGCAAAAATGTAGGATGATAGTAAATTAAGCAAACTCACAGATCGTTTCAATATTCACATACATTTCTCAATAGTTGAACCATTTAGAGATTTTAAAAAATGCTCTTATGCACAATTTAACCAGGCGCTCTAGAAAGAGCTCCCATAGTGACTGTCCACTGGGCACTCACTGGTTGAATCAACGTTGTTTCCACGTCATTTCAATGAAATTACGCCAAACCACGTTTGTGCCTAGTGGGTGTGCAGCAGTCATTCGACTTTCTTATTAATAAGTCAAGCTTAGTACGGGAGCAGAATTTAGGTTTGTCTTTTGAACCAAACTACAAAGCAGTCAGTTAAAATGACATTCTTAGTTACTGTTATATGCTAGAGAGCAATGCAAGAGCATGCTAAACCATGCTAAACCATGGGGTGAACTTTGGGGTGTATCTTTGTCCACGACCTCATTTCAAATGTAATCGTGATGCTGTCAGTTGTAAAGAAGCTCTTGTTATGGAGCCTGTCATGCTAGGTTGCAGGTATAGGGTAAGATGACAGCTGTCGAGACTAATCTCTGGTTGCATGTCATACTTGCATCTGCTAATTTAATTTGAGCATTCTGCTTCCTTGTGCTCCCAAAGGATATGAGCGGTTTGAATGGATGTTCTCAAATAGACTGTTATCATGGGAAATGGATGGGCAGAGCAATAAAATATTGATTTTTCAATATTATAATTTTTTAAATATAAAAGTTGATCCTAATGACCATTGAAATATGCAGATAACATACATTATAATGTCAGTAGAAACCTATTAATAAGATTAGGCTATGAGTAGAATCCTTTTAGTCAGTTAGGGCAAAGTTGTTGTCAAACAAAGTTTGTTGAAATAAAGCTAATGGATTAATTTTAATTGGCTGTGTGTGTCAATTCTCAGGCAGCTCTCAGGTGGTTAGCCAAGGCAACACCCCTGGACCACAGATACTGTAGTTTAGAGTTTGCATTTACATTAGGGTGGTAGTAGGAACCTCTGGCACCAAACCTAGTCGTGCAAATACTGTCATCATCCAGAAATATATTTCAATCAAAAGCTTAACCCACTTCTATCAGTATGGATGTTTAGATGTACAATGATAATGGCCCTTAATTAATGTGGGAGGACGTGGGGATGGCCAACGTTATGTAAAAGTAATTTTGTAAAGTAAATGCATGACCGAAATCTGAACTCATACATACAGGGATGATTTCTGTATTTTGAATGTCATATATCTTGAAAAGTTGATTGGTGACAAGCAAAACATTTTGGAACCAAGTCAACAATGGACTAATGAGTCCGCCAGATCAGTGGTAGTAGGGATGACCATGGATGTTCTCTTGATAAGTGCGTGAATTGGACCGTTTTCCCATCCTACTAATCATTGAAAATATAAAGAGTATTTTTGGGTGTCAGGGAAAATCCATGGAGTAAAAAGTGCATTATTTTTATTAGGAATGTAGTGAAGTAAAAATAAAAGTTGTCAAAAGTATAAATAGTAAAGTACAGATACCCCCAAAAACTACTTAAGTAGTACTTTAAAGTATTTTTACTTAAGTACTTAACACCACTGCTTGAAGGCCAGTTTGGGGAATTGTGTCTTAATACGTTTTTGTTATTTAATTGAGTCTATAATCCCAAGTTGAACAAAAAACTAAACCTGGTAATTGCTGTTTTCTGAGAGAACATTAAAATAGGTGATGTAATGTTACGGTGGAATCATGTGCTCCTCTTCCTTCTTAGTATGACACAGGCTTAGCTTTTAAGTCTATGCAACCATGGTCTAATGAAACAAATAGCAAAATATGGTTTTGAAGTGTAATTTTCCTTTAAGTATATTTTAGCAATTACATTTACTTTTGATACATAACTATATTTAAAACCAAATACTTCTAGACTTTTACTCAAGTAGTATTTTACTGGGTGACATTTACTTGAGTCATTTTCTATTAACGTATCTTTACTTTTACTCAAGTAAAAGTTGGTTACTTGGTTACTTTTTCCACCACTGCCCTCAAGTACAGAAATCGTGTACACAGATTATTAGAACATTTAATTAGCTTGGTCTACATTACAAATACGAAGAGGATATTTCATATATGAATATTTCATAATTTTTTAAGAGCACTGCTCACTTGATTTTCTGACAAAACAAAAGCTACTATATCAGTTAATGTACAACCTCTGAAGGCTTTATGCTGCAAATAATTCTGACTTGATCAGTACTGAAGTGAATAAGGGTAACTTCTGTTGCTGCTGGACATGTACATATTATTTTCACATGTACCTTACCTTAGCCCTCACTCTGTTACCTGTGTTTTATGATGTGGATTGCTCATGAGACTGCAGGCTGCCCCGGCAGAGAGGCATCTGTTTTAGTTTAGCCCAGAGTGACAAGCAACAGCGATATAACTGGAGCTGATGGCAAGGCTATGTTGCTTTTCTTGCCATAAAGCCCACACTGTGATATCAGCCACCCGTGACAAACAAGACATGCCTGTTATCCATGCTAGCAGCTGGGAGTCAGGGAAATATTTCTGTAAGATTATAGTTTCAGAGCTAAGGTTGGCTTCTACCTTCTCTTCCATCTCCCTCAGTAACTTGTAGGGTCCATACAAAATTGAATTATGAATTATGTGCAAATTATGTGCGAGAATCTAAGGGATTGTTTCTACCTTTATGAAGTTCTAAAACTTATAGAATCACTTTCTAGAGCCCTCAAATTCAAATCTGGTCCTCAAAGCCAGTTCAGCTGCTTTGTTTCCTTTTATTTTCCCCCTCTAATCAGGGACTGAGTTAGACCTGGGACACCATGTGGGTGCAATTAATTATTAGGTAGAATAGAAAACCAGCAGGCTCTGGACCTCGTAGGGTAATTGTTGAACCCCTACATAAAATGTCCATTAATTATAATCCACATAACAATTCACATTTCCTGTTGCTGAAGGATTTGTTTCCTGCTATGTGAAACTGGCGTAAATTAAAGATACTGCATCTGTAATAGTGCTAATTGGCGTGCCATGATTTATAATTTGTATAAATAGTGTGCTGCCAAAGCTGACTGTTACATTCTCATCAGTTGTTTAACAGTTACTAAAAACTTGACCCACTTTGATGAAAATGAAAGTCGACAAAATAGTTGGTGCTTGACCTTTCTGTTGCCCAAAGCTGTCTGGTGGTTTGCTATTTTATGTTTGAACTGTGTCATTCCCCATCACAATTAATTGCTTAGAAATGTTTTAACACGTTATACATTTAAAATTACCCAGATGTGTAAATGTATTAACTTTGACAGTATATACACAAATATATATATATATATATATATATATATATATATATATATATATATATATATATATATAGAATAGAAATGTCCTTGTTTTCGAAAGAAAAGCAGTTTTTGTCCATTAAAATAACATCAAATTGATCAGAAATACATTGTAGAAATTGTTAATGTTGTAAATGGCTATTGTAGCTGGAAACGGCTGATTTTTTATGGAATTTCTACATAGGTGTACAGAGGCCCATTCTCAGCAACCATCAGTCCTGTGTTCCAATTTCACGTTGTGTTTGCTAATCCAAGTTTATCATTTTAAAAGGCTAATTGATCATTAGAAAACCCTTTTGCAATTATGTTAGCACAGCTGAAAACTGTTGTGCTGATTAAAGAAGCAATAAAACTGGCCTTCTTGAGACTAGTTGAGTATCTGGAGCATCAGCAATTGTGGGTTCGATTACAGGCTCAAAATGGCCAGAAACAAATAACTTTCTTCTGAAACTCGTCAGTCTATTCTTGTTCTGAGAAATGAAGGCTATTCCATGCGAGAAATAGCCAAGAAACTGAAGATCTCATACAACGCTGTGTACGACTCCCTTCACAGAACAGCGCAAACTGGCTCTAACCAGAATAGAAAGAGGAGTGGGAGACCCCAGTGCACAACTGAGCAAGAGGACAAATACATTAGAGTGTCTAGTTTGAGAAACAGGCACCTCACAGGTCCTCAACTGGCAGCTTCATTAAATAGTACCCGCAAAACACCAGTCTCAACATCAACAGTGAAGAGGCGATTCCGGGATGCTGACCTTCTAGGCAGAGTTGCAAAGAAAAAGCCATATCTCAGACTGCCCATCTTAATATTTAATTTGTATTGGCCAGTCTGAGATATGGCTTTTTCTTTGCAATGCTGTCTAGAAGGTCAGCATCCCGGAGTCGTCTCTTCACTGTTGACGTTGAGACTGGTGTTTTGCGGGTACTATTTAATGAAGCTCCAAGTTGAGGACCTGTGAGGACCTGTGAGGTGCCTGACAAAAAAATTGCTTTTCTTTCGAAACAAGGAAATGTCTAAGTGACCCCAAACTTTTGAACGGTAGTGTGTGTACATATATATTAGTCAGCCACCAATTGTGCAAGTTCTCCCACTTAAAAAGATGAGAGAGGCCTGTAATTTTCATCATAGGTACACGTCAACTATGACAGACAAACTGAGGAAAAAAATTCCAGAAAATCACATTGTAGGATTATTTATGATTTTATTTGCAAATTATGGTGGAAAATAAGTATTTGGTCACCTACAAACAAGCAAGATTTCTGGCTCTCACAGACCTGTAACTTCTTCTTTAAGAGGCTCCTCTGTCCTCCACTCGTTACTTGTATTAATGGCACCTGTTTGAACTTGTTAACAGTATAAAAGACACCTGTCCACAACCTCAAACAGTCACACTCCAAACTCCACTATGGCCAAGACAAAAGAGCTGTCAAAGGACACCAGAAACAAAATTGTAGACCTGCACCAGGCTGGGAAGACTGAATCTGCAATAGGTAAGCAGCTTGGTTTGAAGAAATCAACTGTGGGAGCAATTATTAGGAAATGGAAGACATACAAGACCACTGATAATCTCCCTCGATCTGGGGCTCCACGCAAGATCTCACCCCGTGGGGTCAAAATGATCACAAGAACGGTGAGCAAAAATCCCAGAACCACACAGGGGGACCTAGTGAATGACCTGCAGAGAGCTGGGACCAAAGTAACAAAGCCTACCATCAGTAACACACTACGCCGCCAGGGACTCAAATCCTGCAGTGCCAGACGTGTCCCCCTGCTTAAGCCAGTACATGTCCAGGCCCATCTGAAGTTTGCTAGAGTGCATTTGGATGATCCAGAAGAGGATTGGGAGAATGTCATATGGTCAGATGAAACCAAAATATAACTTTTTGGTAAAAACTCAACCCGTCGTGTTGAGTTGCATCCAAAGAACACCATACCTACTGTGAAGCATGGGGGTGGAAACATCATGCTTTGGGGCTGTTTTTCTGCAAAGGGACCAGGATGACTGATCCGTGTAAAGGAAATAATGAATGGGGCCATGTATCGTGAAATTTTGAGTGAAAACCTCCTTCCATCAGCAAGGGCATTGAAGATGAAACGTGGGTGGGTCTTTCAGCATGACAATGATCCCAAACACACCGCCCGGGCAACGAAGGAGTGGCTTCGTAAGAAGCATTTCAAGGTCCTGGAGTGGCCTAGCCAGTCTCCAGATCTCAACCCCATAGAAAATCTTTGGAGGGAGTTGAAAGTCTGTGTTGCCCAGCGACAGCCCCAAAACATCACTGCTCTAGAGGAGATCTCCATGGAGGAATGGGCCAAAATACCAGCAACAGTGTGTGAAAACCTTGTGAAGACTTACAGAAAACGTTTGACCTGTGTCATTGCCAACAAAGGGTATATAACAAAGTATTGAGAAACTTTTGTTATTGACCAAATACTTATTTTCCACCATAATTTGCAAATAAATTCATTAAAAATCCTACAATGTGATTTTCTGGATTATTTTTTCTCATTTTGGTTGAGGTCGGGTGACTGTGGAGGCCAGGTCCTCTGATGCAGCACTCCATCACTCTCCTTGGTCAAATAGCCCTTACACAGACTGGAGGTGTGTTTTGGGTTATTGTCCTGTTGAAAAACAAATGATAGTCCCACTAAGCGCAAACCAGATGGGATGGCGTATCGATGCAAAATGCTGTGGTAGCCATGCTGTTTAAGTGTGCCTTGAATTCTAAATAAATCACAGACAATGTCACCAGCAAAGCACCCCCACACCATAACACCTCCTCCTCCATGCTTTACGGTGGGAACTACACATGCGGAGATCATCCATTCATCCACACCGCGTCTCACAAAGACACGGCGGTTGGAACCAAAAATCTCCAATTTGAACTCCAGACCAAAGGACACATTTCCACCAGTCTAATGTCCATTGCTAGTGTTTCTTGGCCATCTGTTGTGACTTTTGTCTCCAACCATTACTAATAGGTACATATTCATGAGATCCTTGATGTTGCAACCACATTAATTACACGTGTACTACAATCACAGAGGAACACTGGAGGTGGCACGAATGGTGTTACTACTGGAACAAGATGTTATCAGCTATGGCTATTTCATGCTGCATTTCTGACAGATCATTGCACATCTGCTATCTAATCTTATTTTAGAGGAAACAGATCAATAGCAATCTATTTCCAAAAGACATAGGTCTGATTACCACAGCCTGCCCGTGGGCACACTCTCCAATTCCTCAGCAGAGGCATGTTGCCATGGTAGCCTACTGCAAAGAAAATAACATCTTAATCAAAGCAAGTTCGATGGAATGTTGGCCTCAATCGCACCAAAGTTTTGATAATATAATAATAATATGCCATTTAGCAGACGCTTTTATCCAAAGCGACTTACAGTCATGTGTGCATACATTTTTACGTATGGGTGGTCCCGGGGATCGAACCCACTACCCTGGTGTTACAAGCGCCATGCTCTACCAATTGAGCTACAGAGGACCACAAATTGATGAAATTGATTAAATGAAGTGTTGATGATTGGTGATTGACGAGGGTAGCTGACACTAAGAAACCCATACAGTACCTCTACATTTTACAAGAGTGTAATTCTAAAAGTAACCTCGACATACACCACACATTGTACCTCAAACAATACAAGCCAATTGTCTATGACATTCTTTCTCTCTACTCTATGAGTGTTATGGCCATGACTTCAGTCGATCAACGTTATTTAGGTGTTCCGGTTTCACAGTCTGTGAGGCACCAAGGTTATATTCTGGAAACTGACACTAGTCAATGTGTTGGCAGTTGGTCGAGTAAGATCCCTTTGAAGAGTAAAATAGAAACTTGTTCATAGCATTAGGAATTTACCCTGCAAAATCCTGATTCAAATACTATACTTATTTTGTATCTAATTTATTTTTAAAAATATGTCATTTTTGCTGGACTGTGACCAGATGCAATATTTTGCTCCATTGATGTACCATGGCAATAGGCCCATTTGATTATTTACACCAAAAGGAAATGGTAAACTTGAACAATAATAATGTTTGGGACCATTTTTCTTTTCATTTTTGGGCCATATAGCCGGATCTTCTATCATACTAATGTATCACTGTTATTTGGATGTATAGAGGGAAAGGAAATGTAATAAGTACAGTACACAACACTTCATTGTCATGAACAAATTACATTATTTCCCATAGAGATGAAGTGCTGTGCTGATGGAATGGAAGTGCTTAGCAAACACTAAACTTGGTACTTGATTTCTTGATTAAGTGTAGCAAGAGGCCAGGTTGCCACAATAATTACATCCAAGGATGATCAGCGATTTCACAGTTGAGATCTGAGGGTTACCCAAGGATACAGAGCAGTGTCACACAAGTGAGGGAATAATGCAAAGGACCATCAAAATGTGTCACTACCCAAAATGGGACATCAATAGATGCATTTACCCGCTTTGGATCATGGCTTCCCCTGTGTTGGTTCGATATGCTCCCAAAAATAGCTTTAAATGTTTGCATTGGTTTGGGGAACATATTCAATCAACAATATGGTCGATGTTTTTACCTTGATGATGGCATATATTATGAAACATCTTCAGAATACACAAATAAAAAGTTACATTTTCACTTTCAAAGTGGTGTATTAAATATTTGTTTTACCTTAAGCACTCTAAAAACTGATATAAGTGTTCCCTGAAGTCTACTCGTTACAATGATTTATAATATGATTGTCACGCTCTGGCTCCGGGACTTTGTATGTTGAGCCAGGGTGTGTTCGTTTCGTTGTGTTCTGTTTGGTTGGGTTGTCTATGTGGTTGTTTCCTTGTTTGGTCGTGTGACTCCCAATCAGTGGTAACGAGTGTCAGCTGTCGGCTCGTTATCTCTGATTGGGAGCCATATTTAAACTGTGTGTTTTCACCTTGTGTTTGTGGGTTTTTGTTCCTGTACAGTCATTGTCACTGTGGACTTCACGTATCGTCATTTGTTTTGTGGTTTTCGTGTTAGGCTTTGATTAAATAAAGTCATGTTCGCTCAACGCGCTGCGCTTTGGTCTCCCTCATTAGACGATCGTGACAGAAAAACCCACCGTACCAGGACCAAGCAGCGTGTCCAGGAGCCAAGGGTCTGGACATGGGAGGAGATGTTGGATGGTAAAGGGTCTTGGACTTGGGAGGAAATCCTGGATGGGATGGATCGCCGGCCATGGAGTAAAACAGTGGAGAGGCGACTGAGAGAGGAGCAACGGCGTCAGCAGGGCCATCGTCGGAGGGACGAGAGGCAACCCCAAAAAGTTTTTTGGGGGGCACATGGCAGGCGGCTGGGCAGCAGGAGGCTGCCACAGGGAGACGTGGAGAGAAGGCTACCGGATTACGGGAGCCATTGGCGAGTAGAGGGAGGGAAGTAGTTGAGGCACGGCGTGAGAGACTGAGGTGTGTTACCAGTCCGGTCCGGCCCGTTCCTGATCCCCGGTTAAGGCCAGTGGTGTGTGTTCCCAGTACGGACCGGCATGTTCCTACTCCACGCACCAAGCCCACGGTGTGCGTCGCCAGTCCAGCCCGGCCGGTTCCTGTTCCACGCACTAAGCCTGTGGTGTGCGTCGCCAGCCCTGCCCGGCCGGTTCCTGCTCCACGTACTAAGCCTACGGTGTACGTCGCCAGCCTAGCCCGGCCTGTTCCTGCTCCGCGCACAAAACCTACGGTGTGCGTCGCCAGCCCAGCCCGGCCTGTTCCTGTTCCACGTACAAAGCCTACGGTGTGCGTCGCCAGCCCAGCCCAGCCTGTTCCTGCTCCACGTACAAAGCCTACGGTGTGCGTGGCCAGCCCAGCCCGACCTGTTCCTGCTCCTCGCACAAAGCCTGCGGTGTGCGTCGCCAGCCCAGCCCGGCCTGTTCCTGCTCCACGCACAAAACCTAAGGTGTGCGTCGCCAGCCTAGCCCGGCCTGTTCCTGCTCTACGCACAAAGCCTACGGTGTGCGTTGCCAGCCCAGGCCGGCCTGTTCCTGCTCACGCACAAAACCTACGGTGTGCGTCGCCAGCCCAGCCCGGCCTGTTCCTGCTCTACGCACAAAGCCTACGGGGTGCGTCGCCAGCCCAGCCCGGCCGGTTCCTGCTCCACGCACAAAACCTACGGTGTGCGTCGCCAGCCCAGCCCGGCCTGTTCCTGCTCCACGCACAAAACCTTCGGTGTGCGTCGCCAGCCCAGCCCGGCCTGTTCCTGCTCCACGCACAAAACCTACGGTGTGCGTCGCCAGCCCAGCCCGGCCTGTTCCTGCTCTACGCACAAAACCTACGGTGTGCGTCGCCAGCCCGACCCGGCCTGTTCCTGCCACTCGCACCAAACCAGGGGTGCGAGTCGCCAGCCTGGTCCAGCCCGTTCCTGCTACTCGCACCAAGCCAAGGGTGCGAGTCGTCAGCCTGGTCCAGCCTGTTCCTGCTACTCGCACCAAGCCAGGGGTGCGAGTCGTCAGCCTGGTCCAGCCCGTTCCTGCTACTCGCACCAAGCCAAGGGTGCGAGTCGTCAGCCTGGTCCAGCCCGTTCCTGCTACTCGCACCAAGCCAGGGGTACGAGTCGTCGGCCTGGTCCAGCCCGTTCCTGCTACTCGCACCAAGCCAAGGGTGCGAGTCGTCAGCCTGGTTCAGCTCGTCCCTGCTACTCGCACCAAGCCAAGGGGTGCGAGCCGTCAGCCTGATCCAGCCCACTCCTGCTACTCGCACCAAGCCAGGGATGCGAGTCGTCAGCCTGGTGAGGCCCGTTCCGGCTCCACGCATCAAGCCTAGGGTGCGTATCATCAGCCAGGTCCGGTCCGTTCCTGCCTCACGCGCCAAGCCAGGGGTGCGCGTCGTCAGTCCAGATCCTACCAGCTGGGTCAGATCGGACCGGGGGCGCTACGGGGGATTGAAGAAGGGTGGTGGTCAAGCCCGGAGCCGGAGCCGCCTCCGAGGAGTAATGCCCACCCAGCCCTCCCCTGTTTGGGGGTTTTTGAGGCGCGGTCGCAGTCCGCGCCTTTAGAGGGGTACTGTCACGCTCTGGCTCGGGACTTTGTATGTTGAGCCAGGGGTGTGTTCGTTTCGTTGTGTTCTGTTTGGTTGGGTTGTCTATGTGGTTGTTTCCTTGTTTGGTCGTGTGACTCCCAATCAGTGGTAACGAGTGTCAGCTGTCGGCTCGTTATCTCTGATTGGGAGCCATATTTAAACTGTGTGTTTTCACCTTGTGTTTGTGGGTTTTTGTTCCTGTACGTTCATTGTCACTGTGGACTTCACGTATCGTCATTTGTTTTGTGGTTTTCGTGTTAGGCTTTGATTAAATAAAGTCATGTTCGCTCAACGCGCTGCGCTTTGGTCTCCCTCATTAGACGATCGTGACAATGATATTATATACTGTGTCACTTTTAAGAAATCTGACAGCAAACCTGCCCTTTACATGTCACTCTAGGTAAAATCTCATACGAATGCATTATGTCCAGCAGGGAGATACAGTAGATAAGCCATTTTAACAAAATGCCTTTATGATCACAACACAAAACTAGCCAGGATACCACATGCTTTTGTATATACACTACCGGTCAAAAGTTTTAGAACACCTACTCATTCAAGGGTTTTTCCTTATTTGTACTATTTTTTACATTGTAGAATAACAGTGAAGACATCAAAACTATGAAATAACACATATTCAATCATGTAGTAAACAAAAAAGTGTTAAACATATCAAAATAGATGTATATTTGAGATTCTTCAAATAGCCACCCTTTGCCTTGATGACAGCTTTGCACAATCTTGACATTCTCTCAACCAGCTTCATGAGATAGTCACCTGGAATGCATTTCAATTAACAGGTGTGCCTTCTTAAAATTTTATTTGTGGAATTTCTTTCCTTCTTAATGCGTTTGAGCC
This sequence comes from Coregonus clupeaformis, assembly GCF_020615455.1. NCBI lineage: Eukaryota > Metazoa > Chordata > Actinopteri > Salmoniformes > Salmonidae > Coregonus > Coregonus clupeaformis. The sequence goes on from NW_025533620.1 coordinate 135,300, forward strand.
AATCAGTTGTGTTGTGACAAGGTATGGGGGTATACAGAAGATAGCCCTATTTGGTAAAAGACCAAGTCCATATTATGGCAAGAACAGCTCAAATAAGCAAAGAGAAATGACAGTCCATCATTACTTTAAGACATGGGGCAGTCAATGCGGAAAATTTCAAGAACTTTGAAAGTTTCTTCAAGTGTAGTCGCAAAAACCATCAAGCGCTATGATGAAACTGGCTCTCATGAGGACCGCCACAGGAATGGAAGACCCAGAGTTACCTCTGCTGCAGAGGATAAGTTCATTAGAGTTTCCAGCCTCAGAAATTGCAGCCCAAATAAATACTTCACAGAGTTGAAGTAACAGACACATATCAATTTCAACTGTTCAGAAGAGACTGTGTGAAAAAGGCCTTCATGGTTGAGTTGCTTAAAAGAAACCTACTACTAAAGGACACCAATAAGAAGAAGAGACTTGCTTGGGCCAAGAAACACGAGCAATGGACATTAGACTGGTGGAAATGTGTCCTTTGGTCTGGAGTCCAAATTGGAGATTTTTGGTTCCAACCACCGTGTCTTTGTGAGATGGTGTGGGGGTGCTTGCTGGTGAGACTGTCTATGATTTATTTAGAATTCAAGGCACACTTAACCAGCATAGCTACCAAAGCATTCTGCAGCAATACGCAATCCCATCTGGTTTGGGTTTAATGGGACTATCATTGGTTTTTCAACAGGACAATGACCCAACACACCTCCAGGCTGTGTTAGGGCTATTTTACAAAGAAGGAGAGTGATGGAGTGCTGCATCAGATGACCTGGCTCCACAATCCCCTGACCTCAACCCACTTGAGATTGTTTGGGATGAGTCGGACCGCAGAGTGAAGGAAAAGCAGCCAGCAAGTGCTCAGCATATCTGGGAACTCCTTCAAGACTGTTGGAAAAGCATTCCAGGTGAAGCTGGTTGAGAGAATGCCAAGACTGTGCAAAGCTGTCATCAAGGCAAAGGGTGGTTATTTGAAGAATCTCAAATATAACTCCTTCAGATAGAACATCACACAAACAAGTTAAGGTAGCACACTTTTAAAATGTGTCCTTCAGAGCACATTGCTTGACAAATTGATTTTTTTTCTTTCACTTCTGGGCATCAATTCTGGGACAATATGCGTATATTATTCAATACATGTCACTGCAACTTTTCTTTTCACTGAAAAAACTTTTTTTTCCATATACAGTGCCTTCAGAAAGTATTCATCACACCCCTTGAGTTTTTCCACATTTTGTTGTGTTACAGCCTGAATTTAAAATGTATTAAATTTAGATTTTTTTGGTCACTGGTCTACACACAATACCCCATAATTGCAAAGTGAAATTATGTTAATTAAAAGCTGAAGTCATACTATTCTGAGGATCAAAGATGCCGGCTAGGCAAAGGTTTGAACACCCCCTTTCCTGGTGGCCAGTTTTATGACCGGTCGTAAATTCCTTGCAGAAATGTTATTTTCCGTGCCATGCAGTATTGGGAGAGGGAATTTCCCTGTGAGACAAAGGAAGTCTTCCCGCCAAGACTCCAACATCCAAAAGTGGATAATGAAACAATATTCCTACTTAAAAGAATGTGGTAAATGGTTTGTGGCGACTTAAAGAACAATCATGTAAAATTCATTACTATGTTGTGATGTCATTAAAGACAGTCGAACAACATAACTGTATCTCTGGGGGTGTACACTTCCCAGTTATAAGGTTTGCATCTAATTGTTGTACAAAACGAATGATTAAGTATAATCATACTTTTGTGAAGATAACAATGTGATTTTAGCATTCTAGATGAGATGATTGTTTTCCATATTGATTTGTTCTCAGTCAGTGGCCACGCCCAGATGAGCACAAACATGGTGGAACGCCCCTTTTACCCAGAGTGCATAAAAACGCTTGTGACGAAATTCACCTCAGACCAGGAAGCCCACGGCTTAAAATGGTTGACACTCTACAGGACCAGCAGACGTGAAGAATGAGTTAAACGTTACAAAATTGTTTTAAACTACAACTTCATAACCAAAGGAAGACCAAGCATACTACGGTATAAGCCAAATGTTGCAAATTGTTGAATTTCTACAAGACCAAGAAGTATGAAACTGAAGCTACACGTTACAAAATGGTTAGACCAGAAAGACCAGAAAACATGAGACGTTAGTCCACACGTTTGAAATGGATAAACTCTGAAACTCTCAACCTCTACATGAGGTGAAGAAGAAGACAATGCCCTAGATCTTATCATTTCAGTCTGCAGCTGGCATGTATAGTTGTCTACAGATCTTTCACTAAAGACACGAGAGGAGAGGACAACTGGTACATCTGAAGCATCCATTCTAACCACAACTACAACCAGAAACTCTACCAAGGACATTGGGATCTCTGGTGGGCAAACTAGAGTCCTACATCATCAACTCAACTATCGAGGACAGCTACACGTAAATACATGTTGCATTTCTAATCCGAATGAGCGTTTGGTGGGGTTTTAAACATTTGTATTTCCGTGAGCGTAGTTTCCAAAGTAACCATGATAGTTTGAATCTCTGTCTCTCCCTTCCACTCTGACCCTCCTTCTACTCAAGCATTCATGCTACTGTTAGTCCAGTCCACTAGGGACCTGTTTTCATTGTATTACGTTAGTAATCAATAACCTATGTGTGTGTGTGTTTGTATTGTGTTATTATTTAGTTAGTAAATAAGTAATTAAGCCAATTTGTGTATTGCTGATTCATCAATAAGGTTAGGGTTCTTGCAGGTTCAAGGATTATGCGACGTTCAGAATGAGTAATATTTAATAAGTGACTGTTATCGATATATAACATATATATCTTCTAAGAGTTTAATTCGGGAGATGGTAACTCATTAAAAAACGTATTCCGTGGTGCCCAAAATTCCTAATGAGTTAATTGTTACATTATTAATTTAATCGAGTGACAATTAAACATAGATAGGTGATTCGATAAATAACAGTCGCCGTATTAAAGTAAGTCACGTCACGACACAGGGCAATGTCCCCAATCACTGCTCTGGGGCATTGTGGTATTTTTTTTAGATCAGAGGAAAGAGTGCCTCCTACTGGCCCTCCAGCAGCATCTGGTCTCCCATCCAGGGACTGACCAGGACCAACATTGCTTACAGTAGCTTCTGAGGAAAGCCAGAAGTGGGATACAGGGTGGTATGCTGCTTGCCAAGCCTTGGTTATGACAAGCCTAAATAAGTTCTGGAGTAAAAATGTGCTTAAAAAGTCACTTAAGAAGTTGCATGGACTCACTCTGTGTGCAATAATAGTGTTTATCATGATTTTGAACGACTACCTCATCTCTGTACCCCACACATACAATTACCTGTGAGGTCCTTCATCGAGCACTGCATTTCAAACACAGATTTAACCACAAAGACCAGGAAGGTTTTCCAATGCCTCGCAAAGTAGGGCACCTATTGGTAGATGGGTAAAAAATAAAAAAGCTGACATTGAATATCCCTTTGAGCATGGTGAAGTTATTAATTACACTTTGGATGGTGTATCAATACACCCAGTCACTACAAAGATACAGGCATCCTTCCTAACTCAGTTGCCGGAGAGGACGGAAACCGCTCAGGGATTTCACCATGAGGCCAATGGTGACTTTAAAACAGTTACATGGCTCTGATAGGCGAAAACTGAGGATGGATCAACAACATTGTAGTTACTCCACAATATTAACCTAATTGACAAAGTGAAAAGAAGGTAGCCTGAACAGAATAAAAAACATTCCAAAACATGCATCCTGTTTGCAACAAGGCACTAAAGTAATACTGGGAAAAAAAATATGGTGTTATGTTTGGGGCAAAATCAATACAACACATTACTGAGTACAACTCTCCATATTTTCAAGCATAGTGGTGGCTTCATCATGTTATGGGTATGCTTGTAATCGATAAGGACTGTGGAGTTTTCAGGATAAAAAAGAAACAGAATGGAGCTAAGCACAGGCAAAACCTGGTTCAGTCTGCTTTCCACCAGACACTGGGAGATAAATTCACCTTTCAGCAGGATAATAACCTAAAATCTGAAGGCAGCTTACCAAGCTGCTTACCAAGAAGACAGTGAATGTTCCTGAGTGGCCGTGTTACAGTTTTGACTTAAATCTACTTGAAGATCTATGACAAGACCTGAAAATGGTTGTCTAGCAATGATCAAGAACCAATTTGACAGAGCTTGAAGAATTTTTTAAAGAATAATGGGCAAATGTTGCACAATTCAGGTGTGGAAAGCTCTTAGAGACTTACCCAGAACGATTTGCAGCTGTAATCACTGCCAAAGTATTGACTCAGGGGTGTGAATACTTACGTAAATGAGATATTTCTGTATTTCATTTTCTATCAAAGAAAAAATTAAAATTAACTTTGTCATTATGGGGTATTGTGTGTAGATGGGTGAGAATTTGTTTTAAATATTTAATAAATGTTGAATTCAGGCAGTAACACAACAAAATGTGGAATATGTCAAGTGGTATGAATACTTTCTGAAGACACTGTAGGTAGTCTGTTTGATATTGCTTGACAATGTTGTCCATCTCAGTGCTCAGCAATAACTTCAAGATGCATGGCTATGGGTTTTAGCATTAAGACAATGTAAGTGAACTGCAGAGAAAATGTGACTCTGCAAGTGCTTCGGCGTGGGAGTCTTTTGTTTAAAGCATATTGTGCATCTCAAAGGAGATAAGTTCGCTGCGCCTTAAGTCAGTCATTCATTACCCTCATCTGCCAGGAAATCCAGAGCCTCCATCTCTGAAGCCATGCTTATTTAAATGTATATGAAGCCTTTTCACCTGCCAGGAAGCAATTTTGTCTTGCCATCTGTAGATTGATTACAAAATTATGTACTGGATGTAAGAAACAAAGAATATAGATTCAGCAGGATGCTGTTTGCACATTTAGATGAGGACAGCATAGAGAGAACCAGCTTAGTATTAACAGATATAAAATGGGAGAGGATTTGTCATGTGAATGTGTAGTAGCAAATCTATGGAGTGATGCCATTAGCCTAAGCACATTTCAAAATGGAGAAAGCACAGGTACAAAAATAAGTTATATAACGTAACACAGAAAGGCAAGTTGATTATTACATGAAAGCAATGGCTTACCATGAACGATTATGACAGTAGGCCATTATGAACCTGTTAGCTGAGACAGACAGTGTACAAATTCCCTAGAGAATCCAATTATTTCCGTTACTGTATGAATGCATATGACCTGACAACTGCTACCCTTCCTTTTTCAACATGGCACCACTACTGCAATAATTCATGTTTTCCCATCACTCAAAATTATTCACCAGTTTATACAAATTGCATTCTACCTCTACCTGAATCATACCACTTTTTCTATTATGTTCCACTTCTTTTTTTTTCTTCAATTATAAACCTTGGGCAAAAACAACAATTATCCTTACCACCTTTTGCGATATGAATTGCCGACGCCCCCAAGCATGAAGGGGGGAAATAATAGCAACTGTCACTGCGTTCAGCTGGGACTGAGCCATCTGGACAGCGGTTAGGACTTGGATGGGTAAACTCTGTCCAGATCTGCCAGGCCCTCCCGTGCTGGGGCCAGCCCTCTGTGGGATAGGATCTGTACCTATCATTAGGATAAGTCCAGACAGTTATGGGGCTTGGCCTTTGGCTAATGTACGGACATTAGTGGTCAGACAGGGACAAACGATCCAAACAAGTTTTCATGACCAATGTGGCCACCAGTGAAAGAGCCACCATCCAAATTCATGACCCACAACATTTTTCACAAATTTAGAATATCAAACTGAAGATTGCCCAAATCGAAATATATCAAAACAGATCATCGACTTGTTTATACATGATGTTTTGTAACAAACATGTATGTCCACTGATTAGGCCTGGAAGGCGCTGCCAGATTTGTCCGTATTATCAGTGGTCTGCTTAAACAAAGTAGAGATCGCTTCCCAATGAGGTATTTTTTAGGTATTTGTATTAAAAATATAATATCTAATGGATATAAAGTTACAATCAAGCTTGTTTCTCAGAATGTGACTGCAAACATAATGTTCCTGTAAGTGAGTTGAGCATGATTTCTGTGACGTGATTGTTGAGCTGAAAATGTCAGTGAGCTTACTTGCAAGGAGTCTGCTCCTGCAAAAGAATGAAAGCAGGTTCTCTCTTACCTGAGGCTCAGCAGCCACTCATTCTGTCCCTTCCAGTCACATCTGTATCAGTGTAAGCTACTGTCAGGAACATTTTGAAGATTCAATTCCATTAATGAGTAATTAGCCTTGTGTAGGAATAAATATGTAATTATCTTAAACACCTGCAATGGTTCCCACGGGGGCCAGTATGAAAAAAAAAAGTAATAATAATAAATGTATGCACTCACTAACTGTAAGTCGCTCTGGATAAGAGCGTCTCCTAAATGACTAAAATGTAAAATGTAAATGTTCCATTAATATTTAGTGCTATCATTCACGGTTCTGTCCCATGTCCAATAACACATAACATCTGTACACATTAACAGTCAGCTGGTACATGCACATTGTGTATAGGTACATAACATATTGGAGTATAACCATTTATCATGGCTTAAATCACCTTGAAATGCAAATAATTGTTCACAGATGACAACCAAAACTCATAATCTAGACATAAGGCAGAGAACAACACACCTGACACATCTTATCCTAAGGTCAGACACCAAATTTGACTGAAAATTGACTGATATTAGAGGTGACAAGTTGGAGATGTCATGCCTGACACCAGTCAGTCACCCCTCTCCCAGAGGAAACTGTCACCATTGATTCAGGTAATGACCATCCTCCCAACTGTCTTTCAAATGATATCAACTGCTCATTCGCCTCAAGACAACTCTGCTCTACTTTTCAAGGTTAGCCCTCAGTGGATGTCAGGAACGGCCAGTAGTGTAGTACTTGACGTTCAGTTCTCCCACAGAGTGCCGGGGTGCCAAGCACACGCAAGCATAATGTGATTAAAGGTCAGCTTTATCCCAGCGAAACCGTACCTACAAGCTGTTCCAGGACCAAGCAAATTCAGTGAAAACACCCAGCTTTTCTCGGGAATTGCATTACTGACAGTAGACGTTTGGTCTCAATTGGCATGGATAGAAGCGTTACGCTGTTGCTGTTTTCATCTGCTCCAGCTATCCAATAAACTCAAGAACAGCCCAGTCTGCCCTTGAACTTCTAAAGAAGTCAAGAGAGCTTGGTGTGAAGCACTAGTAACTGCTTAGAGTTTCCCTGAAAAGGTGAATGCATGATGTGAAGGCAGGACAAAGGAAGTCCTGTTGTTGTTAGTCTGTTCGCTGAGTAGTGTGTATCTGAAGATTGGTCAAAGGTGTAAATCATAACGTGTCATTCAGGCCAATGACATCTACATACACTATGAATACAGATATAGTTATTTATATGATATAGTAGATAAGAAATGACATTCCATGAGAGCAAAATACAGTGGGGAAAAAAAGTATTTAGTCAGCCACCAATTGTGCAAGTTCTCCCACTTAAAAAGATGAGAGAGGCCTGTAATATTCATCATAGGTACACGTTAACTATGACAGACAAAATGAGAAAAAATAATCCAGAAAATCACATTGTAGGATTTTTAATGAATCTATTTGCAAATTATGGTGGAAAATAAGTATTTGGTCACCTACAAACAAGCAAGATATCTGGCTCTCACAGACCTGTAACTTCTTCTTTAAGAGGCTCCTCTGTCCTCCACTTGTTACCTGTATTAATGGCACCTGTTTGAACTTGTTATCAGTATAAAAGACACCTGTCCACAACCTCAAACAGTCACACTCCAAACTCCACTATGGCCAAGACCAAAGAGCTGTCAAAGGACACCAGAAACAAAATTGTAGACCTGCACCAGGCTGGGAAGACTGAATCTGCAATAGGTAAGCAGCTTGGTTTGAAGAAATCAACTGTGGGAGCAATTATTAGGAAATGGAAGACGTACAAGACCACTGATAATCTCCCTCGATCTGGGGCTCCACGCAAGATCTCACCCCGTGGGGTCAAAATGATCACAAGAACGGTGAGCAAAAATCCCAGAACCACACGGGAGGACCTAGTGAATGACCTGCAGAGAGCTGGGACCAAAGTAACAAAGCCTACCATCAGTAACACACTACGCCGCCAGGGACTCAAATCCTGCAGTGCCGGACGTGTCCCCATGCTTAAGCCAGTACATGTCCAGGCCCGTCTGAAGTTTGCTAGAGTGCATTTGGATGATCCAGAAGAGGATTGGGAGAATGTCATATGGTCAGATGAAACCAAAATAGAACCTTTTGGTAAAAACTCAACTCATCGTGTTTGGAGGACAAAGAATGCTGAATTGCATCCAAAGAACACCATACCTACTGTGAAGCATGGGGGTGGAAACATCATGCTTTGGGGCTGTTTTTCTGCAAAGGGACCAGGACGACTGATCCGTGCAAAGGAAAGAATGAATGGGGCCATGTATCGTGAGATTTTGAGTGAAAACCTCCTTCCATCAGCAAGGGCATTGAAGATGAAACGTGGCTGGGTCTTTCAGCATGACAATGATCCCACACACACCGCCCGGGCAACGAAGGAGTGGCTTCGTAGAAGCATTTCAAGGTCCTGGAGTGGCCTAGCCAGTCTCCAGATCTCAACCCCATAGAAAATCTTTGGAGGGAGTTGAAAGTCCGTGTTGCCCAGCGACAGCCCCAAAACATCACTGCTCTAGAGGAGATCTGCATGGAGGAATGGGCCAAAATACCAGCAACAGTGTGTGAAAACCTTGTGAAGACTTACAGAAAACGTTTGACCTGTGTCATTGCCAACAAAGGGTATATAACAATGTATTGAGAAACTTTTGTTATTGACCAAATACTTATTTTCCACCATAATTTGCAAATAAATTCATTAAAAATTCTACAATGTGATTTTCTGGATTATTTTTTCTCATTTTATCTGTCATAGTTGACGTGTACCTATGATGAAAATTACAGGCCTCTCTCATCTTTTTAAGTGGGAGAACTTGCACAATTGGTGGCTGACTAAATACTTTTTTTCCCCACTGTACTTAAAAAAACTAAAACATTGTGTGAAGCTACAGCAAAGGTGTATATTTTAACTATAGTCATTACAGTATGAAAATGTATGCACTCACTAACTGTAAGTTGCTCTGGATAAGAGCGTCTGCTAAATGACTAAAATGTTAAATGTAAAAAATTACAAATAGGTAAGGTATAATTTGAGCCTCTTTCAACTTCCTCCTCCATATGTAGAGGCTTGACATGGACAGGAACTCTGAAGTATCAGTCACTGATCTTTCTCCACATCCCACTTCCCTAATCGATCAAACCAATGCTATTTAAGTCATTAGTAGCTAAATAAATTAATTCAAAAATGCTTGCAAATGTTATTATACACATAAAACCAAGAGACAAACCCAGTGAATTTATTTATCTGTCTTTTTGTTATGGGTGTCTTGTTGATAACATAGGTCTATCTAATATCCTGCACCGATGCAATTATCTACACAACAGTGTAACAGATCGTGCATTAAGATTCTGTGTTTATGTCTGGATGTCGCACTATGTGGACATCAGTTGACTTCAAAGAGATGCATATGTAGTAGACTGTACAGCCAGTTTCTGGTAAGGTTGTGAGAATTTTTTTTATACATGAACAGCATACAGTATATTCTCATCAAATACACGCTTATGTGAAATAACTGTTTTCTATCTAAGCTAATTCACTTGAGGCCCACAGTATGTGATGCCAACGGCATGTCTGCCTCTACAAATATTTGATCTGCCTCGAGTTATACACGAATTTACATGACATTCCACATGCATAATCACATGCATTTATTATCTGACATTTGGGATGCATTTGCTCTCTGAATCTGTGTCAGTTGTTTATAATGTAACAGGATATACATGTAGGCTACCAAACATTGAGAATACTGATGTTTTTCCCACAGAAATCTTCAAATAAATGTATCATAGATACAACATACACCGCAACAGGAACATGTATGCAAATATGATCAAAGCTGTGTGGTCTCCTCTACTTTCTTTTCTATGTCACCTGGTAGGAGGCCTTACCCGGTTAATAAATTAGTTGTGAGCTCCACAAAAAAGCTCTTCTCTCAAAAGCATTCCAAGAATATGGTGTAGACGTTTAGTCATTCATATTTAAACACATTTCCATTTGAGATAGAACAAGGAAAGTTTGTCCTGAGTAGTGCTTATTATAGAACATCAGTTGACGGCTCATCCTCCTGCTTTGAGTTGACTTGAGCTTTCATTTTTTAAGTGGTGCTGCAATGCAAACGATCTGTTGCGTGAACATTTACTTAAGGGCAGCAGCAGTAGAATAGATGGAGGGTTCCTTTATTAAAAATCCCAGTTGAAACGACCGACTGTGTCTGCAAAAATTACACAGAAGGTTGGCTGAGACATTTTCCAGTTGGATGGCAGTGAAAAGAGCACCTTGTACCCCCAAGCAGCATTATGGATTGCAGGAGCAGGCGAGTGACTCCCACACCTGCCCTAAAAGCTTTTTGAAATCGATTTTTCCCACTGAGGTGACACGCTAACTTCATTTGGCCTGATACCAGTAAGATGCAAGGGAAAGGTGATTGGCCAGAATGCTCTAAGAGGAAGCAGTTTTGAAGTCTTGTGGTCTGTGCCTGTGTGTATGTGCATGTGTGCATTCATAGTTGAGTTTAAAGTATTCATAGACTATAGCCCTATTGTGTTTTAAAGTGTCAGCATTGAAAAATCTGAGTGAGCAACAAACCAACAAAAAATTTGACAGGCAATATTTCATTCAACAATCAACAAATGAGATAATCTCATGTCAGTGACCATTTTATCGTTTTAGAATTGGTGTTTGTGTTATAAAGGGACCTGCAACACAAACCCTCTTTACCAATTTAAAGTTCTGATGGTATGTAAACAACCTGTTAGCATCCTTCAAAAATGTCTATTAGCTCTCCTCCTCATTTCTCTTTTGTTATTACCAATGCAATGCAACATGAGATTTTTCCAATGAATGTTAAACATGCCCAGAGCAGAGGAGAGAGACATTTCCATTTGAGCGGTGGCTCCTCGAAGCTGGGCCCCTGATGAGAGGGGAAACACTAGGATTGCTCATTACGGAGCTGAGGCTGTAGGCACTTCACCGCTTCTCAGAAGTTTTGCTTCACTGAAGTCATGAGGAGCACTTAGCGTAGGTCCAGAAAGGTTAATGACTATCCCCACTTTTCTTGCTTTCATTTTTTACCCAGCCCCTGGAAGTATTTCTTTTTTATTTCCTGTCACAACCAAGTTTGTTCTCAATGACGCATATTCAGCAACATTGTTTTTGAACAGTTAATTTAGATATCACGTCATATTGAATCCTGTTGTATCATTATAGCACACAAGGAGATAAACCCATGTTTGATCTGTACAAGAGAGACATTTGTACTATTTTAAGCCATGATATTGTCATAGTATTTCAAATGTTTTACCCATCCTGAGAAAACCAATTAACTGACTGATTATGCAGTTCACATTGGGTCAAATTTAAATCAGTTATCACAATTAAAAATCTAAAATGACACAAAAATAAAATGATATCCAATTTTCAAAGATACACAATCCCTTGCCTGTTTTACAAGAAACAATGCAGCTGCTTCACTTTTTTATTTTATTATCTCAGGCACATCACATAAATATGTAAAATAGAACTGTAATTCCACTAGATTTTATTTGAAGCAACAGCATGCAGTGTGTTCTGTACACTCAGTCTTTGGCTGTGTGGAAAGGAGAATCACATAAATCCCATTCATCAGCAGGAAGAATCCACTTGAGGCTTTTCCTTTCCACCCTCTTTCCCTCTGTGAGACTGACTGAACTCCAATGAAGGGGAGAGAATCAGGAGTCATGCTTTATATGCAGTACTGTAACAGTAACAAGATGGATGAAAAGAAGATGACATCTGTCAATAACAAAAGCACATAAAAGAGTAATCTTAGAAAGTAAAAATTCCTTGGATTGGTTTGTACATCCTCATCTATGGGTTTTACATGTATTACACATTGAATAAGCATAGACTACACTATAGGAAAGCCTATTTATGCACTGCCATCTAGAGGGTGAAAAGGATCTTGAGAACACTAGATAAAGGAGATAGACATGGAAAGTCTACATGAAATGTTCAATCAGCTGCCATAAAACTCTGCATAGGCCTAATCAATTCAAATTCATAGTACAGTACAGGAGGGAAGATTATGTTACTCTGCCTCAACTCAAGATATACACATAGACACCCATACACACATGCAGTCAAAGATCTATGAATCGATAAACATTCATTTTGGATATACAGTACCTACTATCTCTGAATGCAATATAATGCCTGAATAGTGTAATGCAGAGGCCCACATGTTTTATAGGCCTATGTGGAGGATATACTGTATGTAGGACCAGTCTCCCTGAAATGATCATCTAGCAGCCCATTGATTGAATCAATAGTGACACATCATGTCCTAGTGGGTATGCATTAATCTATGAGGGTCAACATGTGATAAGGTCTGCGATCTTCCTAAGCCAAGGAGATGAGCATCACTCCACTCTGTCAAGTGTCAATATGGCGATGCTGAGATTTCAATATGGTGTGTGCTTTAAATGTTTGCACTGTATGTGTGCTGAGAAGTGCAGGGTGAGATGAAGGCTGGCAGCCTGCTCATCATCTTTCACAGCTAGAAGTTTCAGGCAACCGTTTAGATACCCTCCCCTGTCTCTCTGTACAACTTTTCATTGTTGTTTTTCCCAAAACGATACAGAACAGCACTTCCCTCAGCTCAAAGGGACCATGCAGTGTTCACATACAGCCCCCTCGATGTGTTTGCATATGGTCCCCTTGAATGGGATTCACAATCTCAAACTAACAGCGTGGGAGGGGAGAGATATGCCTGCGGGGTGAGACAAAAGACAGATTCATCAACTGGAGAGAAACGTGCAGAGTTCAATATCGTTATCGCTTTCAGCAGCCCTGTCTCTGTCACAAGCTTTTGCCACACTCAGTCACACAAACATACAAATACATACAGTATGCACCACAGGAGGCTGGTGAGGGGAGGACGGCTCATAATAATGACTGGAATGGAGTGAATGGAATGGTATAAAACACAAGGAAACCATGTGCTTGATGTGTCGATACCATTCAATTTATTCTATTCCAGCCATTACTATGAGCCCCGTCCTCCCCAATTAAGGTTCCACCAGCCGCCTGTGGTATACACATAGGCCTACTCTCATTGCCGTCTCTGTCTGTCTGTCTCTCTCTTTCTCTCTCTGTCACTCTCTGTCACCATCTCTGTCTTTGTCTCTCTGTCTCTCGCTTTCTCTCTCTGTCTCTCTCTGTCTCTCTGTCTCTTGCTTTCTCTCTCTGTCTCTCTCTGTCTCTCTCTGTCTCTCTGTCTCTCGCTTTCTCTCTCTGTCTCTCTCTGTCTCTCTCTGTCACCATCTCTGTCACTGTTTCTCTGTCTCTCCACAGAGCTTTTACTGTATAGTACATACTGTACGTCTGTCTTAAATTATTCTAATTCAAACATATTTGTTGTGCAGAGATGTGCCCTCTTATGTTTATGCATTTATAGTCTTTGCTGAAGCTCTCAATTCTCAGGGTTATATACATTTTGAGGCATACGCTTCAATCCATATCTCCTATCAAATGGATATGTCCACACTTGGTATAATTTTGTAAAGATTTCTATTGCTTTCTCCAGATTTCCATATTTTCAATTTTCACTTTAGCTGCTCTCCAAACTTTCCCAACTTGAAAGAAAATGCATTCCTGACATAGGAATGCGCTGCAACACATTCCAATCTATCACCTTTGTGTAAGCTACAAAAAGGTGGGATAGGATGACTTGCGTCTCTCGGGCCAGGTGTCGGGGTGACGGGAGGGATTGTTGATGGGCTGTGGAAATGAGGCTTGCAGACTCATCACACATTTTTTTTAAATAGTGAGAGAGAAAAGTAAATATTTCACTGCACTCACAGGATAAGCTCCACAGCCATATGGCAACCAACAAACAATGCATCTGTGAATGAATATGTGTTTAAGTGCTACATTTTCTTCATAGCATGGGGCTGTGCGTAGGCTTGCCATGTTGTTTAAATCTCTGCCCATTTGTTAAGCGCTATCTGTGGAAAAGGTCCAACTCTCTTTCCCTCCCCTGCTATGGTAAATCCTTTCCAAGAAGCCAGTATTTCTCTTTTCTGCTTTAATATTTATTTATTTACTCCACATGTCATACTGCTTGTGCATCTTAAAACTGTCATTATTCTTCAAGTTGTTTGCAATGGACACCAGAAGCTGGTGATCAACACAAGCACCCCAGCCCCCCAATTCAGGGTTAATTCATAAGATTATGGGCTTCCCTCTCCACTGGAGTGGATTTAATGGGGAATTGTGAAAGTGATAGCACTTCTTTCCCCACATCGTTTCAGTCAAGATCAAGAGTTTCTGGACTTTAAATTAGGGGTGTCTTATTCAAGTGTTCATCATCTTCCTTTTGGATCCAGTTCAGACCACATTTGAAACCACAGATGTTTCACTTTAGGGGTTTTAACTAACCTCCCACCAATTCCTCTATGGATCTTATACATAGTATTATCAGAAGAGACAGGTTGCGTGGTCAGGAAAACACCGTATGGCCCTGTACCATGTAACTCACATATCCCCAGCCCCTTATTGGCATCAGTCTTTGTAAAGAGACAATAGATTCAAATAGTCTTCTTATCTTCCCTTGTTGCATTTGATGACCATGCTGGTAGGCATGATGAGAGGACTGTTTGAATTTGTCGGTAAACAAAAAGAAAGAAACATAATTACATTCACATTTACATTTACGTCATTTAGCAGACACTCTTATCCAGAGCGATTTACAAATTGGTGCATTCACCATATAGCCAGTGGGATAACCACTTTACAATATGTTTATTTTTTTATTTTTTGGGGGGGTGGGGTAAGGGGAGGTAGAAGGATTACTTTATCCTATCCCAGGTATTCCTGAAAGAGGTGGGGTTTCAAGTGTCTCCGGAAGGTGGTGAGTGACTCCGCTGTCCTAGCGTCGTGAGGGAGCTTGTTCCACCATTGGGGTGCCAGAGCAGCGAACAGTTTTGACTGGGCTGAGTGGGAACTGTGCTTCCGCAGAGGTAGGGGGGCCAGCAGGCCAGATGTGGATGAACGCAATGCCCTCGTTTGGGTGTAGGGACTGATCAGAGCCTGAAGGTACGGAGGTGCCGTTCCCCTCACAGCTCCGTAGGCAAGCACCATGGTCTTGTAGCAGATGCGAGCTTCAACTGGAAGCCAGTGGAGTGTGCGGAGTAGCGGGGTGACGTGAGAGAACTTGGGAAGGTTGAACACCAGACAGGCTGCGGCGTTCTGGGTGAGTTGTAGGGGTTTAATGGCACAGGCAGGGAGCCAAGCCAACAGCGAGTTGCAGTAATCCAGACGGGAGATGACAAGTGCCTGGATTAGGACCTGTGCCGCTTCCTGTGTAAGGCAGGGTCGTACTCTCCAAATGTTGTAGAGCATGAACCTACAGGATCAGGTCACCGCCTTGATGTTAGCGGAGAACGACAGGGTGTTGTCCAGGGTCACGCCAAGGCTCTTCGCACTCTGGGAGGAGGACACAACGGAGTTGTCAACCGTGATGACAAGATCATGGAACGGTTAGTCCTTCCCCGAGAGGAAAAGCAGCTCCGTCTTACCGAGGTTCAGCTTGAGGTGGTGATCCATCATCCACACTGATATGTCTGCCAGACATGCAGAGATGCGATTCGCCACCTGGTTATCAGAAGGGGGAAAGGAGAAGACTAGTTGTGTGTCGTCTGCGTAGCAATGATAGGAGAGGCCATGTGAGGATATGACAGAGCCAAGTGACTTGGTGTATAGCGAGAATAGGAGAGGGCCTAGAACTGAGCCCTGGGGGACACCAGTGGTGAGAGCACGTGGTGCGGAGACAGATTCTCGCCACGCCACTTGGTAGGAGCAACCGGTCAGGTAGGACGCAATCCAAGAGTGAACCGCGCCGGAGATGCCCAGCTCGGAGAGGGTGGAGAGGAGGATCTTATGGTTCACAGTATCAAAGGCAGCAGGCAGGTCTAGAAGGACAAGAGCAGAATAGAGAGAGTTAGCTTTAGCAGTGCGGAGAGCTTCCGTGACACAGAGAAGAGCAGTCTCAGTTGAATGACCAGTCTTGAAACCTGACTGGTTTGGATCAAGAAGGTCATTCTGAGAGAGATAGCAAGAGAGTTGGCTAGAGACGGCACGCTCAAGAGTTTTGGAGAGAAAATAAAGAAGGGATACTGGTCTGTAGTTGTTGACATCAGAGCGATTGAGTGTTGATTTTTTGAGAAGGGGCGCTCTCTTGAAGACGGAAGGGACATAACCAGCGGTCAAGGATGAGTTGATGAGCGAGGTGAGGTAAGGTAAGGGAGAAGGTCACCGGAGATGGTCTGGAGAAGAGAGGAGGGGATAGGGTTAAGCGGGCAGGTTGTTGGGCGGCCGGCCGTCACAAGTCGCAAGATTTCATCTGGAGAGAGAGGGGAGAAAGAAGTCAAAGCATAGGGTAGGGCAGTGTGAGCAGGACCAGCAGTGTCATTTGACTTAACAAATGAGGATCGGATGTCGTCAACCTTCTTTTCAAAATTGTTGACGAAGTCATCCACAGAGAGGGAGGGGGGGGGGGAGGGGGAGGAGGATTCAGCAGGGAGGAGAAGAAATAACCATGCCATGCCAACAATCTACTGTGGTTCATGTAAACTTCAGTGGTGCTCAATTTTTTTGGGAGCCACATCATTCTTCCTTACCATCTGTAGGCTAACCTTTCCCTTCTTTAATGAAAAATAAAAGAAACGCTGAATTCATTAAGGTTAGAAAAATGGATCTCAATCAAAGTGAGCACTGCATGATGGCCATTTGGAATTCCATTGACCGGGAGAAATGGAAAAACAACGGAAATCTCTAATTGGTCAATTAGATTATCAGGCCAAGCCCTAAATAGCTGATGTATTCCATAGATGCATCCCTCAGCAAAGGAGAGTGAAATAAAACAGTATTGTCCTGATGTCAAATTAGACTTCGTTCCAATGTACTAACTACACTGAGTGTACAAAACATTAGGAACATCTGCTCTTTCCATGACATAGACTGACCAGGTGAATCCAGGTGAAAGCTATGCTCCCTTATTGATGTCACCTGTTAAATCCACTTCAATCAGTGTAGATGAAGGGGAGAAGACAGGTTAAAGAAGGATTTTTAAGCCTTGAGTCAATTGAGACATGGATTGTGTATGTGTGCCATTCAGAGGGTGAATGGGCAAGACAAAATATTGAGGTGCCTTTGAAAGGGGTATGGTAGTATGTGCCGGGCGCAGTGGTTTGAGTGTGTCAAGAACTGTAACACTGCTGGGTTTTTCACACTCAACAGTTTCCCGTGTATATCAAGAATGGTCCACCACCCAAAGGACATTCAGCCAACTTGACACAACTGTGGGAAGCATTGGAGTCAACATGGGCCAGCATCCCTGTAGAACACTTTCGACATCTTGTAGAGTCCATGCCCTGGCGAATTGAGGCTTTTCTGAGGGCACAAGCGGTTGCAACTCAATATTATGAAGGTGTTCCTAATGTTTTGTACACTCAGCGTATATAATTAGGCTGTGGGATGTTGTACTTACAGACAGCATTTGATTAAATACTGCATGAATTACTAGAGTGTATGCACTTCTATAAAGCTAGACTATTAGTGGTTACCAGTTATCAACTCATCTTCCTGTCTTTGCACAAAGGAGAGAGCCACGTATACATTTCTGGGTTATAAGTCATTTTATTTTTGTGAGGGATGGGAAATGGCTTAATTAATCTTTCACTTCGAGTCTTAGACGGTATCGGTTAGTTTCTTTTTGGCAGCTGAGAATATTTATAATAGAAACTGATGGCCTTTGAACTTGAACGTGTACATTTGAATCATCTCATGGCAAGAGGGAGAGTGGATGCTTGTGCCATCATGATTACAAAGTGAAGTTAATAAGTTCATCTCCCCCTCTTCATCTAGGAGCTATTAGCAGTATATACTGTAGTGTACTGCCTCAATGTGTCTGTACACTGATAGCCCTACCCTAGTTACCGGTTAGAGACAATAAGCCAATGAATTGTGTTTGCTATCTCATCACTACTCTAGAATCTAATTAATTTGTCAAGTTAATCACATTGTAAGTGCTCTGTTGCTTTGTTGGATGACAACTGGACTAGGAATCACATGCACACATTACAAGGTGCTAAAGCAGTTGTGCTTGCATTTTCTAAAATACCATATTTAAAATACAGTATATACATGTTTATGAGTTGTAGAATCCTCTTGAATCCTTAATGAAAGTGGGCATTTAAAGAAGCCTTTTCTATGCATTTTTGGTAAGAGGCTTTTCTGTATTTCTGAATAATTTATTTGCATACAGTTTTTGCAGGAGCAATAATAAGCTAGTAAAACAAGAATTATATTTGGCAATCTAATTTTGAAACAAGTGAAAGTAATTTATTGATTGAGTGCACATAGTCCTTTGGGCACAACTTTACTCTTCATCTAACTTAAGTGTCATTCCTAAGGCTGCAGTTTGGGCTATTATGCTGATTTGAAACCATCATGGACACAGCACAATACCCCCATTGTAAGTTATGCTGATTTGATGAGTAACTCGTTTGAGGTGTCCTGAATTGAACTTGTTTAAATACACATTCCAGGGGCTAATTGAGTGACTGTCAGTGACTGACATAACAAGAGAAAAACTGCTGATCCACAACCAAATGTCAAAATTGCATCTTGTGTATTCTACTATTCTAACTCACAACAGTGAGTTGAGAACCCGACTGAGTTCCTTTTTTGGGTCGGGGGGGCCCCTAACGGCCGTGGGCCCTAAGCGACCACTTATGTCGCTTATGCCTGGAGCCGGCCCTGATTCCAGGCTATGATTATAAAGGACACTTGAGTATAACATCATTGTGTTTCTGTCTGTTTCGCCAAGGTCATGGACAGTGTCCTCTCTAACTAATTGAACATGTAAGTGGTGTGTGTATTAGCAGCAAAGCAGGATGAAAAATATCATCCTGCAAAATATGTATTTTAGGCCAAAAGGAAAGGGGGTAAAAGTGTAAACAACATTTTATCATGTGCAATTAAGGTGAAGCCACAATAAATCATAACGGCTCTACATGTCACATGTATTAATGACTCCTGTTCCCTGTGCTGAAATTAAATATTTACTGTACGACCAGTGAATCAAATTCAATAGGAGTAAATCGGTTTACAAGTTATATCCCAACTGAGTACACTTGATAATACTCACACCGGACATACTCACTTCGGAAAGCATTCAGACCCCTTGACTTTTTCCACATTTTGTTACTTTACAGCCTTATTCTAAAATGGATTAAATAGTTTTTTCCCCTCATTAATCTACACACAATATCCCATAATGACAAAGCAAAAACAGGTTTTTAGAAATGTTTGCAAATGTATTAAAAATAAAAAACTAAAATATGACATTTACATATGTATTCAGACCCTTTACTCAGTACTTTGTTGAAGCACCTTTGGCAAAGCCTCGAGTCTTCTTGGGTACGATGCTACAAGCTTGGCACACCTGTATTTAGGGAGTTTCTCCCATTCTTCTCTGCAGATCCTCTCAAGCTCTGTCATGTTGGATGGGGAGCGCCGCTGCACACCTATTTTCAGGTCTCTCAAGAGATGTTCGATCGGGCTCAAGGACATTCAGAGACTTGTCCCAAAGCCACTCCTGCGTTGTCTTGGCTGTGTGCTTAGGGTAGTTGTCCTGTTGGAAGGTAAACTTTCACCCCAGTCTGAGGTCCTGAGTGCGCTGGAGCAGGTTTTCATCAAATATCTCTCTATACTTTGCTCCGTTCATCTTTCCCGCGAGCCTAACTAGTCTCCCAGTCCCTGCCGCTGAAAAACATCCCCACAGCATGATGCTGCCACCACCATGCTTCACCATAGGGATGGTGCCAGGTTTCCTCCAGACGTGATGCTTGGCATTCAGGCCGAAGAGTTCAATCTTGGTTTCTTCAGACCAGAGAATCTTGTTTCTCATGGTCTGAGAGTCTTTAGGTGCCTTTTAGCAAGCTCCAAGCAGGCTGTCATGTGCCTTTTACTGAGGAGTGGCTTCCGTCTGGCCACTCTATCATAAAGGCCTGATTGGTGGAGTGCTGCAGAGATCGTTGTCCTTCTGGAAGTTTCTCCCATCTCCACAGAGGAACTCTAGAGCTCTGTCAGAGTGACCATCGGGTTCTTGGTCACCTCCCTAAACAAGGCCCTTCTCCCCCGATTGCTCAGTTTGGCCGGGTGGGCAGCTCTAGGAAGAGTCTTGGTGGTTCCAAACTTCTTCCATTTAAGAATGATGGAGGCCACTGTGTTCTTGGGGACCTTCAATGCAGCAGAAATGTTTTGGTACCCTTCCCCAGATCTATGCCTCGACAAAATCCTGTCTCTGCGCTCTACGGACAATTCCTTCGATCTCATGGCTTGGTTTTTGCTCTGACATGCACTGTCAACTGTGGGACCTTACATAGACAGGTGTGTGCCTTTCCAAATCATGTCCAATCAATTGAATTGACCACAGGTGCACTCCAATCAAGTTGTAGAAACATCTCAAGTATGATTAATGGAAACAGGATGCACCTGAGCTCAATTTCAAGTTGCTTATCAAAGGGTCTGAATAGGTATGTAAATAAGGTATTTCTGTTTTTTATTTGTAATACATTTGCAAATATTTCTAAAAACCTGTTTTTCGCTTTGTCATTATGGGGTATTGTGTGTAGATTAATGAGGAAAACAATGTATTTAATGCATTTTAAAATAAGGCTGTAAAGTAACAAAATGTGGAAAAAGTCAAGGGATCTGAATACTTTCCAAATGCACTGTATTCTAATTGTATTTCATTTCATACTTTGCCCCAGTTCCTGAAAAAGAGATATCCAGACAAAAAAAACTAACAAATATACTGACTGACTGCAAAAACATGTAGGATGGCCAGCCGTGTTGAGTCATTACATGGTATCAGAGACACATTCATCAATTGAGACAACACCTTCAACCAAAGAGAGAAAGCTGTGAATTTGTCAAGATGTTTTCTTTTAGAGCAGCATGTATTTCTTTAGAGAGGGGGAGGCAACATGTTAGAAGATACATGAAGCATTTTTCAAAAGACAAGACACTATCTTCAGACACCAATATCCTTTTAATGTCAATATCATTCTTATAAAGACTCAAGCATCAAGCTGCACCACTCTGTGACAAAACTTGTGACATAATTCACTGTAAAAATGTGCCGATACAGCACTTACATTTGTCATCATTACTTTCGTGGCCAAAGATATCCCAGCCAATATGTTTGCCTATTTTGCTAGATTAACAAGGGTTTCGGGACTTTGATTTATGGAGGCAGATGGGCAATTTATTGGTCTGCTTTTTTCTTTTTTATGGTAATTTTATGTGAGAATATAAATGGGCCTGGAGTGACACCGGGCTCTTTTTTGGGGTCTCAGTATCCTAGCCAAACTTAATTTCTGTTTTACGGGAGAGGCTGTAAAGAAGGTATATTTTACGAGAAAAAAGATCCTCTCAGACAAAGTACAGTGCCTTGCAAAAGTATTAATAATATAATAAAAATATGCCATGTTGCAGACACTTTTATCCAAAGCGACATACAGTCATGTGTGCATACATTTTTAGGTATGGGTGGTCCTGGGAATCGAACCCACTACCCTGGCGTTACAAGCGCTATGCTCTACCAATTGAGCTACAGAGGACCACATTCATTCCCCTTGGCGTTTTTCCTATTTTGTTGCATTACAACCTGTAATTTAAATTGAATTTGATTTGGATTTCATGTAATGGACATACACAAAATAGTCCAAATTGGTGAAGTGAAATGAAAAAAATTACTTGTTTCAAACAATTCTAAAAAATAAATAACAGAAAAGTGCTGTGTGCATATGTATTCACGCCCTTTGCAATGAAGCCCCTAAATAAGATCTGGTGCAACCAATTACCTTCAGAAGTTACCTAATTAGTTAAATAAAGTCCACCTGTGTGCAATATAAGTGTCACATGATCTGTCACATGATCTCAGTATATATACACCTGTTCTGAAAGGCCCAGAGTCTGCAACACCACTAAGCAAGGGGCACCACCAAGCAAGTGGCACCATGAAGACCAAGGAGCTCTCCAAACAGGTCAGGGACAAAGTTGTGGAGAAGTACAGATCAGGGTTGGGTTATCAAAAAATATCTGAAACTTTGAACATCCCACGGAGCACCTTTAAATCCATTATTAAAAAATTGAAAGAATATGGCACCACAACAAACCTGCCAAGAGAGGGCCGCCCACCAAAACCCACAGACCAGGCAAGGAGGGCATTAACCAGAGAGGCAACAAAGAGACCAAAGATAAACCTGAAGGAGCTGCAAAGCTCCACAGTGGAGATTGGAGTATCTGTATATAGGACCATTTTAAGCCGTACACTCCACAGAGCTGGGCTTTACGGAAGAGTGGCCAGAAAAAAGCCATTGCTTTAAGAAAGAAAATAGCAAACATAAATTGAGCTTTTTGGCCAGCTTTTTGAAAACAATATGTCTGGCGCAAACCCAACACCTCTCATCACCCCGAGAACACCATCCCCACAGTGAAGCATGGTGGTAGCAGCATCGTTCTGTGGGGATGTTTTTCATCGGCAGGGACTGGGAAACTGGTCAGAATTGAAGGAATGATGGATGGCCCTAAATACAGGGAAATTCTTGAGGGAAACCTGTTTCAGTCTTCCAGAGATTTGAGACTTGGACGGAGTGTCACGGATTCTGCCGAGACTGCTCCTCCTCCTTGCTCGGGCAGGCTTCGGCGTTCGTCGTCCCCGGAGTACTAGCTACTGCCGATCGATGTTTTCGGTGTTTGTCTTGTGTTGTCTAGTTAGTACACCTGTTGCATATTAGTGTTAATTGTTTAGCATATATGTTCCCTTGTTTTACGTTTGGGCTTTGTGTGTTATTGTTCATTGTCTTGTTGATGTTCGGCCTAGCTACTACTTCGGATTACGCATATGGTGTTTTTCCCTCCAGTGTTGGAGACGTTTGTTTTGTGCGTAACGCTCAGTAAAGTAGTCAACCTGATTCTCTGTGTCCTGCGTCTGACTTCACTTGCCACGTACACATCACCTCTTGACACGGAGGTTCACCTTCCAGCAGGACAATGACCCTAACCATACTGCTAAAGCAACACTCGAGTGGTTTAAGGGGAATTGCTGTACACCAGTGGAACCCATCCAACTTGGAGGAGCTGGAGCAATTTTGCCTTGAAGAATGGGAATAAATCCCAGTGGCTAGATGGGCCAAGCTGATAGAGACATACCCCAAGAGACTTGCGGCTGTAATTGCTGCAAAAGGTTGACTTATTTCTTGTTTGTTTCACAAGGAAAAATATTTTTTATCTTCAAAGTGGTAGGTATGTTGTGTAAATCAAATGATACAAACACCCCAAAAATCAATTTCAATGCCAGGTTTGTAAGGCAACAAAATAGGAAAAATGCCAAGGGGGGTGAATACTTTCGCAAGCCACTGTAGCTTTGACTGATGAGCTTATCGATTGGGCCCATGAAAAACATGAGCTCTGTGCACGTTATGCATAACGCCAAGTACGTACCTTGGCAAATCTAGGAAGATTAGGTTTTCAGATTTTCATAAAAATTTAAAGTTAGACAATTCAGGGCTCTACCTTCAATCTTATTTAAGTTGAAAAGTGTAAGGTGTTGATGGGGAGACTAAGAGGAAAATGTGAAGGAAGATGTATATTTTGGTAGAGGCTATACTCCAAGGCACATACCGGAGCTGCTCATTCAAATGTACTGTAACATGAACCCTCCATAAACTCCATTAGCTTCATATTTTAGATTATTATTTTAACAATAATCACCAACTCTGTTTTGAAACAGGGGACGACTATGCAATTTGTTTATCTGCTCTTAGATGACAGAATGGAGAACAAATATACCTCCAAGTTGGTCCCACACAACCACAATATCTACTATAGACATCAATGTTATATTATGCAAGGCAGTTGACAAGAATTACTACCCAGAATAAGTATATTTAGGTTGATAGATGGCTAAGTCTAACAATATATCTTCGATATTTGTTCAGAGTAGATTGTGGTGAAGTGTGTGGCTAGTATATTCTACCTTGCCTTAGAGAGTAGGAGCAATTGGGTGAACCAATAGAGCTTCCTCCTATTTGATGGTGAGTTCTTCTTGAATCGAATCTCCACATGACTGACCTTTCATTCATATGAAATTGCTATCCCCAAGCTCTATGATTTTCAACTCTTAGGGCCGCGGAACTGTGCATCTCAATGCTGTGCAAAAGATGGTGCAATCAAAAGAAAATTATGAGATGAATCGCAACTGCAGCACATAAGGCATCAATCAGTGTTTCTATTCTAGAGAAAATTTATGATTACACCCAATGATGACAACTGTGACAGTGGGTTGACCTCGCTCCTTGACTTTGCATTTACTGCAGAAAAGTAAAAGCCATTTTATATTTGGATGCCTCCAAAGTACAGCTCAACACTCAGAGACAGATTACCGAACGGAGACACAGGGCATGTGAATCCCCCCCAGGGGAATAACAGGAAATTTGCTTTAAAACTGCACAATTTTCTCTCAGCCTCGTGGCAAAATGTGAACAAAGCATAAGATGAGCTATAAAACAGCAAATTGTTTTCCCTGCCCAATGGCAAAAAGTGTACAATTGCAGGAAATTAGGGTAACACTTTATTTGGATAGTCCATCTGTAGATGCTCTACAGACTATCAGTAACATTTCAACTAACTATCTACTAACCCTAACCCTAGCTCTAACCCTAACCTTATTCACAACATTTGACTTTTAGATACTTATTTACACACATTCTGACTTGCATTGAGCCCGAATTGACAGTAGCAATAGCAATGGGAGACAAAGTGACCATTTATTTTCTAATATATCAGGTGGACCATTTCTGCATGCTGGGTATAAGCTTGACTCTTACAGTGAAATCACATTTCACAACATGCATTTTCACATGTGAAATAACTGTTTTCACATGTTGAGCTGAAATGTTCACGTGAAAACAAAAGAGACACATGTGAGGTCAGTTGTTCATGTGGAACCATATGTTCACATGCATTCAATAACACTAACATACATGTTTTCACCTCACGTGAATTGCAGATTCACATGTGAAAATCGAATTTGCATTTTCACATGTGAAAACATAACTCTCACATGTAGAATTCATTTTCACATATGGAAAAACGTGAAAAACGTTCACATGTGAAAATATAACTCTCGTGGAACTCTTTTTAAAATGCTGTCACGTGTAGTTTTATGGTATCACATGTTGAAATTTTGCAACCCCATGTTGTCACATTTATTTGACATGAGATCATGTTTTCACATGTGTAGTTTCGCATGTTGTTACGTGATCACATGTGAAACACGTGGTCACGTGAAATTCATGTGGTTTTTCGGTAAGGGTTGGTTGGCGCTTTTTAACCTAGCTGTGTCCACACAGAACCAGATCCACAGAGGCTCAGGAACCCAGACTTTTATTAGGGAGAGTGAATTTATGAGGCTCACTTAAATCCCTCCTAATTACCTACTGTGTAAGTGCAGCAAGTACCTAACAAAATGATGATTAGAACAGGAGGAAAATAACATAAACAGCTTTCATTACATCTTGAAGTAAAAAAGTCTATGTGCTCCCAGTGCTTTTGTTGGCAATCCACTTCTTCAATAGCTGGCAATAATTCAGGCAACATGTGGAGCTTCACGGACTTAAATCACTGTAGCTAATTAATAACCATGTGATATACTGGTGGCAAAGGAAAGTCATCATCGTGAATGCTTTTATTCGCTCCCTACTGAGTCATGGAGCCTAACACTACTGCTGTTGCTGACTGGCTGCTCTGGTTGCTGCATTTCAAAGTAACACTGTTTAATATTTCATGGTCAATATGTAACCCAGGTTCGACTCCCTGTGAAATCCAGAGCCATATATTAGCCTGTATATAAAGTTATTTGCCCAGAGTAATGAGTTTTATTGTAGCAGCACACAGGCCATTATTGGGTTGGAGATGCTGTGGGCCAGCTAGTGATGTTAGGAGAACTTTTGAGATGTGTGGAGTGTATTCAAGTGTCTATTTTACTCTGAGCGTTGGTGTATGATTCGGGGTAGGAAATTGGAGTTATAGAATCTAGTTATTTGATAACAACTCATCAAATACTGTCTCATTATTGTAGAGCTACTAGATGAAGTATGAATGGTTACACCCACACAGACATGTGCACACATTTTGTCATATGGTTGACCCATGTACTATAGTAGAGCCTGTATTTCATCGTTAGCTAACGATCTCTTTCGATTTCTGCACATCTGTCTTTTTTTCCCTCTTTATATGCATAAAAATAATGTAAGGATAGTAAATACACAGAACAAACAGGTTGAGTTTTGCGTTTCTGCCTATCATAAAGTCCTGATATTCTCCATGTAAAATATGCAGACAGAGTTGATGTCACACCCTGGCTCTGGGACTCATTATGTTGAGCCAGGGTGTGTTCATTTGTATGTGTGTATTTCTATGTTGGTGTTCATTCTAGTTTGTTGTATTCTATGTTTGCCTGAGTGACTCCCAATCAGAGGCAACGAGTGTCAGCTGTTGGCTGGTTGTATCTGATTGGGAGCCATATTTAAACTGTATGTTTTCCCTTTTTGGTGGTGGGTTTTTGTTCCGTGTTCGGTCATTGATACCGTGGACGTCACGAGTCGTGTTTTGTTTTGTATTTTGACGCTTTAACTAATTAAAGTCATGTTTGTTCATCACGCTGCGCCTTGGTCTCTCCCTGACGATCGTGACAGAAAAACCCACCATGCAACGACCAAGCAGCGTGTCCAGGGGCAGCTCTTGGGCTGGACATGGGAGGAAGCACCGGGAGAAGAGACGGTGGAGGCGCGCCGTAGAGAGGAGCTACGGCGTGATCAGGGTCGTCGTCGGACGGTCGTGAGGCAACCCCAGAAAATTTTTAGGGGGGGGGCACACGGCATGGACGACGGGGCTGACGGAGGAGAAAAGGGGGCGGATCCAGAAGGCCACCAGGCCAGGGGTACACCGCCCTGTACATCCTGTGCGGATGCCTCACACAGAGTGTGTGAGGGTAGGCATTCAGCCAGGACGGGTGGTGGCCGCTCTTCACTCCAGCCCTCCTATCCGTCTCCACAGCCCGGTTCGGCCTGTCCCTGCTCCACGCACCAAGCCTACGGTGTGCGTCGACAGCCCAGCCCGGCCTGTCCCTGCTCCACGCACCAAGCCTACGGTGTGCGTCGACAGCCCAGCCCGGCCTGTCCCTGCTCCACGCACCAAGCCTACGGTGTGCGTCGACAGCCCAGCCCGGCCTGTCCCTGCTCCACGCACCAAGCCTACGGTGTGCGTCGACAGCCCAGCCCGGCCTGTCCCTGCTCCACGCACCGAAGCCTACGGTGTGCGTCGACAGCCCAGCCCGGCCTGTCCCTGCTCCACGCACCAAGCCTACGGTGTGCGTCGACAGCCCAGCCCGGCCTGTCCCTGCTCCACGCACCAAGCTTACGGTGTGCGTCGACAGCCCAGCCCGGCCTGTCCCTGCTCCACGCACTAAACCTACGGTGCGCGTCGCCAGCCCGGTCCGGCCTGTTCCTGCCACCCGCACCAAGTCTACGGTGCGCCGTCGCCAGCCCGACCCGGCCTGTTCCTGCCACCCGCACCAAGTCTACGGTGCGCGTCGCCAGCCCGACCCGGCCTGTTCCTGCCACTCGCACCAAACCTACGGTGCGCGTCGCCAGCCCGGTCCGGCCTGTTCCTGCCACCGCACCAAGTCTACGGTGCGGCGTCGTCAGCCCGACCCGGCCTGTTCCTGCCACTCGCACCAAACCTACGGTGCGGCGTCGCCAGCCCGGTCCGGCCTGTTCCTGCCACTCGCACTAAGCCAGGGGTGCGGAAGTCAGCCTGGTAAGGCCCGTCCCTCTTCCACGCACCAAGCCAGGGGTGCGAGTAGTCAGCCTGGTAAGGCCCGTTCCTTCTCCACGCACCAAGCCAAGGGTGCGAGTCGTCAGCCTGGTAAGGCCCGTTCCTCCTCCACGCATCAAGCCAGGGGTGCGCGTCGTCAGCCTGGTAAGGCCTGTTCCTCCTCCATGCACCAAGCCAGGGGTGCGAGTCGACAGCCTGGTAAGGATCGCTCCTGTTAAGTCCAGTCCTGCTCCAGCCGGCGGGGCCAGACTGGACCAGGGGTACTATGGGGGGTGTATTGGAGGGTGGTGGTCAAGGCCGGAGCCAGAACCGCCGCCGAGGAGGTATGCCCGCCCAGCCCTCCCTTGGTTTGTTTAGTTGAGGCGGGTGCAGTCCGCGCCTTTGAGGGGTACTGTCACACCCTGGCTCTGGGACTCATTATGTTGAGCCAGGGTGTGTTCATTTCTATGTGTGTATTTCTATGTTGGTGTTCATTCTAGTTTGTTGTATTCTATGTTTGCCTGAGTGACTCCCAATCAGAGGCAACGAGTGTCAGCTGTTGGCTGGTTGTCTCTGATTGGGAGCCATATTTAAACTGTATGTTTTCCCTTTTTGGTGGTGGGTTTTTGTTCCGTGTTCGGTCATTGATACCGTGGACGTCACGAGTCGTGTTTTGTTTTGTATTTTGACGCTTTAACTAATTAAAGTCATGTTTGTTCATCACGCTGCGCCTTGGTCTACTCCTTACCTCGACCTTGACAGTTGAAATGGAGAAGTGATGGAAATTAAATAAAACTAAAGACAACGCTTAATCCCTTTACATTAAGGTGTCACTTACAGTAAGTCTTGTTTACATTGTTGTCTGATATAATTTATATAAGCAGATGATTTAGGATATTTTCTTCAGGAAGACTGTGCAAACTCAATTTGGAAGGTGACATGCTCTTCCAGTGGTCAGGGTTTTGACAGGACCTCAGGGATGTAGCTCCCAGCAGGAGGGGAGCTGGGTGCAGTCCTAGCAGGAGGGGGGCTGGGTGCAGTCCCATTAGGAGGGGGGCTAGAAGCAGTCCCAGCAGAAGGGAGGCTGGGTGCAGTCCTAGCAGGAGGGGGGCTGGGTGCAGTTCTAGAAGGAGAGGGGCTGGGTGCAGTCCTAGCAGGAGGGGGGCTGGGTGCAGTCCCAGCAGGAGGGGGCTGGGTGCAGTCCTAGCAGGAGGGGGCTGGGTGCAGTCCTAGCAGGAGGGGGCTGGGTGCAGTCCCAGCAGGAGGGGGGCTGGGTGCAGTCCTAGCAGGAGGGGGCTGGGTGCAGTCCCAGCAGGAGGGGGCTGGGTGCAGTCCCAGCAGGAGGTGGGCTGGGTGCAGTCCTAGCAGGAGGGGGCTGGGTGCAGTCCCAGCAGGAGGGGGGCTGGGTGCAGTCCTAGCAGGAGGGGGCTGGGTGCAGTCCCAGCAGGAGGGGGGCTGGGTGCAGTCCCAGCAGGAGGGGGGCTGGGTGCAGTCCCAGCAGGTGCACCTGTCTGGGTATCAAATAGAAACACAGCTAGACTTAGAGCTGTATTACACACTTCAGACTGACAGAATCCTCCAGTCACCTCTGCTGCTGCTTTCTGAGATGTCAAACCCCTCCAGACACCCACACCTACATGCTATTCTCTATCCTCTCTACTGCAGTGCCAGATGACTCCTTGAGTTCTGGTTGTGTGAGATGACTCCTGACCTCTCACAAGGCTGGAGACATGCAGAGATATTGATGTGTCTCTGTTGCAGAGGGACAGAGCATCAGTAAATGGGTTCCAGGTGGCAATGACACGTTGGCCGTCTCTATGGGAGAACACGTCACAAAATGGAAACCCACAGGGCACCGAGGAACCTGAGCAGTGACAGTGAGAGTATAGCAGAGATATGGTCCTGGTGAACCACATCGTCTCCTGTGAAGAGAGAATATATGCTTTCTTTCAACAATATGCCCCAGAAAACCTAAGAGCCATCCCGTAGCAAAGGCTTTGTGCCTAGTTCATACTATAATAGCCTGCACAAATTTGTTTCTTAAAGGTCCAATGCAGCCGTTTTTATCTCAATATCAAATCATTTCTGGGAGACAATTAAGTACCTTACTGTGATTGTGGTTGTTTTCAATTAATAGTAAAGAATAACAAAAACAGCAATAATTTTGCTAGGACTGTCTGGGAGTGGTCTGAGTTGGGAGGGGAAAACTCAAAACTAGCTGTTATTGGCAGAGAGGTTTGGAACTCTCTTTCTTATTGGTCTATTAACTAATTTACCACCTGGTGATGTCACACGGCAGGCCAAAACTTCATCCCACCAAAACAGGCAGAAATTTCATGCAGTCTTTTCAAACAACTCTTACACTAAAAGGGCATTATCATCGTTTTCACTATTTCACAGTATTATTCCAAACTCATAGTGTGGAAATATATATAAAACACAGGAAAATCTAGTTTTTGACTGCACTGGGCCTATACAATTCCAAATCACAGTGAGAAAGCCAGAGATGTTAGAGATTACATATCAGGATTCAAAGTGAATTAGGAGAAAACTGAAATAAAGTCAATTTCTAATTATTACTTCTCAAACTTAGAAAGTAAATTTAAGTGGAACTGGACAAAGACACATGAAATACCTGGGTGTACTGATACCATGCATTATTTTCCATTAATAGATATGAATCCGATGTTCAGAGATGGAGATCTCTCCCTATTTCTACGTTAGGTAGGGTCAACATAATCAAAATGAATATATTACCGAGGCTGACGTATTTATTCCAGGCCCTGCCAGTTTCAATTCCATCCAACTTTTTAAATAACATTTATGGCCTGCTCTTCAACTTTATTTGGAATGGAAAGACCTCAAGAGACAACAACCTAAGACATAAACTGCCGCAATTTAAGGTAATTAATTGGACGTACAGTGGCTTGCGAAAGTATTCACCCCCTTTGCATTTTTCCTATTTTGTTGCCTTACAACCTGGAATTAAAATAGATTTTTGGGGGGGTTGTATCATTTGATTTACACAACATGCCTACCACTTTGAAGATAACAAATAATTGTTATTGTGAAACAAGAAATAAGACAGAAAAACAGTAAACTTGAGCGTCCATTATATATATATATAGCCACCTTTTGCAGCAATTACAGCTGTAAATCTCTTAGGGTATGTCTCTATAAGCTTGGCACATCTAGCCACTGGGATTTTTGCCCATTCTTCAAGGCAAAACTGCTCCAGCTCCTTATAATAATAATAATATGCCATTTAGCAGACGCTTTTATCCAAAGCGACTTACAGTCATGCGTGCATACATTTTTGTGTATGGGTGGTCCCGGGGATCGAACCCACTACCTTGGCGTTACAAGCGCCATGCTCTACCAGTTGAGCTACAGAGGACCACAAGTTGGATGTGTTCCGTTGGTGTACAGCAATCTTTAAGTCACACCACAGATTCTCAATTGAATTGAGGTCTGGGCTTTGACTAGGCCATTCCAAGACATATAAATGTTTCCCCTAAAACCACTCGAGCGTTGCTTTAGCAGTATGCTTAGGGTCATTGTCCTGCTGGAAGGTGAACCTCCGTCCCAGTCTCAAATCTCTGGAAGACTGAAACAGGTTTCCCTCAAGAATTTCCCTGTATTTAGGGCCATCCATCATTCCTTCAATTCTGACCAGTTTCCCAGTCCCTGCCGATGAAAAACATCCCCACAACATGATGCTGCCACCACCTTGCTTCACTGTGGGGATGGTGTTCTCGAGGTGATGAGAGGTGTTGGGTTTGCGCCAGATATAGCGTTTTCCTTGATGGCCAAAAAGCTCAATATTAGTCTCATCTGACCAGAGTACCTTCTTCCATATGTTTGGGGAGTCTCCCACATAGCTTTTGGCGAACACCAAACGTGTTTGCTTATTTTTTTCTTAAAGCAATGGCTTTTTTCTGGCCACTCTTCCGTAAAGCCCAGCTCTGTGGAGTGTACGGCTTAAAGTGGTTCTATGGACAGTGTTATGATGAGTTTCTCTGGTATTAAGGAATTCAATATGCAAGAAGATATTTAGAACTTAGATGGAGAGTTGATACAATATGTATTTAACAGATACGGTACTGGGTTTGTCTAACAAACGGCCTGTGGGTTGCCCTTTGTTATCTGAACTCCTGAACAAAGAAAACCTTTCAGTTTATATAGCCCTTCACACTTTTTCTTCAACAACTTCTGGTATCCATCAGTGGGCACTCCCCACTCTGATGGTATCACCTTGTACCCAAGTCAGTATATTCATCTATCAATCATTCTAAGATGAACACGAGTAAGCTCCCTCGACATACTGGAATCCTTGGCATTCAGACTCTGTGGAACCAAGAGTTACCTATCTAACAGATTTAACTTTGTTCCTACAACACTGTGAAAATACGTTATATCAGACAGATATTCCAATCTCCGCTGTGAAGCTTTGCAGGGGTTATCTTTGGTCTCTTTGTTGCCTCTCTGATTAATGCCCTCCTTGCCTGGTCCGTGAGTTTTGGTGGGCTGTCCTCTCTTGGCAGGTTTGTTGTGGTGCCATATTCTTTCAATTTTTTAATAATGGATTTAATGGTACTCCATGGGATGTTCAAAGTTTCTGATATTTCTTTATAGCCCAACTTTGATCTGTACTTCTCCACAACTTTGTCCCTGACCTGTTTGGAGAGCTCCTTGGTCTTCATGGTGCCGCTTGCTTGGTGGTGCCCCTTGCTTAGTGGTGTTGCAGACTCTGGGCCTTTCAGAACAGGTGTATATATACTGAGATCATGTGACAGATCATGTGACACTTAGATTGCACACAGGTGGACTTTATTTAACTAATTATGTGACTTCTGAAGGTAATTGGTTGCACCAGATCTTATTTAGGGGCTTCATAGCAAAGGGGGTGAATACATATGCACGCAGCACTTTTCCGTTATTTATTTTGTAGAATTTTTTGAAACAAGTAATTTTTTACATTTCAAGTCACCAATTTGGACTATTTTGTGTATGTCCACTACATGAAATCCAAATAAAAATCCATTTAAATTACAGGTTGTAATGCAACAAAATAGGGAAAAACGCCAAGGGGGATGAATACTTTTGCAAGGCACAGATTTCACTCCTGCCAGAATTGCTGCAAAAAATGTATAGCCATCAATTGGAAAGCCTCATATTCACCCTCAATAACAAACTGGAGGACTGAACTATCTAGCTACATACCGTTGGATTTTGTAAATTATAAAATTAAACAAAAACCGGAAGTGTTTGACGAAATTTGGACACCATATGTTGATCACCTTGGGGAATGTGCTGTATAGTGGGCGTTTTGTTTTTGTGTTTTTGTGTTGTGTTGTTTGTGGGGTGCTGTGGGAAAAAAATGAAAAGCCACAGAGAAAAGGAAAAGGAGAAGGAGAGAAGTCAACCACCGAATTTATCCAAACCCCCTTTTTTAACTACAGAAGCATAAATAACATCTATAATCATTAGTCTTTGATGCGTTCTGCTAATAAACCAAATGCTTTATTAGATCAGAACGGAGAAAGTCAACCTTGGCAAGGAATCTCACCCAAGATGTATCCATCTGCCTCCATCCTTCATCCTCCTGCTCGTGCCCAGACCCTGCTAATGTTCCTATTAATTTGGCCATTTGTTGTACTTAATGTTGCTTGCTGCGCCAGATGCATGGTGGAGAACCTGGCACAATTAAGGGCAGGGAATTGTAACACACAAACACACACATGCACACACTAATAGACATAAACAATGAAAGCAATTACTGACACACAAACACAAAGCCATTCGACGCAAACCCAGTGCTACATAGAAATGGTATCTGTTTGATTCATATAGTAGGTAAGGATGTTGACTTTACAAGGTGATGGTAAATATGTTATTTCTCCAAAAGCTTGGTATGCGTATACATTTTCTCTGTGGAGCCTAGATTACAATGATTGAGGAACTTTTAAGTCTTTGTTAATTTATCACAGTTGTGTTCTGTAGCAGAGGAGAGCTTTAGG
The DNA here is from genome assembly GCF_020615455.1 of Coregonus clupeaformis. Classification (NCBI taxonomy): domain Eukaryota; kingdom Metazoa; phylum Chordata; class Actinopteri; order Salmoniformes; family Salmonidae; genus Coregonus; species Coregonus clupeaformis. The sequence continues at coordinate 169,475 of NW_025533620.1, forward strand.
AGGGCATTTTGCTAGAGCAGAAAGATGTGAGGGCAAATATCAATGGCACATTACCACACTGAAAACGCGCTTCTGTTGAAATCTGCTCAAGAAAAATATTTGTCCATGAAAAATGAAACAATAGCATCTACTGACGTTTCTGTGAAAAAGCAAGCCTATTATGTAAATGTATTATGTAAATTCATAATAAATGTCACTTCACTTTACATTAAGTTGCTTGCTCCTGGGTAAGTACACCGTAAGTATATGTATATCCCTTGTCACAACATTGTAATTACAGAGCTGGTTGTTAAAGATTGTTTTTCCAGTCTCAGAATTTCTCCTGGTTAGCCTATTGTCTGCAAAGGTTGTTACATTGTAACGACATAGTAATTATAAACCTTATACCCTACTGGGTTTCACTTCATATTAAGTTGCTTGCTCCTGGGTAGCTACATGATAATTACAAGTATATCCTATGTAACTACATTGTTCTTACATTACACTTTATTTGGTATAGCCTTTGAGCCAGGTCATAACATAGATATAAACAAATTGAAAATGACCGATAGCTAATGACAGTGTGTGCCTTGTTACAGGTCCTAGTCTATTTATCAACCCTGGTATTACATGTGGATTCAACGTTAGTGGCACCTTGTAGTTACGTGTAACAAGGTCAGCTTTTGGTTCGAGTTATTAACATGGTAATTCACTTGTGACTTTCAAACATGAAATTACAAAACATTAGCTACATATGGTAACAAGAAAATGTGTAATAACATCAGTAATTACACATGTGGAATAACCCTCAGCAAGTGGATGTGTAACTACACATTCCTTGTTCCAATTGTGTAATAACTGGCAGCGCTACAACCTTATTACCATGTAATTACATAGTAACGCCTATGTAACTACTATGTTGTTGCTAGTTATTCATGTGCAGTTACATAATAATAGGGGCAACAAAATGTAAAGTGTTACCAAAATGTAAATATATCTGAATAACAGTTAGGTACTGTCTTCACAAAAAATTGTCTGTTTGAAAGCTAAAAGTCACATCCACAAATGCTCCTGTCTCCTGTCTGTCTCTTAAATGTCTAAACACGATGGTCATGTTCCTTGGTAATTTTTTAAGCTCATATCACCTGTGTGTTTTCTCTGTGTGAATGTTCCACTGCAGTAAGACCAGACCATCTACTCCTCTGTCTGACTTCAACTCTACTATGAGTACACGGTCTGAGAGGTGATGTTTGAAAAATAGATCTTATCAAACAATAGCCCTGCACACTGTTTATCTTGTGGTATCAGCACAAGGCAAATGTGTAATTGCTGAAAAGTCCTTTTCAGAACCAATGTAACTGGACAGCTCCTCTTAAGGTGAACAAGTGAATGGTTCGGCAAGATCTACTTCTAACTAACAAATCTTCAACAAAAAATATATAATATTCATTACAGTAGGCCTAAAGCATACTTTGCCTGTACCAACATTTTGAAACACTGGTGACCAAATTCTAATTTGGTTGGTTAAAAATTAGTCGTTACAATATTTAGTAACACTGCATTAGCAAAGATCTAATTTTTTTATTGTCAATTTGCCCTTGAGTTTTTGATAGGTGGAGATAGTTTGGTTTCATTTGAGATAAGGTTAGATATATCATTCTTGCCAGTTTGAAAACAGCATTTCTCTCCAATGACCCCCCAAACCCAAATCTCCTAGTGTATTAAGCTATGCTTAAATTATTCACAATTGATCTATATATAGCTATCAGCAAAGAATGGTTCCCACTTAAATGATAACAATTCGTTTTGTATCAATGTTAATGAACTCTGCCTTGGTACTATAGAAGTGGTTAAGGGCCTGAAGCACCTTATATTGTGTTGAGTTCAGCACTGCAGGAGATTAAAGGAAATACTCAATGATGAGGGTAATTGCTTTTTTTGTTAAATCACTTGTCGAGATACGAATGAGAAGAAAACGCACTTAGGTAAGTCTCCAAGAGATTGGGAAAGAGAGACTGGAAATAATAAAGGTGTATGCAATCACATCTCATATCTAATATCAATCAGACTTGTACTGTTCAAACTCACTAAAAAGTAGCATTGTTCATAGCTACTTATACCTCTCAGAACTCAGAACTCCATAAAACAGAGAGAGGCCTAAAACAAGTGTCTCTTTGTAATGCATCTTAGTTCCTGTTAACACCAGGTCGAGTATAGCTAGCTCTGTGTTTCTCAGAATAAACTGGCATGCACATGACAGAGACATTGCCCTTGGACATTGACATCCGATTTCCATCCCTCTGCATAATGTGTGCAAATATGATACAAATAATGGGACAGGTAAATGTCTATCTGAAAATGTGTCTCTGCCATGCCATGTGCACTCATGAAGATGGCCTGGGGACATCAACGAGGGATGAGCGGAGTGAAATGGCATGTAGTGACATCTCTTTCAGATTGCTCTTTAGGTGACAGCCAGGCTCATGTAAGTGGGGGATCATTTGAGCTGGAGGCATTCATGCTTGTATGTCCTGGCTCACTGATATAATGCATCCCAGACTCCTGTGACATCGGTCACCTTGTCACATTGTCTATGTATATTTTAGGGACACTGGTGCTAAGTAAACCAGGAAGAATCTGTATGAATTTAACTACATCTTTGATTAACAGTGTGTGTTGATAAATATTTGTATACTACTTTTCCCCAGTTTTACATATTGATAGTAGCTTGTCATACATGCTTAAATTATAAATAAGGGTTATATGTTACGGCTCTCCAGACTGGCTCCTTCAGGGTGAGTTGTTGCCATGGCAATGCTGTATGTCAGTACATACTAATAGACATGTTTAAGTGCATTAAACATGTTGCCGCTATGGATTCCTTCAGTGGATGTGAAGAGGTGGCTTTTTGTGTAGAATGTATCTATTTAGGCAGGCCAAATCAATGCAATCATTTGTGGAATGACAACAATGTCCTGATCATTATCTGAGATAAAGTGTCAAATGTAAATTTTTAAGCCATGTGAAATGCTTATGCCTAGAGAACCATAGAGACATAGAAGGCCCAAGAGATACTACCCATTCAATATCTGATTCCACCCTGACAGATTTCCGGCCTCCTCGACTCAGAAATTGACTTTGGCTCTATTCAATCTGTATCGCTGAAGCATTACAGATTGCGCGATAGAAATGTAAAGGTAATGTCAGATTGAGCCGACATATGCAGTGTTTACCATGAATGCAGTCTCCGCTAACGCTGTAACATTGACTTTAAATTTCAGTCACACTGTACAGTAACACTGAACTTCTGCGATACGGCTTGAATAGAGCCCTTGGTCTATACATGGATGCAAGCGCTGTGTGTGTAAAATATAGGCTTTAGGGAAATCATGATTTTAGTCGGAGACATTACTAAGCATTAAGCTGACCAAAAGACAGGAACCTCAATAAGTAGATAATGATTTCCTGTATGACACACTGAGCAACAGTTAATTCCAGATGCTATTTTTCCATTTGTGCCAATAGCAATGGGCATATTCATGGATATACAGTATGTTGTGGGTGGGTTGAGCAGAATGTAAGTCCCTGCTTAAAACTCACCCATCTCAGTGAAACATTTAGCGTTGTACGCCGCTGAACGTTCAGCATAGCTGCAGAGGGGAATCCATGTGAGGGAATGATTAAAATGGTAATGGTGCAAGTCTCTTATATTCAACAAAATAGACTCTCATTTTTCATGGGCAAGGGCACAGTGAGTAGTGGACGCTGGGATTGCTTCTGACTCAGGCTGTCTGTTTCCCCCTGCAGCAGGCCCCTCAGAGACACATTAATCAAAGATGACTGCCACGCTCCTCCTATACACATTAGATACAGTGAAACAGCAGTGAAACAGCAGTGAGACATGATGACCCTGCTCTAATTATAAGTACCTCTGCACCATGCAGGCTGCCTCCCCAGTAAGTATATAGCACGGTTCAATTGTCAAAGTTTAATGTTTGGTTTCATTCAATACAATTCACAAGCAGTGTTCCTCTAGATACACCACAGTAAGACACTTCGGTTCCACTGACAAGCCGCAGGAACATTATTATATTACATATTATGTTCTGACGGAAACTTATGCCAGAATTCAATCAAACCTGCAATTGAGTAAAACAAAACAACAAAATTATCCCTGTGATGACAAAATACATACTGCAATTAAGATCAACTGTTTTGTGTTCTCATCATTTACCTCATATAAACTCTAAATGAACTACTACTTCCATGGCAGAGCTATCTTGTTGAATGATGTAGAGCTAAATATTGTTGTTTTCTCTGAGGTAAACACTTTTCTTCAGTTATGTTACAATACAGAGGTTTAGGAAGGAAGCATACATCCATGGTGTCCTGGATCTAAGTCAGCTCTAGCTTTGGTATTCAGCAGAGTTTTGTAATTATGTGCAGATAATGCCACCTTGATTTAAATTATGTATGTGTTTGAGGGGGAGTGGTGTCCAGTGCTACACTTGGATGTCAATAGGAGGGAGATTGATCACTCAGTGCTTCCACAAGGACCTGTTTTTCAATCCCTGAAGGTTAAAATAAAATACTTATCACTTGAGTTAATGACTACCCTAGAAGTGCCTTTACAAATGTCTATGTTTAGGTTTTTGGGCAATTCCATGGTAATGAAATTACGCTTTGACTCAGTTTTTTTGTTTTACTTTAAAATGTATGTCAAACAAAAACCATTGATTTCAAAGTTTAACAAACCATACAAGTCTATGCACAAGGACTACTTTTAACAATTTCCACTGAAACATTTAGAAAAACGAATTCAGTGGAAAAACTGTGCAGATGCTAACTATGGTAATGGTATTACGGTAAAATCTTCCTAATGCGACCACGTTTTCCAAACACTCTGCTAAATATCTGCTCCGAATTAAGATTCAAAGATGTCTGCAGAAAGAATGGGGTGTCAGCTATGACCTTGAGTTTGAACAAATCTATTTTGGTTGTTGATCTACAGTAAGTGAAGTGGATTTATACCCGGTAACAGAATTACGGTAACGGAATTACATCATGGGTCCCTGATCTGTACTTCACAGAAATGCATAATTATGGATATGAATGTCTTTCTCCTCATGTTTCACAGGTTTGGACATCACACAGCAGCACAGCAGAGCACAGTAGAGTACAGTGCAGTACAACAGCACAGCAGAGCAGAGCAGAGTAGAGTAGAGTTCAGTACATTGCAGTAAAGTAGAGTATAGTTCAGTACAGGAGAGCAGGGTGTCCCAAACTCGGTCCTGGGGCCCCCCTGGGTGCACGTTTTGTTTTTTGCTCTAGCACTACACAGCTGATTCAAATAACCAACTCATCATCAAGCTTTGATTATTTGAATCAGCTGTGTAGTGCTCGGGCAAAAAACTAAACGTGACCACCAGACAACAGAATGACAACGAAAACAGTTATGAGCTGAACATAACATTATGCCAATGGAAGGGAGGACAGTAGCAGGTGACCCAACAGCGGGTTGTGACTATTATGATTTCCCATTGTAGCCAATTCAGTTGCAGTAATTCCGTTACAGTTTTTTTGGTAATGCCATTACCAATTTGGTAACAGAATTACGAGTTTTAATCACATAATAATTCATAAACAAAATTGATACATGTATCAGTAAAATCACTATAACTAATTGGTAGGTCTACCATTACTTGTTACTTCTTGGAACTTTCATTATCCTCCCTCCTCATGAGGGAGATAAATTAGAAAATATCTTAAAGATATGTGGGTCTTTGGTAAGGGAATTACAAGGAACAAGGCAATATTTTTTAAACTTACAAAAGGTGAACAATTATTCCAAAACTAAATATACAGTAGAAGTCAGAAGTTTACATACACTTAGGTAGTAGTCATTAAAACTTGTTTTTCAACCACTCCACACAATTCTTGTTGACAAACTATAGTTTTGGCAAGTCGGTTAGGACATCTACTTTGTGCACGACACAAGTAATTTTTTCAACAATTGTTTACAGACAGATTATTTCACTTATTTACATTTTACATTTACATTTTAGTCATTTAGCAGACGCTCTTATCCAGAGCGACTTACAGTTATTGAGTGCATACATTATTTTTTGATTTTCATACTGGCCCCCCGTGGGAATCGAACCCACAACCCTGGCGTTGCAAACGCCATGCTCTACCAATTGAGCAACATCCCTGCCGGCCATTCCCACCCCTACCCTGGACGACACTGGGCCAATTGTGTACCGCCCCATGGGTCTCCCGGTCGCGGCCGGCTACGACAGAGCCTGGACTTATAATTCACTGTATCACAATTCCAGTGGGTCAGAAGTTTATATACACTAAGTTGACTTTGCCTTTAAACAGCTTGGAAAATTCCAGAAAATAATGTCATGGCTTTAGAAGCTTCTGATAGGCTAATTGACATAATTTGAGTCAGTTGGAGGTGTACCTGTGGATGTATTTCAAGGCCTACCTTCAAACTCAGTGCCTCTTTGCTTGACATCATGGGAAAATCAAAAGAAATCAGCCAAGACCTCAGAAAAAAAATGGTAGACCTCCACAAGACTAGTTCATCCGTGGGAGCAATTTCCAAACGTCTGAAGGTACCACGTTCATCTGTACAAACAATAGTACGCAAGTATAAACACCATGGGACCACACAGCCGTCATACCGCTCAGGAAGGAGACGCGTTCTGTCTCCTAGAGATGAACGTACTTTGGTGCGAAAAGTGCAAATCAATCCCAGAACAACAGCAAAGGACCTTGTGAAGATGCTGGAGGAAACAGGTACAATAGTATCTATATCCACAGTAAAACAAGTCCTATATCGACAGAGTGGCGCAGTGGTCTAAGGCACTGCATCGCAGTGCTAGCTGTGCCACTAGAGATCCTGGTTTGAATCCAGACTCTGTCGTAGCCGGCTGCGACCGGGAGACCCATGGGGCGGCGCGCACAATTGGCCCAGCGTCGTCCAGGGTAGGGGAGGGAATGGCCGGCAGGGGATGTAGCTCAGTTGGTAGAGCATGGCGTTTGCAACGCCAGGGTTGTGGGTTCGATAAAATAATGTATGCACTAACTGTAAGTCGCTCTGGATAAGAGCGTCTGCTAAATGACAAAAAATGTAAAATGTAAAATGTATAACCTGAAAGGCTGCTCAGCAAAGAAAAAGCCACTGCGCCAAAACCGCCACACTTTTTGGAGAAATGTCCTCTGGTCTGATGAAACAAAAATAGAACTGTTTGGCCATAATGACCATTGTTATGTTTGGAGGAAAAAGGGCGAAGCTTACAAGCCGAAGAACACCATCCCAACCATGAAGCACGGGGTGGCAGCATCATGCTGTGTAGGTGCTTTGCTGCAGGAGGGACTGGTGCACTTCACAAAATAGATGGCATCATGAGGAAGGAAAATCTGAGTTTAAATGTATTTGCCTAAGGTGTATGTAAACTTCCGACTTCAACTGTAAGTGTTGATATTAGTTGGCAGGGGTCTTCACATCAACATGATTGTGTGTTGATGTATTTCTGATACCTTTTAAGATTTTTCTGGTAGATGTTTTCTAAGACCCCATTTCCATCTGTTCATCCAGAAATCTAATCCTTTACTCTATGTAACAGTACATGCCACAGACAAACAATACAACAGCTAACTGAACTGAAATAGCAAACAGTTGTCCTTTACTTTAGTGAATTCCAAGCATACACATTAATATTTTAACATTTTGAAGGCAATGCGAAAAATGAAAATTCCGAAGACAATGACTCAGAAACTGATAGGAATTAGAATAGAAGCAAATAAACAAAGCAAAAAAAGAAATACATCCCTCAGGTAGCATCTGGTGGAGTGGTCAACAAAGGAAAACATGCCATGCTTGCCACAGTAATAATAAGTCAATATTGAGGAGAAATTGCTTCGAAGTAATGAATAAACAAACTGTTGTATAAATGGGTATGGGAGAAAGGATTATGAGAAAAAGGTGAAGAAGAAATGGGATATGGTGGAACATCAGAGAGCTCTATTCAACACCTTCAACATCTGCTGTATTCCACAGGGCTCATCATAGTCATAACTTAACTAGGCTAAGTCTTAAAGGCAGGGCATTCATAATTTAAGTGCATGGGGAGGCAAAATATGTGTTAAATAAACCATGGTAGAGAAGGAGCTATATTTTACTCTTCAACTAATTCCTTGGGAGTATATTTACCCCATCCCTTTCCCCTCAAGGTTATAAGTGTTGTGTCCATTTATTATTCATGGCAACAAAGTTCAACCGCCGAAGAGAGATCGGGTGGTTCAGCTGGAAACATGTCCAAGTTTCAAAAGTCACCTTTTTTTTTTAAATACATGATTTTACAACTGGATGAAGAAAATTAGGCCATCCATTACCTAGTGATTTGTTGACAAATTAAGGCAATCTCTGTTATTATGGTATGTTTTAAACCATGCAGTATAGCTTGTATCCTCAAATTCTCCCATACAGTTCTGGGTCAGGAAGAATGGAGCTAGTTGACTGTGGCAGCGATTCATCTTGGCCGATATGCACCTGGCCTGGAAGCCCTGCAGCCTCTTCACATTTATGGGGCACTATGCCCTCCTGTAGCATTGGCTCAATCAGAGCTTGAATCATAACCTGTTCCTTCACATAGTAACTGCCCACAGTTTTTAGATCTAACAATATGTACACATTTGATGTAAAAACAGATATCAAGGCGACACTTTACAAATGAAAGATCCCACTCTACAATACATACCTTAGTATGTGCCTATTACAGCTGTAAGTGCTATTTAACTATGTGTAAAAACAATGTTAAACACTTTACTTGACCACATAAGGGCAATCTATTATAAAGTGGAACCCAGCTGAACGAATGTGCATGCACTTAACAGCCATGAAACACAGACACACAGACACACACACAAACAACTAAATCTCTCTAAACCCTAGCTAAGGGTTATGTGGAGTGTAACTCACTCCATGTACCGTAACCTATCTGTCTGTCATACAGAGAATGGCGTAAAAACACAGGTGGGAGCCCAGATGAAAGTAAGCTAATTGGATGCTTACATAAAATATTGATGTCAAAGCACTTGCTTCTCTTAAAAAATGACAAACTCCCTACGGAATCCAAAATGATGTTTACTTAGCATTTCATTCTGGTTAAGATGCCAATTAGGCAGAGACCACATTTTCCCAGAGCAGCATATTAGTGGAGAATATCAACAATACTGTTGCTACTGAATAATGATAACTTGGACCCACTCACTGTAGTGACTCACTGTAGTTCAATACTCCCCCAATACTTTGACCTCTTCTGACAAGCCACACGGTGGTTGTTTCCACAGTCCTCTCCACCAAGATCTCCACACACACACGCACACACACACGCACACCATTTATTCTAGGAGATAAAGTCTCCAGAGTGGTCTGGTCTCATGGGCCTTGAGAGAACATAGGGTGGGGTCCGAAATTATTAAAACCTTTGATAAAGATGAGCAAATACTGACCTATATTGTATGCTCCAAGAAATTGGGAAATTATATTATTTTATACTTTTAAAAATCTAAAAAAAAGTAGGGGTCAAAATTATTGACACCTCTGTTTTCAATACCTTTCAATACTTCACCTTCTAAGGATAATGGCACTGAGCCTTTTTCTAAAATGTTTTATGATTGGAGAACACATTGGGCGGGATCTTAGACCATTCCTCCCTACAGAATCTTTCCATATCCTTGATATCCTTTGTCTGCGCTTATCGACTGCCCTCTTCAATTCAAAGCACAGGTTTTCAATGGGAAACTTTGATTTTGTGGCCAATTAACCATTTCTTTGTGGATTTTGATGTGTGTTTAGGATTATATTGTCTTGCTGGAAGATCCACTTGCAGCCAAGTTTCAGCCTCCTGGCCAAGGGCAAAAATTGTTGTGTGGCTGGGCTTAAATATCAGTGGCTGGGCCAACATTTTCCAGCAAAAATTCCCAGACATATTTAAAACCCTTTAGAACCCATAGCGGCCGTTGACGGCCTTTCTTTATATTACCATAGCGGCCGCGAACGGCCTTGTTTTTCAAACAATAATATCTGTGTCAGTATTACAAAATTAACTTGCTAACAACCTGTTGTCGTATTCGCGTGGCTGTTGTCATCTACCAGAAACAGGGTATGCTGTCATTTCTCTTTTCAAATATTTTTTTACTTCATTACTCAAAATGACTGCGCCGAAGAGGACACGACTTTCAGTGTGAAAGAGGATGTATCTCATGTATGTTGGATGTTGATATGAATTCGGAGACGTCCTAGCACTTGATGATGTCGAGGTGAGTGAAATAAGTAAACAGCAGATATATGTTTGGTGTTGTCGATGTTTGATGCTGTGAAACTTGGGGAATAGCAAATCATGTCATGATGACTTGATTGGTATAAGCGAGCACATCAGCGGTGGAGCTCGAATGATTGCTCTCTGTCTCATGGAAATAGTTGCAGTGTTTAACTGTACAGTGCCTTCGGAAAGTATTCAGACCCCTTGACTTTTTCCACATTTTGTTAGGTTACAGCTTTTTTAAAAATTGATCTACACACAATACCCCAAAATGACAAAGCAAAAACAGGTTTTTCGAAATTCTTGCTAAAAAACGGAAATATCACGTTTACATAAGTATTCAGACCCTTTACTCAGTACTTTGTTGAAGCACCTTTGGCAGCGATTACAGCCTCAAGTCTTCTTGGGTATGACGCTACAAGCGTGGCACACCTGTATTTGGGGAGTTTCTCCCATTCTTCTCTGCAGATCCTCTCAAGCGCTGTCATGTTGGATGGGGAGCGCTGATGCACAGCTATTTTCAGGTCTCTCCAGAGATGTTCGATCGGGTTCAAGTCCGGGCTCTGGCTGGGCCACTCAAGGACATTCAGTGACTTGTCCCGAAGCCACTCTTGCATTGTCTTGGCTTTGTGCTTAGGGTCGTTGTCCTGTTGGAAGATGAACCTTCGCCCCAGTCTGAGGTCCTGAGCACTCTAGAGCAGGTTGTCATCAAGGATGTCTCTGTACTTTGCTCCGTTCATCTTTGCCTCAAGGTGTGGCCACTCTACCATAAAGGCCTGATTGGTGGAGTGCTACAGAGATGGTTGTCCTTCTGGAAGGTTCTCCCATCTCCACAGAGGAACTCCAGAGCTCTGTCAGAGTGACCATCGGGTTCTTGGTCACCTCCCTGGCCAAGGCCCTTCTCCCCCGATTGCTCAGTTTGGCTTGGCAGCCAGTTCTAGGAAGAGTCTTGGTGGTTCCAAACTTCTTCCATTTAAGAATGATGGAGGCCAATGTGTTCTTGGGGTCCTTCAATGCTGCAGAATGTTTTTGCTACTCTTCCCAGATCTGTGCCTCGACACAATCCTGTCTCGGAGCTCTACGGACAAATCCTTCGACCTCATGGCTTGGTTTTTACTCTAACATATACTATCAACTGTGGGACCTTATATAGACAGTTGTGTGCCTTTCCAAACAGGATGCACCTGAGCTCAATATATACAATAATGTAAAACAATAAAAAAAATAAAAAAAATAATAATAATAATAACAATAACGAGGTTATATATATAGGGGGTACCGGTACCGAGTCAATGTGCGGGGGTAGTCGAGGTAATTTGTACATGTAGGTAGGGGTAAAGTGACTATGCATAGATAATAAACAGTGAGTAGCAGCAGTGTAAAAACAAAGGGGGAGGGGGGGTAAATAGTCTTGAGTAATTGTTCAGCAGTCTTATGGCTTGGGGTAGAAGCTGTTAAGGAGCTTTTTGGTCCTAGACTTGACGCTCCGGTACCGCTTGCTGTGCGGTAGCAGAGAGAACAGTCTATGACTTGGGTGACTGCAGTCTATGACAATTTTTTGGGCCTTCGGCTGACACCGCCTAGTATATAGGTCCTGGATGGCAGGAAGCTTGGCCCCAGTGATGTACTGGGCCATACGCACTACCCTCTGTAGCGCCTTATGGTCAGATGCCGATCAGTTGCCATACGAGGCGGTGATGCAACCGGTCAGGATGCACTCGGTGGTGCAGCTGTAGACCTTTTTGAGGATCTGGGGACCCATGCCAAATCTTTTCAGTCTCCTGAGGGGGGAAAGATGTTGTCGTGCCCTCTTCACGACTGTCTTGGTGTGTTTGGACCATGATAGTTTGTTGGTGATGTGGACACCAAGGAACTTGAAACTCTTGACCCGCTCCACTACAGAACCGTCAATGTTAATGGGGCTTGTTCGGCCCGCCTTTTCCTGTAGTCCACGATCAGCTCCTTTGTTTTGCTCACATTGAGGGAGAGGTTGTTTTCCATACACCACACTGCCAGGTCTCTGACCTCCTCCCTATAGGCTGGCTCACCGTTGTCGGTGATCAGGCCTACCACTGTTGTGTCATCAGCAAACTTAATGATGATGTTGGAGTCGTGTTTGTCAATGCAGTCGTGGGTGAACAGGGAGTACAGTAGGGGACTAAGCACGCACCCCTGAGGGGCCCCAGTGTTGAGGATCAACGTGGCAGATGTGTTGTTGCCTACCCTTACCACCTGGGGGCAGCCCGTCAGGAAGTCCAGGATCTAGTTGCAGAGGGAGGTGTTTAGTTCCAGGGTCCTTAGCTTAGTGATGAGCTTTGTGGGAACTATGGTGTTGAACGCTGAACTGTAGTCAATGAACAGCATTCTCACATAGGTGTTCCTTTTGTCCAGGTGGGAAAGGGCAGTTTGGAGTGCGATTGAGATTGCATCATCTGTAGATCTGTTGGGGGGTATGCGAATTGGAGTGGGTCTAGGGTTTGCGGGATGATGGTGTTGATGTGAGCCATGACCAGCCTTTCAAAGCACTTCATGGCTACAGACGAGAGTACTACGGGGCGGAAATCATTTAGGCAGGTTACCTTTGCTTCCTTGGGCACAGGGACTATGGTGGTCTGCTTGAAACATGTTGGTATTACAGACTTGGTCAGGTAGAGGTTGAAAATGTCAGCGAAGACACTTGCCAGTTGGTCCCTGCATGCTTTGAGTACACGTCCTGGTAATATGTCTGGCCCCGCGGCTTTGTGAATGTTAACCTGTTTAAAGGTCTTGCTCACATCGGGTACGGAGAGCATGATCACACAGTCGTCCGGAACAGCTGATACTCTCATGCATGCTTCAGTGTTGCTTGCCTCGAAGCGAGCATAAAAGGCATTTAACTCTTCTGGTAGTCCGTAATAGTTTGCAAGCCCTGCCACATCCGACAAGCGTCAGAACCGGTGTAGTAGGATTCAATCTTAGTCCTGTATTTACGCTTTGCCTGTTTGATGGTTCATCTGAGGGCACAGCGGGATTTCTTATAAGCGTCCAGATTAGTGTCCCACTTCTTGAAAGCGACAGCTCTAGCCTTTAGCTCGGTGCGGATGTTGCCTGTAATCCATGGCTTTTGGTTGGGATATGTACGTACGGTCACTGTGGGGATGACATTGTACTCTACCTCAGGCGAGCAATACCTCGAGACTTCTTTAATATTAGACATCACGCACCAGCTGTTATTGACAAATAGACACACACCCCCGCCCCTCATCTTACCAGACGTAGCTGCTCTGTCGATGCACGGAAAACTCAGCCAGCTCTATATTATCCGTATCGGCGTTCAGTCACGACTCGGTGAAACATAAGATATTACAGTTTTTAATTTTCCATTGGTAGGATAGTTTTAATCTTAGATCATCCATTTTATTTTCTAATAATTGCACGTTGGCCAATAATACGGATGGTAGTGGAGGTTTACTCACTCGCCTACAAATTCTCAGAAGGCAGCCCGACCTCCTTCCCCTTTTCCTCAGTCTTTTCTTTACGCAAATGACAGGGATTTGGGCCTGGTCTCGAGAAAACAGTATATCCTTTGCGTCGGACTCGTTAAAGAAAAAAACGTAATCCAGTTCTAGGTGAGTAATCGCTGTTCTGATGTCCAGAAGCTATTTTCAGTCATAAGAGACGGTAGCAGCAACATTATGTACAAAATAAGTTATTAACAACGGGAAAAAACAAACAAAATAGCACAGTCATTAGGAGCCCGTAAAACGGCAGCCATCCCCTCCGGCACCATTTTGTGTAGATTGCTGAGGATCATTATTTTTCAAATCCATTTTAGAATAAAGGCTGTAACGTAACAAAATGTACAAAAAGTCAATGGTCTGAATACTTTCCGAAGCCACTGTATGTAGTCAGCTAACTAGTTGGTTGTTTTGTCTTGTATCTACCAATGTAATTCATAAGGAAACTGCCCAAGCTGCTTGCTATAGCTAGCTAGCTAACTAGTTAGTCTGTCAGGCAAGAAAAGTTGTGTGTTGCAGTAAATTAGGGCAGCACTCACGAAGTGTGAGCCTCAGTTGTCACTTTCGCTAGCCATACAGATAACCAGCTAACTAGCCACCGAAATGAAGGCTAGAGTAATTTGTTTTAATCTGTTGGGTTTAGGTTATAGCTGTCGTGTTAGGGTAGTAGATGCCCGTCAGTGTACCTCATATGATGAGTTGGATATTTGTTTACATAACCAGCTAACAAGTTGCTTGTTTTGTCCAGTTTCTACCGATGCAATTCACTGATCAGCTAACATTGGCAAACTTTGGGGGGGGGGTTTAATTGTATCACACAATTTATTATGGGAACCCCTTATTAGGAAGAGAGTATGTGTATGGTTGAGAAAAAGGAAGAGAGAAATAGTGTGAGAGGGAGAGAGAGAGATTATGTACCACAATTGTATCCTCTTTGTTGCTCCTCTCCTCTCCGTCTGTTCCTCTAGGTCAGTGAAAGTGAGGGGAGTGATTTGGAGAGTCTGGGCTCAGCAGCAAAAGGCAGGGAGGAAGAGGAGTTAGAGATGATTACAGGAATAGAGATGTGGAGCAAGGAGGGAGGAGTGGAGCGAGAGGAGAGTGGAGGGAGATAGGAAGAGGAGAGTGAAGAGGAGAGGAGAGTGGAGGCAGAAGAACATGGAGAGGAGGAGGAAGATGGAGAGGAGGAGGAAGATGGAGAGGAGGGGGAGAGGAGGGGGGAGAGGAGGAGGAAAAGGAGGAGGGAGAGGATGAAGCAGAGGGAGAGTACGAAGCATAGAGAGAGGAGGAAGCAGAGGGAGGGTAGGAGGAAGATGGAGGGGAAGAGGAAAAGCACACCCGAGAGGGGAGCCTACGTTTTCATGAAGTGTGCCCCAAGTCCCACCATTCACCCTTGTACCACACAGCCTGGGCCTAAAGTGACAGTGGCAGAGGTTTTGGAGTTGTTTTTAAAAGTGGTAGGAACTTATATCTGTTCCAGAGCTTGTAATGGATTACAACAAGAAAATGGGCGGGGTTGACCATCTTGATCAACTGAGGAGCTATTACAATGTTGGACGCACAGGCAGAAAATGATGGAAGTATGTGTTTTGGGGGATGCTTATGATTACCATCCTAAATGCATACATTGTGTCGGGGACCCTGCAAAGGCCCCTTCCCAGAAACTGCAGGCACTGGTCCCTGAAGGCATTCAAAATGCAGCTTGTGCATTCACTTTGTGATATGGCTACAGTGGCAGGAAGAGGGGAGCCAAGAGTGTGACACCAGGGCATGTGGACCGAGCAGTAACTCATTTGAAAGCAGGTGAAGTTTGAAGGGTACAAGAGAGGGTTTGTGTGGGTATAGCCTACTTTGTGTGGGTTTTGAAATACTTTCTGAATATGGTCACATTTTGGATAATTGTAATTATTTATATGTAAATAATATTTATAAGTCTAATATATTATACTTGGTAAATTTTTTGTGAGTCATTTAGTCAAATTTACTACAATAAAATGTTTTATTGTGTTGAGTGTTAATCGTTTTTTGATAGTGAGTGACTTTACACAATGGAAGACAATATGACTGTTATTCCTATTGACATGAATGTGGTGTCATACCATTTCCATGAGAAACACCACAATTGTCCATTGATCACTGTAGTGGGGAACACGCACATTTTTGGTTGCATGGGTGGTTCGTCAACTGCAGACAAATCCGCAGTTGGACTCGTGATGACATGACCACCATGATGAGTTGGGGCCGGGCGATGGTGAGCAAGCTGGGCTGTGGAAGTCAAAGCAGTAGACATGCTACCCTCCTCATGTGCTGACGACAACTCTGATGGATTGGGCTCGGCCGATGCAGGTAGTGGAGCAGGTGTTGTCTTCATTCTCCATCCGTGGCTTTTTGAAAAGTGAACTTTGTTTCACCATAACTTGTGACTAACTAGCTAACACTAGTTTGCATTAGCAAAGAATTGCAGAGGGTCAAATCAATTTGCGCACAGTTAGCTAGCTAGTAGGTACATGTGTGGGGGAGGGGGAGGGGGTAGTGGTACCATATGATTGCCATATAACCAATTATATCCAAGGAATCAAATGTATTTATTTCATTAAAATATATTTTAAATCAACCTGATTGGGTGGGCCAGTGTTCAGTCTAGCAGGGCCTCTGCCCAGCCTGGCACTGCTGGCAACCAGGTGTTTGGCTAAAATGACCTGGAACTAGGTAAAGTTCAAGATGCCGTTGACCTTAACAAGGTCCCCAGGACCAGTGGAAGCAAAATAGACCCATAACATCCAAATCCACCACCATTTCTTATAGTAGATATTCCACACCCCATACAATCGATATCCAACACCCTACTGCTTGAAAATTAGTGTGAACAAAAATATATATTGTAAGTTATTTTCCTCTCCCCCATGCTCTTGCTGTATGCATGACCAGAGAGCAAAGGCACATCGACAAAGGCGTTGCCTGCTGAGTTGAGATGTGACCAATTGCCAGGTGATCTCTCCATTTTGTGTTTATTTACTATACCATTGGGTATATTTCTAAAGATTCACTCAAATTAAAGTGTTTACTCAATGCATATTTACTTAGAGCATTTATTACTTACTATTTTTCTCTTGTTATATTGGTAATACTTCACTGCTAAAGATTATGTGTGGATTTATTGTGTGGATTTATTGCCACTCCATTTATTTCTAGATTTTTATTGCAATCGATCAAGAGAAGGAGAACCTTGCTACTGATTAGGGGTTGTTTGGAATGACCACAAAACGAACAAGATCAACTGAACCCAAGGGTGCTTCCAACTTTCAGCAGTTTCTGCTTGACAGTCAGACAAATTACTGGGACTATTCTGAAGATGTCAGGAATCCATTTCCTTCTCCTGGCAGCTCTCAAAAATGGACAATCATTTTTTATTTTAGTGTTTAGAGTGCATCTCACCAGATAATAGCACAAAGATAGGTGCTTGACAGTACCAATTTCTCTACTCTCTACAGTTTCATCGAGTTTATTTCCAAACCATTATATCCACCAATTTTTCACATTTGTGTTTTTTTCATCAGAAATGATTGCTTATGGGTACCTTAATGTGTGTGATTTTTAATTCATAGACTTTAGATGTATATTAAAATGTGTGTTCTGCAAAACGCTATGTATCCATTGTTTAGCTGGAATGGAATGTTCGTATCCTGTATGTTGGGCTGTGATATGTGATTGTCTCACCTAGCTTTCTTAAGATGAATGCAGATACAGAAAGTCCCTCTGGATAAGAGCACCTGCTAAACAAGGCAACAGCCAATTGAGATATCGTGTGTGACTAACACATTTCTGTTAATTACTATAGCTCATGCCTTGGGACAATCAGTGTAATTTTGTAATTGTAACGCATCATTCACCCAAGTTTCGTCAAAATCGGACCAGTACTGTCTAAGATATAGCGTGCGACAAACGTTCAAACGTACTGGAGACAGATCCACGGTCTCCTCCCCGATTTCATTTACATTTACATTTACGTCATTTAGCAGACGCTCTTCTCCAGAGCGACTTACAAATTGGTGCATTCACCTTATAGCCAGTGGGATAACCACTTTACAATGTTTATTTTTTTATTTTTATATTTATTAATTTTACTATTATTAATTTTATTTTATTTTTTATTTATATTTTATTTTTGTATCTTTTTTACTTGTTATTTTTATTTTTTCATTTTTTAAAATGTTTTTTTTTATTATAATTTTTTTTGGGGGGGAGTGGGTTGGGGTAAGGGGGGGGGGTAGAATGATTACTTTATCCTATCCCAGGTATTCCTTAAAGAGGTGGGGTTTCAAATGTCTCCGGAAGGTGGTGAGTGACTCCGCTGTCCTGGCGTCGTGAGGGAGCTTGTTCCACCATTGGGGTGCCAGAGCAGCAAACAGTTTTGACTGGGCTGAGCAGGAACTATGCTTCCGCAGAGGTAGGGGAGCCAGCAGGCCAGAGGTGGATGAACGCAATGCCCTCGTTTGGGTGTAGGGACTGATCAGAGCCTGAAGGTACGGAGGTGCCGTTCCCCTCACAGCTCCGAAGGCAAGCACCATGGTCTTGTAGCAGATGCGAGCTTCAACTGGAAGCCAGTGGAGTGTGCGGAGTAGCGGGGTGACGTGAGAGAACTTGGGAAGGTTGAACACCAGACGGGCTGCAGCATTCTGGATGAGTTGTAGGGGTTTAATGGCACAGGCAGGGAGCCCAGCCAACAGCGAGTTGCAGTAATCCAGACGGGAGATGACAAGTGCCTGGATTAGGACCTGTGCCGCTTCCTGTGTAAGGCAGGGTCGTACTCTCCGAATGTTGTAGAGCATGAACCTACAGGATCGGGTCACCGCCTTGATGTTAGCGGAGAACGACAGGGTGTTGTCCAGGGTCAACGCCAAGGCTCTTCGCACTCTGGGAGGAGGACACAACGGAGTTGTCAACCGTGATGGCGAGATCATGGAACAGGCAGTCCTTCCCCGGGAGGAAGAGCAGCTCCGTCTTGCCAAGGTTCAGCTTGAGGTGGTGATCCGTCATCCATACTGATATGTCTGCCAGACATGCAGAGATGCGATTCGCCACCTGGTTATCAGAAGGGGGAAAGGAGAAGATTAGTTGTGTGTCGTCTGCGTAGCAATGATAGGAGAGGCCATGTGAGGATATGACAGAGCCAAGTGACTTGGTGTATAGCGAGAATAGGAGAGGGCCTAGAACTGAGCCCTGGGGGACACCAGTGGTGAGAGCACGTGGTGCGGAGACAGATTCTCGCCACGCCACCTGGTAGGAGCGACCGGTCAGGTAGGACGCAATACAAGAGTGAGCCGCGCCGGAGATGCCCTGCTCGGAGAGGGTGGAGAGGAGGATCTGATGGTTCACAGTATCAAAGGCAGCAGACAGGTCTAGAAGGACAAGAGCAGAGGAGAGAGAGTTAGCTTTAGCAGTGCGGAGAGCCTCCGTGACACAGAGAAGAGCAGTCTCAGTTGAATGACCAGTCTTGAAACCTGACTGGTTTGGATCAAGAAGGTCATTCTGAGAGAGATAGCAAGAGAGTTGGCTAAAAACGGCACGCTCAATAGTTTTGGAGAGAAAATAAAGAAGGGATACTGGTCTGTAGTTGTTGACATCAGAGGGGTCGAGTGTTGGTTTTTTGAGAAGGGGTGCAACTCTCGCTCTCTTGAAGACGAAAGGGACATAGCCAGCGGTCAAGGATGAGTTGATCAGCGAGGTGAGGTAAGGGAGAAGGTCACCGGAGATGGTCTGGAGAAGAGAGGAGGGGATAGGGTCAAGCGGGCAGGTTGTTGGGCGGCCTGCCGTCACAAGTCGCAAGATTTTATCTGGAGAGAGAGGGGAGAAAGAAGTCAAAGCATAGGGTAGGGCAGTGTGAGCAGGACCAGCAGTGTCATTTGACTTAACAAACGAGGATCGGATGTCGTCAACCTTCTTTTCAAAATGGTTGACGAAGTCATCCACAGAGAGGGAGGAAGAGGGGGATTCAGCAGGGAGGAGAATGTGGCAAAAGAGCTTCCCTAGGGTTAGAGGCAGATGCTTGGAATTTAGAGTGGTAGAAAGTGGCCTTAGCAGCAGAAACAGATGAAGAAAATGTAGAGAGGAGGGAGTGAAAAGATGTCAGGTCCGCAGGGAGTCTAGTTTTCTTCCATTTCCGCTCAGCTGCCCGGAGCTCTGTTCTGTGAGCTCGCAATGAGTCATCAAGCCACGGAGCTGGAGGGGAGGACCGAGCCGGCCGGGAGGATAGGGGACATAGAGAGTCAAAGGATGCAGAAAGGGAGGAGAGGAGATTGGAGGGAGAAGGATTGAGCAGAGGGAAGAGATGATAGGATGGAAGAGGAGAGAGTAGCGGGAGAGAGAGAGCGAAGGTTGCGACGGCGCATTACCATCTGTGTAGGGGCAGAGTGAGTAGTGTTGGAGGAGAGCGAGAGAGAAAAGGATACAAAGTAGTGGTCGGAGACATGGAGGGGAGTTGCAGTGAGATTAGTAGAACAACAGCATCTAGTAAAAATGAGGTCAAGCGTATTGCCTGCCTTGTGAGTAGGGGGGGACGGTGAGAGGGTGAGGTCATAAGAGGAGAGGAGTGGAAAGAAGGAGGCAGAGAGAAATGATTCAAATGTAGACGTAGGGAGGTTGAAATCCCCCAGAACTGTGAGGGGTGAGGCATCCTCAGGAAAGGAACTTATCAAGGCGTCAAGCTCATTGATGAACTCTCCAAGGGAACCTGGAGGGCGATAGATGACAAGGATATTAAGCTTAAATGGGCTAGTGACTGTGACAGCATGGAATTCAAATGAGGAGATAGACAGATGGGTCAGGGGAAAAATTGAGAATGTCCACTTGGGAGAGATGAGGATTCCTGTGCCACCACCCCGCTGACCAGATGCTCTCGGGGTATGCGAGAACACATGGTCAGACGAGGAGAGAGCAGTAGGAGTAGCAGTGTTTTCAGTGGTAATCCATGTTTCCGTCAGCTCCAAGAAGTCGAGGGACTGGAGGGTAGCATAGGCTGAGGTGAACTCTGCCTTGTTGGCAGCAGAACGGCAGTTCCAGAGGCTGCCTGAGACCTGGAACTCCAGGTGTGTGGTGCGTGCAGGGACCACCAGGTTAGAGAGGCAGCAGCCATGCGGTGTGAGGCGTTTGTATAGCCTGTGCGGAGAGGAGAGAACAGGGATAGTAGCTATCCAGGTAGCAACAAGCTAGCTAAATTTCAAGCACAGTAGCCACTTGCTACCTAACGTTAACGGTTCAGAAAATGAGGTTAGAAAACAGCTGAATGGTAGGCAATTATTGTATGTAATTATTGTAGGCAGCCAGCTGGCGTAATTACAGGCACTCTCAGGCGTGAAACAACTATACCGTTGCTAATAGCTACTCGCCAGCTAGTCCAGGTGGTGGGTTAGCTAGCTAGCTTCGTGCTACACCGGGCACAGACGAATACAATACTAACCTACAATAATTACATACAACAACCCACGATAACTACCTACAATACCTAACTACAATCTAAATACATAGTTTAAGCCCTAATCGACAAAGCCCAAGTTATGTATAAAGCCAAGCTTACCCGACGCCAAGCTTACCCGATGACCTCCTCCTTCGACGAGCTCCTACACACGACCAGGGTATGTCTCTATAAGCTTGGCACATCATGACTAAAAGTGAAAGGGGATATCTAGTCAATTGCACAACTGAATGCATTCAACAGAATTGTGTCTTCTGCATTTAACCTCTTAAGGATCGGACCCTTTTTTTCAATTTTCACCTAAAATGACATATCCAAATCTAATTTGAAGGGAAACACTTTGAAGTTTGTGGAAATGTGAAATTAATGTAGGAGAACATAACACATTAGATATGGTAAAAGATAATGCAACAAAGAAAACATGCATTTTAATAATTTTTTTGTTCCATCATCTTTGAAATGCAAGAGAAAGCCCACAATATAATATAGCAGTTTAGGCGCAATTTAGGTTTTGGCCACTAGATGGCAGCAGTGTGTGTGCAAAGTTTCAGATTGATTCAGTGAAGCATTGCAATACTGGACTATTTTGTATCAAGTCTGCACAAATGTGCCAAATTGGTCAATTGATACATTTTCAAGTACATAACTATAGAAAACATACAAAAATGATATGGTAATACAAAATGTAAGTTTACACACTCCCAGGAATGTCATACATGATGGATCATTAGCTTATACACTAACTTTCACACATGTAGATGGCCGGGCGGGGTGGGTGTGGAGCCAGAGGAAGCAGGGGTTCAAACTGGAGAACCCTGTTCCTACATTTGAATATAAAAATGGATTTGATCAAACAAAACTATACTACATTTTATCTCTGGGGCCCTTAGGATGACAAATCAGAGCAAGATTACTGAATGTAAGTACATTATTTACCTTCAGAGGTGAATGTATCAAACCAGTTGCTGTGATAAGTTTTTTGTTGTTGTGCACTCTCCTCAAACAATAGCACGGTATTCGTTCACTGTAATAGCTACTGTAAATTGGACAGTGCAGTTAGATTAACAATAATTTAAGCTTTCTGCCTATATAAGATATGTCTATGTCCTGGAAAGTTTGCTGTTACTTACAACAGTCATGCTAATCACATTAGCGCACGTTAGCTCAACCTTCCCATATACGGGATACCGACCCAATAGAGGTTAAACCAACCCCTCTGAATCAGAGAGGTAACAGGGGCTGCCTTAATCTACGTCTACGTCTTCGGCTCTCGGGAAGAATTTTTTTTGCCCACGCTACAGACGGCTATATAAGTGTGCTAATACAGGATTAATACAGGCCTAGTGCACTATTTTTGTGATATAAATATTTTATTTATATACTATATATATACACTACTAGTCAAAAGTTTGGAAACACCCCTCATTCAAGGGTTTTTCTTTATTTTTTACTATTTTTTACATTGTAGAATAATGAAATAACACATATGGAATCATGTAGTAACCAAAAAAGTGTTAAACAAATCAAAATATATTTTATATTTGAGATTCTTCAAATAGCCACCCTTTGTCTTGATGACAGCTTTGCACACTGTTGGCATTCTCTCAACCAACTTCATGAGGTAGTCACCTGGAATGCATTTCAATTAACAGATGTGCCTTCTTAAAAGTTAATTTGTGGAATTTCTTTCCTTCTTAATGCGTTTGAGCCAATCAGTTGTGTTGTGACAAGGTGGGGGCGGGGGAGATACAGAAGATAGCCCTATTTGGTAAAAGACCAAGTCCATATTATGGCAAGAACAGCTCAAATAAGCAAAGAGAAACAACAGTCCATCATTACTTTAAGACATGAAGGTCAGTCAATACGGAACATTTCAAGAACTTTGAAAGTTTCTTCAAGTGCAGTCACAAAAAAACATCAAGCGCAATTATGAAACTGCCTCTCATGAGGACCGCCACAGGAATGGAAGACCGAGAGTTACCTCTGCTGCAGAGGATAAGTTCATTAGAGTTACCAGCCTCAGAAATTGCAGCCCAAATAAATGCTTCACAGAGTTCAAGTCACAGACACATCTCAGCTGTGTGAATCAGGCCTTAATGGTCAAATTGCGCAAAGAAACCACTACTAAAGGACACCAATAATAAGAAGAGACCTGCTTGGGCCAAGAAACACGAGCAATGGACATTAGACCAGTGGAAATTTGTCCTTTGGTCTAGAGTCCAAATTGGAGATTTTTGGTTCTAACCGCTGTGTCTTTCTGAGACGTGGTGTGGGTGAACGGATGATCTCCGCATGTGTAGTTCCCACCGTAAAGCATGCAGGAGGAGGTGTTATTGTGTGGGGGTGCCAGCATGGCTACCACAGCACTCTGCAGCGATACGCCATCCCATCTAGTTTGGGCTTAGTGGGACTATAATTTGTTTTTCAACAGGACAATGACCCAATACACCTCCAGGCTGTGTAAGGGCTATTTTGTAATTGAGATGGTTTGGGATGAGTCGGACCGCAGAGTGAAGGAAAAGCAGCCAACAAGTGCTCAGCATATGTGGGAACTCCTTCAAGACTGTTGGAAAAGTGTTCCAGGTGAAGCTGGTTGAGAGAATGCAAAGAGTGTGCAAAGCTGTCATCAAGGCAAAGGGTGGCTATTTGAAGAATCTCAAATATAAAATATATTTTAATTTGTTTAACACTTTTTTGGTCACTACATGATTCCATATGTGTTATTTTATAGTTTTGATGTCATCACTATTATTCTGTAGAACATAGTAAAAAATAAAGAAAAACCCTTGAATGAGTAGGTGTGTCCAAACTTTTGACGGGTACTGTATATATATATATGTTTTTTTTTTCTTTCTTTTTTTCTTTACTCTGAATTTTCAGGAGGTGCTGAGCGTCTATGGGGTTAACTGCCATGCTCAAGGGCAGAACGGCAGATTTTTCCACCTTGCCGGCTCGAGGATTCTATCACGGATTCTGCCGAGGCTGCTCCTCCTCCTTGCTCGGGCAGGCTTCGGCGTTCGCCGTCCCCGGAGTACTAGCTACCACCGTTAGATGTTTCGATGTTAGATTGGTTTTGTCTGTCTATTGCACCTGTGTCCGTTTATGTCTGATTATGTGTCCTATAAGTTGCCTGCTTTGTGTTGGTTAGTTTGTGTGTTATTGTTACGCCTGTCCGTTAGTGCTGCGTGTTTCTCTATGTTTGTTGTTTTCGTTGTTTACGCACAGTTTGCGTAATCGCTCGCCTCTGTTTTGTGTTGAGGCCGTTATTGTATTTTGCCTAGTGTTTCACTAGTAAAGACTGTTGGACTAAGCTTCGGTGTCCTGCGCCTGACTCCCACACCACATTACATCAGCCCTTGACAGAATAACACACCAAATGGAGTCAGCAGGAGCAGCGGCGGCACCCAAGTCGCTGGAAGATCGGATCAGCGATCAAGACACCATGATCCGGCAACTTGGGGCCGCCATGAACGAGGTGTCCAACACTCTGCGCCGTTTGGTTACTGGAGAGGTGCCCACGCCGTCGCACACCTTACCATCACCATCGGCCAGTCCTCCTCTCCCAGCACCGGAACCCAGTGGCATTCGGCTCTCGCTCCCGAGGGCATATGATGGTACTGCAGCCGGGTGTCAGGGGTTCCTCCTGCAGGTGGAACTCTACTTGGCCACCATACACCCGGCGCCCTCGGGATACGAGAGCGTCTCCGCCCTCATCTCCTGTCTATCCGGCAAGGCGTTGGAGTGGGCCAACGCCGAATGGAGGGGAATAGACGCCGCCACCATCACCTACGCGGAGTTCTCCCGCCGCTTTCGGGCTGTGTTCGATCCTCCACCTGAGGGGAAGGCGGCGGGGGAGCGTCTGTTCCACCTCCGACAGGGGAAGAGGAGTGCACAGGAGTTCGCCCTGGAGTTCCGGACTTTAGTGGCTGATGCGGGGTGGAATGAGAGGGCCCTCATCGACCATTATCGGTGTAGCCTACGAGAGGACGTTCGTCGTGAGCTGGCCTGCAGGGACACCAACCTATCCTTCGACCAGTTGGTGGACATTTCCATCCGTCTCGACACCCTGCTGGCCAGCTCATTCCGCCCTCCAGCACCTCCGAGCCGATTCCCATGGAGCTCGGGGGTGCTGGTGCTAGGGAGAGGAGGAGAGAGAACCCGAGAGATCCCCTGCACCAACTGTGGCCGTGGAGGGCACACTGCGGCTAGGTGCTGGGGAGGGTCTCCTGGGGGAGGGGACAACAGGCCACGTACTGGGGAGTCATTTCAGGTGAGTAGGCGCCCCACTTACCCAGAGCTCTCTGTTGGTCACTTGTGTATACCTGTGAGATTTCCACAGGTGGCACCTCATTCCCAGCATAAGGCGCTAGTAGATTCAGGCGCAGCTGGGAATTTTGTTGATCGTGAATTTTGTTCTAGGTTAGGAATTCCCCTTCGGCCGGTGGAAGCCCCCTTTCATGTTCATGCCCTAGACAGCCGGCCGCTGGGGTCGGGGTTGATCAGAGAAGTCACAGCACCACTTAAGATGACTACGCAGGGGGGTCATGAGGAGATCATTTAGTTTTATCTGATCGACTCTCCTGCGTATCCCGTGGTGCTGGGGCTTCCCTGGTTAAGCGCCCATGATCCTACCATTGCGTGGCAACAGAGGGCTCTTATGGAGTGGTCTGCCCAGTGTGTAGGGAGATGTTTAGGTGTTTCCTTAGGGGCGACTTCGGTGGAGAGTCCGAACCAAGTGCCCGCAATGCGCATTCCCCCTGAATATGAGGATTTAGCACTTGTGTTCAGCAAAACTAGGGCAACACGGCTGCCACCTCATAGACAGGGGGATTGTGCGATAGATCTCCAAACAGGAGCGGCACTTCCGCGGAGCCGTGTGTATCCCCTGTCTCAAGAGGAGACAGCGGCTATGGAGACTTACATAGCCGAGTCCTTGGAACAGGGATACATACGGTCCTCCACTTCCCCGGTTTCCTCGAGTTTCTTCTTTGTGAAGAAGAAGGACGGGGGGTTTGCGCCCGTGTATTGATTACCGTAGTCTCAATCAGATCACGGTTAAGTACAGTTACCCTCTTCCTCTGATTGCGACTATGACGGAGTCATTACGCGGAGCGCGGTTCTTCACAAAGTTGGATCTCAGGAGCGCGTACAATCTGGTGCGCATTAGGGAGGGGGATGAATGGAAAACAGCATTTAGCACCACCTCGGGTCATTACGAGTATTTCGTCATGCCATACGGGTTAATGAATGCTCCTTCAGTCTTCCAATCCTTTGTGGACGAGATTTTCCAGGACATGCATGGGCAGGGTGTGGTAGTATACATCGACGACATCCTAGTGTACTCTTCTACACGAGCCGAGCATGTAGCCCTGGTGCGCCAAGTGTTGAGGAGGCTGTTGGAGCATGACTTGTATGTCAAGGCAGAGAAATGCTTGTTTTTCCAGGAGTCCATCTCCTTTTTGGGTTATCGGTTGTCCGCGTCTGGTGTGAAGATAGAGGTTGACCGTGTGTCGGCCGTGCGTAATTGGCAAACTCCAACCACTGTAAAAGAGGTGCAGCAGTTTTTGGGTTTTGCTAATTACTACCGGAGGTTTATCCGGGGCTTTGGACAGGTGGCAGCTCCCATTACGTCCCTGCTAAAGGGGGGTCGGGTGCGTTTGCAGTGGTCAGCTAAAGCGGACAGGGCATTTGTTAAACTGAAGAACCTGTTCACTTCGGCTCCGGTGCTGGCGCATCCGGACCCCGCTTTACCATTCCAAGTTGAGGTAGACGCGTCCGAGGCCGGTATTGGGGCAGTCCTGTCGCAACGGTCCGGCACGCCACCCAAACTCCGCCCCTGTGCGTTCTATTCTAAGAAGCTCAGCCCGGCTGAGCGTAATTATGACGTAGGGGACAGGGAGCTGTTAGCTGTGGTTCAGGCCCTAAAGGTGTGGAGGCATTGGCTTGAGGGGGCTCAACATCCTTTCCTCATTCTGACTGACCACCGTAACCTGGAGTACATCCGGGCAGCTAGGAGATTGAACCCTCGTCAGGCTAGGTGGAACATGTTCCTGACCCGGTTTGTTTTTAAGATCACATACATCCCAGGGTCCCAGAACGGTAAGGCAGACGCCCTGTCCCGGCGGTATGACACAGAGAAGAGGTCCATTGAGCCTACTCCCATACTGCCGGAGTCTTGTCTGGTGGCTCCGGTGGTGTGGGAGGTCGATGCAGAGATCGAGCGGGCATTGCGTACCGACCCTACTCCCCCAGAGTGTCCTGTGGGGGCGGACGTACGTTCCGCTCGAGGTTCGTGATCGCCTTATTTATTGGGCTCATACATCACCCTCCTCTGGACATCCCGGTATTGGCCGGACAGTGCACTGCCTTAGCGTGAAATACTGGTGGCCAACGTTAGCTAGGGATGTGAGGGTTTATGTCTCCTCCTGCTCGGTGTGCGCCCAGTGTAAGGCGCCTAGACACCTGCCCAGGGGAAAGTTACATCCCCTGCCCGTTCCACAACGACCATGGTCCCACCTTTCGGTGGATTTTGTGACCGACCTTCCCCCCTCCCAGGGGAATACCACCATTTTGGTCGTTGTGGATCGGTTTTCCAAGGCCTGTCATCTCCTCCCAATGCCGGGTCTCCCTACTGCCCTACAGACCGCTGAGGCTCTATTTACCCACGTTTTCCGGCACTATGGGGTTCCCGAGGATATAGTGTCTGACCGAGGTCCCCAGTTCACCTCCAGAGTCTGGGGGCGTTCATGGAACGCTTGGGGGTCTCGGTGAGCCTTACCTCGGGTTACCACCCAGAGAGCAATGGGCAGGTAGAACGAGTCAACCAGGATGTGGGTAGGTTTCTGAGGTCCTATTGCCAGGGCCGGCCGGAGGAGTGGTCAAGGTATATCCCCTGGGCAGAGATGGCACAGAACTCTCTCCGCCACTCCTCCACCAATCTAACCCCTTTCCAGTGTGTGTTAGGGTATCAGCCGGTTCTGGCACCATGGCACGAGAGCCAGATCGAGGCTCCTGCGGTGGACGAGTGGATTCGGCGCTCGGAGGAGACGTGGAACGCTGCTCATGTCCATCTGCAGCGGGCAATCCATCGACAGAAGGCGAGCGCCGATCGCCACCGCAGTGAGGGTCCGGTGTACGCACCGGGAGATCGAGTCTGGCTGTCGACTCGAAACCTGCCCCTCCGCCTGCCCTGCCGGAAGCTGGGTCGGCGGTTTGTGGGGCCTTTTAAAGTCCTGAGGAGATTGAACGAGGTGTGTTACAGGTTACAACTGCCTACTGATTATAAGAATATTAACCCCTCGTTCCATGTGTCTCTTCTCAGGCCGGTGGTAGCTGGTCCACTCCAAGAAGGTGAGATAGGAAAGACCCCTCCGCCCCCACTGGACATCGAGGGAGCTCCGGCGTACACGGTCAGGACCATCTTGGACTCGAAACGTCGGATGGGGGGTCTCCAGTATCTCGTGGAGTGGGAGGGGTACGGTCCGGAGGAACGGTGCTGGGTGCCTAGGAGGGATATCCTAGATCCATCTCTCCTGACTGAGTTCCACCGTGGTCATCCCACGCGCCCGGCTCCGCGTCCTCCTGGTCGTCCCCGAGGCCGGGGTCGGCGCACGGCTGGAGCCGCGCGTCAAGGGGGGGGGTACTGTCACGGATTCTGCCGAGGCTGCTCCTCCTCCTTGCTCGGGCAGGCTTCGGCGTTCGCCGTCCCCGGAGTACTAGCTACCACCGTTAGATGTTTCGATGTTAGATTGGTTTTGTCTGTCTATTGCACCTGTGTCCGTTTGTGTCTGATTATGTGTCCTATAAGTTTGCTGCTTTGTGTTGGTTAGTTTGTGTGTTATTGTTACGCCTGTCCGTTAGTGCTGCGTGTTTCTCTATGTTTGTTGTTTTCGTTGTTTACGCACAGTTTGCGTAATCGCTCGCCTCTGTTTTGTGTTGAGGCCGTTATTGTATTTTGCCTAGTGTTTCACTAGTAAAGACTGTTGGACTAAGCTTCGGTGTCCTGCGCCTGACTCCCACACCACATTACATCAGCCCTTGACAGATTCGAACCAGTGACCTTTTGGTTACTGGCCCAACGCTCTTATTGTATGTCACAAATGCATTATTTGTACTGTTCTTTATTAAAAATGTAGTTATTTGTTACAATTGACTGTGTAAAACCTAGCAGTACTGCTTATTTTTCTGAAAGTGAATCGAATTTATAACATTTAGCAAAAAAACAGGATTATTTTTATCTCTGAAGTTAAACCATCAAGCTATAGATTTTTTAACAAATACATGTCTGTCATTGAACAACCCCGTGCTAGGATTATATTGTGAAAAAACACACCAATCTCTTTCATAAATTCATTAAACAATAAAAGCTAATTTACCAACATTTCTGAAAATGGATATATAGCGTTTTGGAATGTAACTCTTCATATGATGTGACATTTGCTCCTGAAAGCCATGATTGAGGTGGTGGTAAGGGCCATTTTTAATAGAGAGTGCTTAGAGTACCGTTTTCAGTACCTTATTCTGCAGTTACTGTTGATGTGGTGGTATTAGCATAAGTTATGCATTATGTTTAAGTGTGTGGTACATAGCATACTTCATGGCTAAATATTTTTATAGCATGAGGTAGTGGATCTCTACTCCGAATAGCTCCTTCCATCTCATCCCACAGATGCTCAATTGGATTGAGATCTGGTGACTGGGCAGGCCACTGCAATACACTGACTTCACTGTCATGTTCGTGGAACCATTCCTGGACAATCCTAGTCTTGTGGCTGAGTGCACAAATCATTATGAACACCTGCTCTTTCCATGACATAGACTGACCAGGTGAATCCAGGTTAAAGCTATGATCCCTTATTGATTTCATTTGTTAAATCCACTTCAATCAGTGTAGATGAAGGGGAGGAGACAGGAGACAGGTTAAAGATAATTTTTTTAAGCCTTCAGACAGCTGAGACATGGCTTGTGTATGTGTGCCATTCATAGGGTGAATGGGAAAGGCAAAATACTTAAGTGCCTTTGATTGGGGTATGGTAGTAGGTGTCAGGTGCACCGGTTTGACTGTGTGAAGAACTGCAACGCTGCTGGGTTTTTCACGCTCAACAGTTTCCCGTATGTATAAAAAATGTTCCACCACCGAAAGGACATCCAGCCAACTTGACACAATTGTTGGAAGCAATGGAGTCAACATGGGCCAGCATCCCTGTGGAACACTTTCGACACCTTATATAAGGGGGGTGGGGAAGGGTGGGGGGGTTGTGCAACTCAATATTAGGAAGGTGTTCCTAATGTTTTGTACAATCAGCGTATATGTCAAATATACAGGATATGAACAACAATAAGCTTTTTGTGCGTCTGTAAAATTTCTGGGATCTTTTATTTCAGCTATTGAAACATGGGACCAACACTTTACATGTTTCATTTATATTTTTGTTCAGTGTA
Source organism: Coregonus clupeaformis (assembly GCF_020615455.1). NCBI lineage: Eukaryota > Metazoa > Chordata > Actinopteri > Salmoniformes > Salmonidae > Coregonus > Coregonus clupeaformis. The sequence continues at coordinate 200,194 of NW_025533620.1, forward strand.
CATCTATAATTATCTTGTTACTTATAGCCTGCATGGCCAAATGTCTCTTGCGATGTCTGTTTCATCAGCACTTTTCTCAATACATCAACAGTTAACATGTTTAAATATCATTTTAGGGGGATAATCACTCTATCCTCAATAGACATGATAGCATTGTAATGATGTTTAATTAACGATGTAAATTGATGTTTGCTCAAGTGTTATATCAATAAAACGTAATTCATGAAAGGCACCACAACACGTTTTAACCAAGTGACAGCATAAGATAACCATAAATGTGGGCTAATTGTCTATGATGTAATGACTTTCGGTGCAAAAAAATGAAAAGACATGAAAATTAAGTGTAAATGGGAGTTTTCCTAGCCAGTCTCTGTGATGCACTATCCCTGTATATTGTAATGGTTTCTTGTGGCTTAACATTTGTCACTTCATCATTATCTTTGACAATATGTGACCTTGGGACCTATACGTTTCTATCAGACATTTTGGTCAAAAATGAGTCATTCACTAAGAGTTGCTCTTTAGGTGGTCCTTTACATGTGAGGTATGTCAGATACATTGTTTTTATCAATTTACATATTTAAAAATATCTGAAAGTTCTATCTGCACAAACACCTTTTAACTTGATGCTATATGGTTCTATCTGCAATCCAATCACACAATGCTGGGTTGTCAATCAAAAATAATTGTATGTAAGGTGATATACTTATTGAGTCATGAAAGAGGAAGACATCACAAAACAGTTCTGAGATCTGGGATTTGAAAAATACTCATTATCTCAAAACTATACATTTTGTCAATAGAACCTTATAGTCCCAAGTCCTTGATTATTCATATCATAGGTTCTGGTCCTCTTTTTCAATTACTTAAGTTTTTTTTCCACCACTTTTTCAGAAGAATGCAAAAATAAATAAATGCAGGTGCCTTAGAGCATGTTTAACGCCCTTAGGAGAGGCATTGCTGTTTCTGTCTTGTTCTATATCAATACGAAAACCTCCATGAAAGGGGTGTTTCGCTAAAATTACAAACTTACCACATTTTATTGATTAATAGCAAGTAGTTTACTGACTTTGGGTGTCAGAGACCAGAAGAATATATCAGTTTACTCATCCAGAGCTAAGCTTCAGCAATGTTGCTAATTATCCATAGGATATAGTGTATTTGTCATTTTAGGGAACTATCGCTTTAACAAATGTGTGATGAACATGAATTAATATTTTTGATGATGTGATTAGAAAGAAGGAAGGGTATTCTCTTTACTTAATCAATAAATGTCTTTACGTTTCTGTTGAAATTATTTTAACATTCTGTGCCAAATAGAACCTTATGGCTGAACCCAGATTGACATTTCAGAGCCATAAGGTTCTATCTGCGATTGCACCGCCCTAAAAAAATCGGACTGACAAATGTCTTAGGATTTTGATACTCTGCACTTCAGGTACCTGGGACTTTATTAATGGGTTATGAAAAAAGAATTCACTACAAAACAATTCTGAGATCTGCTCAATATCTAAAAACTATGCTTTGCGCAGATAGAACCTTCCCACTGGGCACAGACGTCAATTCAACATCTATTCCACAAAATTAATTGAAATGATGTGGAAACAACATTGATTCAACCAGTTTGTGCCCACTGGGTTATAGTCCCATGGTTTCATGCTTTGGATCTCATGTTCTCCCTCTCCTCCAGGTGTGGTAAATGTTGACAGTGAGAAACTGGAGATATTCAGTCAATGTGCCATTGGAATGATAAAGTATGACACCAACATCATACACTGAGCAATAAAACTACGACGAAAATGTCAGCACATGAAGGCTTGGGAACACATTGGCATGTTAGCCACAGAGGGCGATCTATATGAGTCTGTATTCTATTAGAGATGTTGCATCTCTTTGCTTGACAGACACTGGGTTATTGATGGGTGGGTTTAACAAAGTTTCCCAGAATCCGTTTTCTACCGCACAGACTTTGAGAAAACTGGAAACACAATTCTGTCTCCAGGAGACAACCTTTTAATAATAGTAGAAAAGTAGTTCCAGTATTCCCTATAGAGCTGACCTGTCAGAGCGCACTCTCCCTCATCCAATGTATTTACAGCAGTGAGTTTGAGTGATGGAAACCACATGGAGAACAAGTACTCTAGAGAAATCATTTCCTTACATCCTTATTTTCCTCTGAAAGAGATGAAAGCCCATTGCATGGACTCGGAACAACAACCAAAAAAGTTGCCATTTGATCAATGCTAAATTGTGTTGTCACATGAAAGGCATGGTTCTTTGTTGAAATGTGTCTATAATAATGAAACAGTGAGAAGACAAGTTATATCAGAAATACTTCTTTGAGGGTATTCATGTGAGCCATCTCAAACTGATTCACTATCAGTTCTTCATCAATACTCCCTCTGGCTAAATGCCACGTTACCTACTGTACCATGGTTTTGGAGTTGGTTTTCCAGCCAACTTTATTAATTGGCCAAAGTGCACATCAATCAATAGGTACAGTTTACAGTACTTCAGGTGAAGACAGGGCTCTTGGTTGAGAGGGCTCTTCAAAATCCGTACATAATATAATGTCATCTGTATCTTTCAAGATACTTTTTTGTTTGTCTGGAGTAATGGCAGCACCATTCTACATAAATAATGTGCTAATGCTACCTATTTAAGAGACTGACAACAATGGGAAACACATTAAATACATGCCATGCAGACATGGGGAATTATGAAGTGTGCTTTGCTAAATCATAATGTCAAAGTGTAATATTCTGATTTATCGTCTCTCACAATTTCTTGTTTAATTAAGGAATCTTACATAGATTATTCATAGTGAAAGAAACCCAACCTGTATTATCTCTTTGCCTCTGTCTCTGTACAAGGTGGAATTGTTTCTCCTTTCCAGACTATGTCAACTTCAGGATCACACACACACACACAGACACACACATACACACACTGTGGAGGGGCTTAGTGAAACCCTGTGGACATAGCCAGTAAAAATAGCCCTGACCGGTTCCTGCTCAAGTAGCTCCGGTCTGTCAGGAGCTGTGCCCTCCCTTCCATCCCCTCCAGCTCTGGACATGCATGGAAGGATAGAGATGGTGGGCAGACGGGTGGGGGATTCTCCCCGAAATTAAGCTCTCTCCCTGGGGGCGGATTCTTGCCACAGTGAGGCAAACAGGCAGAGACCTTTTTCTCAGAACCCCTTATCCTTTCGTTTCTCCTCTAGCAAAGGGAAACGCCAATCAACATGACCATTAATATTTGACGCATGTCTGTAGAAGATGGGGTGACATTTAACATTTTACATTTTAGTCATTTAGCAGACGCTCTTATCCAGAGCGACTTACAGTTAGTGAGTGCATACATTATTTTTTTCATACTGGCCCCCCGTTACATGACAGGCAGAGCGAGTGAAAGGCTTTTTCTCAACAGGCGACAGTGCCTGGGTTAGTAATTTAAGTAAATGTTGTCATAATGATTCACTGAAAATTATTTACAATGAAACAAGGGGGAGGAAGAAGAAGGCTGTCTAATTACTGGGTTACTGCATGAGAATTAGACATTACATTTTGTTGAGATATGTTCTACTTGTGGTAAAAGGAAGGTCCACATACACATATTTTAACTTATCCTAATATGAGTCATTATCTAAACGCTATCATCAACCTCAAGTTTGAGCAAATTCCTTCCAGGCAGCTCAAATTATACAGAAAATGACACCATTTCATTTATGTGTATTTTGTTACATGCATTTAGCATTGATAAACATTACTTTCACTACAACCTTACAGTGTAACTCTAAGACAGTATGCCTAATTAGACAATGTAGCTAACTGTGCTAAAAGTAGATAGAGGCAATCAAAATGTGTACAAATATTTCCTGAATTTGTCCTCAGTGCCCAAATGTGTTAGGTGGCTCTATTGTACATTAATCCAACAACATATTTACCAAAAACAACAAAATCGTTGAGTTGACAGTAATAGTGCTATTCAAAGAAAGGCTACTGTGTGTGGTGTTCTGTGCAATATGTACACAAACATGTAAAACTGTCATCCAGGAGAGGAGAAGGGAGAGGGGAGAGTTGTTTTGGCAATTCATTACAAAAACATTTGCATAATAATGATAAACATGATTACCAATTCATTTTTCATTCAGGATACTATGGCTGTGTTTACACAGGCAGCTCAATTGACCCTTCGCTAAGCCCAACCCTAGAATGTTGGGCAACCAATCGCAGCGCTCCAATGGATAGCAACTATCGTCGAGTCCGACACCTCGGACAAGCTCATGTTTAAATTGCATAAAAGTCAGTAAAGTTTTCTTTAAAAAATATATTTTTAAATGGCTAAATAATTTAACAGTGCACCAGGAGTACTTGCTACTGTGATTCCTCAACTAAAGAGCCTGTTTATGGAGTATTTTTTTAATCTGAAATTATACTTTTGTAACAACTGGTTAGCTAGCTCTCAGTCTCATTGACCACCAAACATTGCTAACGCTAGCTAGCCACTAACATACATTTTCTCAAAATGTATGTTAGCTAGCTAAGTTAGCAATGCTGTGAATACAACTCCAATCTGCTTTCGACATCAGCAGGATATGATTTGAGAGCACTAGTTAGCTCCAAACGAGGTTATACTGTATAGCTTTGATTTTATGTTGACAGTGAATTCAGAGCCATTCAGTGGCAATTTACACTACAAACGTAATTTTACCAGGTTCCCGTGAAGCAATTGTAATGACAGTCCACCACAACATAACAGTTTCCTGATAAGCAAGGGGTAGTCTGTGTTTAATTTAATTCTGTATTAGAAAAGCAGTTTGAGATCATTGTGAGGGGATTTCACCAGTGGTTGAATGGGAATTTGGCTTCCCGGGAAAATGTTGTCCGAAGTTGCAACAGTAACCAAGGGGGGCAGAGCTTAGCAAAGGTAAATTCAGATTATTTGTTTCACTATTTGGTCTTTTGACCAATTACATAAGCTCTGAAAAAGATCTGATGTGAAAAGATCTGATGTGATTGGTCAAAAGACCAATTAGTGGAAAGAATATCACAATTGAGCTGCCTGTGTAAACGCAGCCATAGTGTCCAACTAATGTCATTTCTCTATTAGTCTGCAGTTGTTTTATTCTTTAGGTGGACTGATTGTTTTAAATGACAATATTGGACATAATGAAGTAGCATAAACCACAGCCAGAATAACTGCTTTGCTTAAGAACAATTCAAAGATGACCACAGATGTAGGCAGCCCTGACTACTACAACCACCAATAGGAAGCAAGATGTTGTGGTCTAAGAAATGAATTGAACCGCATTGGAGTTTGCAGAGCACAGTTCTACCCCCTGACTTCGACATAGTATTCTCCTGGAGAATGACTCTATAAAGTATTAATGAAGTGTGTCAGCCTGGCCAGCACAAAGAGGAGTGTAACCTGGGGGGAATATAAAACAGTGCTCTGAGTAATAGAATACATACAAACATTCTGCATCTCTCCTACATCCCACACCTCCTCCTCTTAACCTAAGAGACAGCTACAGGCAGACAAAGATCAGGCAGATAGAGCGCGCCAAGCCCACCCCCCATAGTTCCAGCCCGCCCAAGGATGGAGGCCTCGGCAAAGAGAAGTCTTTAAAAAGTAATGAGCTAATAATGTTGGGTAAAAGGATGTTGAATGGGTGGCAGCGGGGAGAGTGAGGGTCACTGCGGCAAGGCAGGTACGGCAGACAGGGCTGGCTGTGAATATCACTGGGAGAGGTCAGGACATTGGCGTCACTCCTCGCCTCACGACACCGCGAGTTTGGGAGATGAGTGCAGCAGACTGTGCAGGGCTCCGGTAATGTGTTCTTCCCTCTTGTTTCCGTGGCGATACCCACTGAGTCTTCTATGGAATTGGTAATGGCATATAGCCTGGAGTTGGTTTATCTGATTTCACTTATTTCGTTAACTCTTTCATTACTTTTTCTCCTCTTGGGAGGGCTCAGTGTTGCAAAGTGCTGACAGCCCACTTTGTTCTTATTAAAAAATGTATAACATTCTTTATCATCGGGGCCTACTAAAAGCACTAAATTATACGCCGTACATAGAGAGTGGTCTTATTTCAGGAAACAGACAGCAAAATATTGAGATGTGAGGAATTAATAGGGTATTGTCACGTTCGTCGGGAACAGAGGACCAAGGCGCAGCGTGGAAGGTGAACATACTTTATTTAATGATACACGAACAAAAACAACAAAACGATAACGTGACGTCCTTGGATCAAACACAAACCTAATTGGAACAAGATCCCACAAACACTGTGGGAAAACTGGCTGCTTAAGTATGGTTCCCAATCAGAGACAACAAGCAACAGCTGATACACGTTGCCTCTGATTGAGAACCACACTGGCCAACATAGAAATACTAAACTAGAACGAAAAACTACTGAAAACTCACACCCTGGCTCAACATACTAGAGTCCCCAGAGCCAGGGCGTGACAGTACCCCCCCCCCCAAAGGCGCGGACTCCGACCGCGCCAACCAAACACCACAGGGGAGGGACCAGGTTGGCACTCCGCCTTGGCGGCGGATCCGGCTCCGGGCATGATCCCCACTCCCTCTATAACCCCCCAAAGTACCCCTGGTCCGGTCTGGCCCTGCTGACCGGAGCTGGACTGCACACTGGTGGAGCGGATTGCTCTAGCTCCGGCGTGAAGCAGCTGACCCGTGCCGAACCAGGCACCGGTGGAACAGGCACGGGCTGTGCCGGACTGACGACGCACAACACTGGCTTGGTGTGGGGAGCAGGAACAGGCCGAGCCGGGCTGACGAAACGAACCCTGACTTGGTGCGGGGAGCAGGAGCGGGCCGGACCGGGCTGACGAAGCGCACCACTGACTTGGTGCGGGGAGCAGGAACGGGCCGGACCGGGCTGACGAAGCGCACCACTGACTTGGTGCAGGGAGCAGGAACGGGCCGGACCGGGCTGGCGAAGCGCACCACATGCTCGATGCGGGGAGCAGGAACAGGCCGGACCGGGCTGGCGACGCGCACCACAGGCTCGATGCGAGGGACAGGAACAGGCCGGACCGTACTGGGGACACACACCACTGGCCCTACGCGGGGATCAGGAACGGGCCGGACCAGACTGGTAACACACCCCAGTACCTCTCGCCGTGCCTCTACACTTTCCTTCCCCTTTGTGACCAGTGGCCCCCTTAACCTGGCGGCCTCCTCTGCCAACCCGCTGGACCACTCTATCGCGGCCTCCTGCTGCCCCGTCGTCCACGGCGTGAGCCCCCCCCTAAAAATGTTCTGGGTGTCTCTCCCCCCCGTGGACCAGGCCTCCCTAGTTCTCGCCAGACTCTCACCCCACTGCTCCAAAGTCCAACCTCTCTGCTCTTCACTTGGCTTGGCCCAGTCGAGACTCTTAATCCACTGCTCCATAGTCCAACCTCTCTGCTCTTCACTTGGCTTGGCCCAGTCGAGACTCCTACTCAACTGATCCCAGGTCCATCCTCTCTCCTCTTCACGCTGCTTGGTCCTGTCTTGGTGGGATCTTCTGTCACGCTCGTCGGGTACAGAGGACCAAGGCGCAGCGTGGAAGGTGAACATATTTTATTAATTTGAATGATAACACGAACAAAAACAACAAACGATAACGTGGCGTCCAAAGGTGCAAAACACAAACCTATACAGGAACAAGATCCCACAAACACTGTGGGAAAACTGGCTGCTTAAGTATGGTTCCCAATCAGAGACAACAAGCAACAGCTGATACACGTTGCCTCTGATTGAGAACCACACTGGCCAACATAGAAATACTAAACTAGAACGAAAAACAACTGAAAACTCACACCCTGGCTCAACATACTAGAGTCCCCAGAGCCAGGGCATGACAGGTATAAACAGTTAATGTATTGGTTTATTCTAGATATTGGTTCCAATATTTAAAACTGTTGCTAGAATAAATACCGGTACACAGCAAATACACTGCCCATCATTTTATGACCATGCCTCTGGGGTATGGTGGACTGAAGGCTTTTGAACTAAGTCACCCAATCATTTATTCCTGAATTCTTCATTTTTCTGAATGTCAATATTATCCAATTAATTACAGGTCCCTCAGCAATTAAAATACAAATGAGAAATGTTGGCTTACACATAGGCTACTGATGTGTAGGAAAGGAAGTACTTACAACATTGACATATTTTGAAAACAACATTAAGACTTCATATAGTGTGTTGGTTCAAGTGATGTGCAGGTTTACTCATAATCCGCAATCCCCATGATTATATCCACGGGCGGGCGGGTTTAGGATCATGAAATATTGTGTAGATGAAGGGCAGGTGGGTGGCGGGCGCGTTGAATAAAGAGAAAACAATACCTTTAAAAAACCACAAATGTATAATTCTTGTGCAATATACACTGAGTATAGAAAATATTAAGAACACCTCTTTCCATGACAGACTGACCAGGTGAATCCAGGTGGAAGATATTATCCCTTATTGATGTCACTTGTTAAATCCACTTCAATCAGTGTAGATGGAGGGGAGGAGAATCCTTAAGAGTCTACTGATGCACCCGTGTCTCAATCTAAGTAACATAATAAAACATCCCTTTCAAAATCCATCAGTTTAAGCTAGAGACGTCTGTAGCATCTGAACGGATGCTTTCTATGGACAGATGAGACTCTCACAAACACAATGGTGTTCTCCGTTTTGGTCTATGACCCCCACATGCCCCAGGGGACTCGTCTGAAGTCGGTAAAGCTGATGTGCCAACTTCTATCTGTAGTGTCTGAACCGTTTGGGCTACAAACTAATATGACCCCACTGTAGAAAGGGGAGACTCACAAACACGATGGTGTCATGGGACTCGTCTGAAGGTATCCCATACAAATGAATGGAAGTATCGAGTTAGTTTGTGCCAACAAAAATAACGGAATAAAGATGTGTCCAACGGCTTAGACTTTTAGAGGTTTAAAGAAGGATTTAGCATTTTATTTACATTTTAGTCATTTAGCGGACGCTCTTATCCAGAGCGACTTACAGTTTTGTGAGTGCATACATTTTCATACTGGCCCCCCGTAGGAATCGAACCCACAACCTTGGCGTTGCAAACGCCATGCTCTACCAACTGAGCTCCCCGGTACCTAAAAGTATTTTCTCAGTGAAAGAACAGAAACTTTTCCAATGTCAACTAGATTGAAGCATTCATTCTATCGATTTATGACACTCTTCTGGTGAGTAAGTTTTCATGCACATTAGTTAGATGTAAAATCGCGTGACTAAGATTTCCTCTGCAAAAACATCAAAATTAATGACCGATTTCCATAGTTATTTTAGATTAATTCTGACTATTTTGAGGAACTGTATACTGGCTACAGCGTCTCAAAATTGACAAACAGTACTATTGTCGCCTTTTTCATCTTTTTAAGCAAAGGTATTTTAAGGGAGTATGCGAGCACACTTGTTCGGTTCAGCTAACCGAGTTTGGCTTGGCACCAGCCGAACTGAAGCATGCTGACGCCTTAACAAGGTTTACGGGTGTGGCTCCCTTGTGCATGCTGAATACATTTAATTCAACCCCAGATCAGGGAATTTTAGTTGAAGTCATTTTTCTGTTCATTTATCTAAACCAATCCCTTTAATGACTGTGTACCTTTAATTGGAACTAGAATGTAGACTATGGAGAATGCATTCAGAATATGGAAAGATAGCCATGAAAACATATGCATATTTGTCTCAGTTTCAGAACCCATGGGTAGATTTAAAAACACTCTGATTTTACCCATTATTTATGTTTAGGGAATAATCATGAATCTTACGTCATGGAAAAAGAATTGAAGGAGAAGTTTATGATTAAAACATGCTAAAGAGCACAAAGGTTACATTTGGCATGACTCTTTGCCCTGTCATCCCATTTGGCTTGCGTCTCCAAATTTAATCCCTGCAAGTTATAAAACCATACAATAAAAATTTTGCATAAAGGCACAGCATTTCATACTTCACTGTGGGAAAGGGGCATGCGTACCTGTCATGTTGATATGCTTTTCAGTTTCCTGCCATATGACTGGTTTCACATTCACCTCCAGCGATTATAAGGTAAAATAGATCTGAAACAATTGTCATTTAGCCTATCCTTACAATCCCCTTATCCAAACTGATTACTCATTTACTTGTTCTTATCAATAGCTCTTATCAATTTATAAATGACAGTGCATGGGGAATGCTGTTATTTATATCTGAAAAAAATTAAGTAGATGCTTTTTCCACTTGGAGCCGACAGGTTCCCTCGACCTTATTCATGGTAGACACACCTCTACCACACGTTCATTTACACCTCAAACAAATACCTTGCTGGCACTTATGTTTCCCCGGGTCAGAATACCTGTAGAGAGAAAAGTGCATAAAAAGGGAATAAAGTTCCATTAACATAAACGTAACTCGGGTCTGAATTCCCCCTTACTGAATTATATACATTCATTGTTTGCATTTAATGAATTGTATACATTAATGAATTATAGAAGTACCTTTTTACTGAGAATTATCTTCTTTAGTGCAAGAGGACTGTTGGGGGTACATTTTCCAAACTCCAGAGAAGAGAGCAGAGGTTGACCTCTCTAGGACATAGTACAGTGGGGACAATCACCGACCCCAGAGCAGGGCATCATGGACCTGGTTTGGGTTCAAATGGGATGATTAGGACAGAGCCTATGCAGGTCTTAACAGTCGCCGCTGTGACACTTTGTTTGACGATATGAATTGCAGCAGAAAACATGGATAAGATATCCCATCTCTCCTTACCTCTCTTCCTCTCTCCCTCTTGGAGCACATAGCTCTGTGCCGTTGAAACATCAAGGAGGCCTCCTCAGACAGCGCGTAGACTTTAATAAAGCATTAATGTCATCTTACATTCACCACCTGTTTTATAAATGAAAAGAGATGGGATCTGAAACAGATGAAAGGGCTCAGGTCATTTAAATATCTGCTGTCAAATGTGTTATCTGTCCAGCTACCGTAGTCTACCAGTGCTTTTAGAACAGAGGGGAGAGTTGTGGGAGAAGCAACATGAATCATGTGTTACATGCCTTTTCCTTTATTTATTTTTATTCTCAGTTGCTTGAACGTAAGTGTTTGATGTATGTCTACAACTCAACATTGTATTTTCAAATATTGTATTTAAACCTATGGGTACAGAGTATTATTTTTTTTTTTTAATTAGCAGACGCTCTTATCCAGAGCGACTTACAGGAGCAATTAGGGTTAAGTGCCTTGCTCAAGGGCACATCGACAGGTTTTTCACCTAGTCAGCTTGGGGATTAGAACCAGCAACCTTTCGGTTACTGGCATAACGCTCTTAACCACTAAGCTACCTGCCTAGTAAACATGTTGGAAGCAATGGCTTGGCTTAGGGGCTTTTCATTCTCTAAATAAATAAAAGTAAACCTGCCCGTTTAATGGGCAGAAAGTGTTGATAATGTTATGTTAATGAATCCCATAGTAGCACATTAGAGTGCTTGGATGTTTCATAAAGCTGCTCTATTTACTCCATAATTGCTCACATTATGTAATAACCTGTTTTATTATGTAGCCAAATCTTAAATGTAAGTGTTGTGTACAGTATGCCATCCCTTGTGTACAGTATGCCAACTAAACACCTAACACCAACAAAAATAATGGTAGCACTTTATAATAACTCCATGTAATAAAGCATTTATTAATCATTACTCCATTTATAAGATGTTTATTATAGGTCCTTATAAACCATCTAATAATCATTAGTTAAGTCTTTTTGCATGACCTCGTCTGAAGTGTGGGCTATCTATACTTTATAAATACTTTATAAATGTTTTGGGTGACCAGTGTAATTTCTCAAAAAGATGGACATGCCATTGGTAGACATTCCAGCAGTACCTGATGCTCCTTAAAGTCTCAAAATAGCCTAGAAAATATCAATGGTAAAATAATAAGCACACAACACAGGATGTTAAAGGAAATATATTGAACATTTGATTTACAAAAACTGTTATGAAACAACTGTTACAAGGACTTCAGGAAGAGTTGTAATGTGAATGTGTTGCTGATGTTGTCAACCTCGAGAATGCAAATTAATCATAAAACAGAGAGATGTAGCCTATAAACAACAGCTGGCCGGACCAGACACCTTTTCTCTAGTGGATTATTTATTCCTTCATTACTACTGAAATGTATGATTTTCAGGTAGAAATGTCACATTTATAACATTTAAATGCTTCCTGTGCTTCAGACTATTTTCACACATGGCTTTATTTGTTGGCACCTTTACTGGACCTTTAAATGTAGTAACTCTTTAAACTAATGGGATAGTTCAGCAAAATAATGTATTCAGATATTTTTTTCCTTACCTCGTAAGCAGTCTATGGACTGCTCTTCATCTCTCATGGATAGATTCTGCATGTAAACCGAAGAACTTGTCGCGACAGGATGGAATGCGTAGGATAAGGAGAAGCAGTAGTTCTGGTGTTTGGGTTTTCGTCGCTGATTATTTTGAAGTACCAGGATTGGGCGAAGGCGGTATAGAGTGTCTGAAGTTACACATCACACTACAACAGTGTGACTGTTTTGGAATAAAATGTTCAACATATTTTCTTCTTAATTATCCTTTATTGTGTGCTTATTGTTTAACCATTGATATGTTCTAGGGGCCATTTTGAGACCTTAAGGAGCATCAAGTACTGCTGGAATGTCTACATTTACATTTATGTCATTTAGCAGACGCTCTTATCCAGAGCGACTTACAAATTGGTGCATTCACCATATAGCCAGTGGGATAACCACTTTACAAATGTTTTGTTTATTATTTGTTATTATTATTATTATTATTATTATTATTATTATTATTTTTTTTTTATTTTTTTTGGGGGGGGGTAAGGGGGGGTAAGGGGGGTTAGAAGGATTACTTTATCATATCCCAGGTGTTCCTTAAAGAGGTGGGGTTTCAAATGTCTCCGGAAGGTGGTGAGTGACTCCGCTGTCCTGGCGTCGTGAGGGAGCTTGTTCCACCATTGGGGTGCCAGAGCAGCGAACAGTTTTGACTGGGCTGAGCGGGAACTGTGCTTCAGCAGAGGTAGGGGAGCCAGCAGGCCAGAGGTGGATGAACGCAATGCCCTCGTTTGGGTGTAGGGACTGATCAGAGCCTGAAGGTACGGAGGTGCCGTTCCCCTCACAGCTCCGTAGGCAAGCACCATGGTCTTGTAGCAGATGCGAGCTTCAACTGGAAGCCAGTGTAGTGTGCGGAGGAGCGGGGTGACGTGAGAGAACTTGGGAAGGTTGAACACCAGACGGGCTGCGGCATTCTGGATGAGTTGTAGGGGTTTAATGGCACAGGCAGGGAGCCCAGCCAACAGCGAGTTGCAGTAATCCGACGGGAGATGACAAGTGCCTGGATTAGGACCTGTGCCGCTTCCTGTGTAAGGCAGGGTCGTACTCTCAAATGTTGTAGAGCATGAACCTACAGGATCGGGTCACCGCCTTGATGTTAGCGGAGAACGACAGGGTGTTGTCCAGGGTCACGCCAAGGCTCTTCGCACTCTGGGAGGAGGACATAACGGAGTTGTCAACCGTGATGGCGAGATCATGGAACGGGCAGTCCTTCCCCGGGAGGAAGAGCAGCTCCGTCTTGCCAAGGTTCAGCTTGAGGTGGTGATCCGTCATCCATACTGATATGTCTGCCAGACATGCAGAGATGCGATTCGCCACCTGGTTATCAGAAGGGGGAAAGGAGAAGATTAGTTGTGTGTCGTCTGCGTAGCAATGATAGGAGAGGCCATGTGAGGATATGACAGAGCCAAGTGACTTGGTGTATAGCGAGAATAGGAGAGGGCCTAGAACTGAGCCCTGGGGGACACCAGTGGTGAGAGCACATGGTACGGAGACAGCTTCTCGCCACGCCACTTGGTAGGAGCGACCGGTCAGGTAGGACGCAATCCAAGAGTGAGCCGCGCCGGAGATGCCCAGCTCGGAGAGGGTGGAGAGGAGGATCTGATGGTTCACAGTATCAAAGGCAGCAGACAGGTCTAGAAGGACAAGAGCAGAGGAGAGAGAGTCAGCTTTAGCAGTGCGGAGAGCCTCCGTGACACAGAGAAGAGCAGTCTCAGTTGAATGACCAGTCTTGAAACCTGACTGGTTTGGATCAAGAAGGTCATTCTGAGAGAGATAGCAAGAGAGTTGGCTAAAGACGGCACGCTCAATAGTTTTGGAGAGAAAAGAAAGAAGGGATACTGGTCTGTAGTTGTTGACATCAGAGGGATCGAGTGTTGGTTTTTTGAGAAGGGGTGCAACTCTCGCTCTCTTGAAGACGGAAGGGACATAGCCAGCGGTCAAGGATGAGTTGATCAGCGAGGTGAGGTAAGGGAGAAGGTCACCGGAGATGGTCTGGAGATGGTCTTCTTTTCAAAATGGTTGACGAAGTCATCCACAGAGAGGGAGGAGGGGGGAGTGGGAGGAGGATTCAGCAGGGAGGAGAAGGTGGCAAAGAGCTTCCTAGGGTTAGAGGCAGATGCTTTGAATTTAGAGTGACAGAGAGTGGCCTTAGCAGCCGAAACAGATGAAGAAACTGTAGAGAGGAGGGAGTGAAAAGATGCCAGGTCCGCAGGGAGTCTAGTTTTCCTCCATTTCCGCTCGGCTGCCCGGAGCCCTGTTCTGTGAGCTCGCAATGAGTCATCAAGCCACTGAGCTGGAGGGGAGGACCGAGCTGGCCGGGAGGATAGGGGACATAGAGAGTCAAAGGATGCAGAAAGGGAGGAGAGGAGGGTTGAGGAGGCAGAATCAGGAGATTGGAGGGAGAAGGATTGAGCAGAGGGAAGAGATGATAGGTTGGAAGAGGAGAGAGTAGCGGGAGAGAGAGAGCGAAGGTTGCAACGGCGCATTACCATCTGAGTAGGGGCAGAGTGAGTAGTGTTGGAGGAGAGCGAGAGAGAAAAGGATACAAAGTAGTGGTCGGAGACATGGAGGGGAGTTGCAGTGAGATTAGTAGAAGAACAGCATCTAGTAAAGATGAGGTCAAGCGTATTGCCTGCCTTGTGAGTAGGGGGGGATGGTGAGAGGGTGAGGTCAAAAGAGGAGAGGAGTGGAAAGAAGGAGGCAGAGAGAAATGAGTCAAAGGTAGACGTAGGGAGGTTGAAGTCCCCCAGAACTGTGAGGGGTGAGCCATCCTCAGGAAAGGAACTTATCAAGGCGTCAAGCTCATTGATGAACTCTCCAAGGGAACCTGGAGGGCGATAGATGACAAGGATATTAAGCTTAAATGGGCTAGTGACTGTGACAGCATGGAATTCAAATGAGGAGATAGACAGATGGGTCAGGGGAAAATTGAGAATGACCATTTGGGAGAGATGAGGATTCCTGTGCCACCACCCCGCTGACCAGATGCTCTCGGGGTATGCGAGAACACATGGCCAGACGAGGAGAGAGCAGTAGGAGTAGCAGTGTTTTCAGTGGTAATCCATGTTTCCATCAGCGCCAAGAAGTCGAGGGACTGGAGGGTAGCATAGGCTGAGATGAACTCTGCCTTGTTGGCAGCAGAACGGCAGTTCCAGAGGCTGCCTGAGACCTGGAACTCCACGTGGGTTGTGCGTGCAGGGACCACCAGGTTAGAGAGGCAGCAGCCATGCGGTGTGAGGCGTTTGTATAGGCTGTGCGGAGAGGAGAGAACAGGGATAGGCAGAGGCATAGTTGACAGGCTCCAGAAAATGGCTACAATAATGCAAAGGAGATCTGAATGAAATGAACTAAACATCTGGGAAAGGAGAGAGCGGGACCTCCCTCACCACAACACCCAAATATAACTCTCCCAACTTCCACCTCAGAAACTATAATTGTTGTAAACTACAGCGGTTCAATGTTTTCTAGGAATTGACTAACTTAGTTTATTCAGCTAGCTAACTAGGTACAGTATTCTTCCGTGAAAATCGTCCAGGGCACCTAGTCATAAGACGCCACAGCCAGCTAGCATGCCGGACTCCAACAACACGGTTTAGCACCAATACTCGGCCACAACAAACCACCAGTGTGTCAACACGCCAAGCAGATCGTTCGTGTCCGTGTCTAACGTTGTGTGTTAGTCCCGACAGCTTGAGCGAGTCCGTCGTCAACTTATTCAGCCAGTTAGTTAGCTAGAATAGTTAGCATACTAGCTAGCCATTGCTTTCAGACAAAGAAGAAACCCCTCCTTTCACGGCACGAACACACAGTCTACCAATGGCATGTCCATCTTTTTGTGAGAAATTACACTGGTTACTCAAAACATTTATAAAGTATAAATAGCCCACACTTTAGATGAGGTCACGCAAAAAGACTTAACTAATGATTATTAAATGGTTTATAAGGACCTATATTGAACATATTATGAATGGAGTAATGATTGATAAATGATGAATAAACTATTTACTAATCCTTTATAAATGCTTTATAAATGAGTTATTATAAAGTGCTACTGTTATTTATGTTCTTCAATATCATTTGATTGGCATATTGGATGAAGGAATTTAATAAACAGGTTATTAAATAATGGGAGCAATTATGGAGTAACTAGGGCAGCTATAGGAAACTTCCAAGCACTCTAATGTGCTACTATGAGATTCATTGACATAACATTCTCAACACTTTCTGACCATTAAATGAGCAGATTTACTTGTATTTATTTAGAGACTGAAAAGTCCCTAAACCAAGCCATTGCTTCCAACATGTTTACTAGGCAACATACTCTGTACCCATAGGTTTAAATACAATAACTGAAAATACAATGTTGAGGTTTAAACATACATCAAACATTTACGTTCAAGCAACTGACAATAAAATAAATAAAGGAAAAGGCATGTAACACATGATTCATGTTGCTTCTCCCACAACTCTCCCCTCTGTTCTAAAAGCACTGGCAGACTATGATCAAAAACTATCTCTCAGCATAGGTAAGTTACATAAAGCATCATGCATCACACTGAAGTGCTCACCTCATTTGTAGAGGTAAAGGTATAAATCAAATCAGACTACATATGACACATGGGGCATATAAATCATACAGTAACCACATATATACTAGACAAGCCATTGGTCAAAATGCTAGCAAACTTACTGGAGACACATATCAACCAAAACAAATTATGTTTTTTGCTAAGTTTCAATGTGATGTTTACATCCTTTACTAACTCGTCATAGATTTTTAAATATATAAACTTTATATCAAAACAATAAAGGTCTCACTTTCCAGTTATTTCTCAATGCCAGAAATGCATATAATAGTAACTTAGAGCACCCCAAGAAAACATTCCCACATTAAAAATTCTTAAATCTAATTTTATAATACTGTAATATTGTTCTGAAAGATGGGTTTGAGGTTTTCACCAAATCAGCTTTAACTTCAGTTAAACAATCCCAAAACGCCTCACGGTCAGCGTCACACAGTGAGGAAACTAGAAATCCATGTTCACCCTTCATATACTCATTGGTAAAAAAATAAAAAAATTAAATACAATTATGGGTTAGTAGTATGGAGTTAGATAGCATTGCATTTTTATTCATCAAGATGGCCAAGCTTTGTGTGATAGCAGGGTATAGCAACACTTGCTATGCAAATGTGAGAATGCCTATATGGCCACACAAATGAACACTTTGTAAAATGTGGGATATATTTGTTAGAATGAGGCGGGCGAATTGGTCATCTACCCGTCAATCTGCAGGGCACATTTCATCCTTGATAACCTCCATGGCTATAACAATGGAAGGAGGGCTTCAGCAAAACTTTGCTTTTCAGAGTGGATGCTGTCCCTACCAACAACATAGCTTATAAAGTATTACAAACAGCCAGAAGCATCAGCCTGAATATTAAAATGGTGTAGGCCAGTGAAAATGTGTAGGCCAGTGAAAATGTGTCACTGGCCTACACACAATACCCCATAATGTTAAAGTGTAATTATGTTTTTAGAAATGTTTAGAAATTAATAAAAAATGGAAAGCTGAAATTTCTTGAGTCAATGCGTATTCAACCCTTTTGTTATGGCAAGCCTAAATAAGTTCAAGAGTAAAAATGTGCTTAACATGTCACATAATAAGTTGCATGGACTCACTCTGTGTGCAATAATAGTGTTTAACATGCTTTTTTATGACTACCTCATCTCTGTACCCCACACATACATTTATCTTTAAGGTACCTCAGTCGAGCAGTGAATTTCAAACACAGATTCAACTACAAAGACTAGGGAGGTTTTCCAATGCCTCACAAAGAAGTGCACCTATTGGTAGATGTGTAAAAATAAAAAAGCGGACATTGAATATCCCTTTGAGCATGGTGAAGTTATTAATTACACTTTGGATGGTGTAACAATACACCCTGTCACTACAAAGATACAGGCGTCCTTCCTAACTCAGTTGCAGGAGAGGAAGGAAACCACTCAGGGATTTCACCATGATGCCAATAGTGACTTTAAAACAGTTACAGTTTAATGGCTGTGATAGGAGAAAACTGAGGACTGATCAACAACATTGTAGTTACTCCACAATACTAACCTAAATGACAGAGTGAAAAGAAGGAAGCCTGTACAGAATACAAATATTACAAAAAATGCATCCTGTTTGCAATAAAGCACTAAAGTAAAACTGCAAAACATGTGGCAAATAAATGAACTTTATGTCCTGAATACAAAGTCTTATGTTTGGAGTAAATCCAACACAACACATCACTGAGTACCACTCTTCATATTGTCAAGCATGGTGGTGGCTGCATCATGTTATGTTTATGCTTGTCATCGGCAAGGACTAGGGAGTTTTTTGGGGGGATAAAAAGAAACTGAAAATCCTAGCGGAAAACCTGGTTCAGTCTGCTTTCCAACAGACACTGGGAGACAAATTCACCTTTCAGCAGGACAATAACCTAAAACACAAGTCAAAATATACATTGGAGTTGCTTACCAAGACGACATTGAATGTTTCTGAGTGGCCTAGTTACAGTTTTGACTTAAATCGGCTTGAAAATCTATGGCAAAAAATGTCTGTATAGCAATGATCAACAACCAACTTCACAGAGCTTGAACACATTTTTTAAGAATAATGTGCAAATATTTTACAATCCAGGTGTGCAAAGCTTTTAGGGACTTACCAAGAAAGACTCACCACTGTAATCGCTGCCAAAGGTGATTCTAACATGTATTGACTCAGAGGGTTGAATACTTACGTAACACTTAAGCATTACAGAGTATTTTGTGTTGATTTAAATTCATTTTAATCCCACCTTGTAACCCAACAAAATGTGGAAAAAGTTAACGGGTGTGAATACTTTCTGAAGGCACTGGAAGTGAAAGAGCTAGCTTACTTCCCTCTATGCTTACGTTAGCTAGCTATAGGGCTACCGCATTTAGCTCATGTCTTCAATCTAAATAACACTGATTCATGCTAAAGTAGCATGTCTGCTAGCTATTGGTAGCTAACTGCTGGTGCTGTCATACCATAGATAGCACAAGCCTATGGGAAAATAGTAGTTTTGGTCGCGATGGAGGTCAGTGTTTCTATATAGAGCCCTGTGGCTGGGTCCAAAACTGTGTGTACGTCTATATGTGTGGATGACGGGCTAAACCATAATGCTTCAGCCATGTATTTGATCGTGGATCTGATGGCATTTCGGAGAAAGAGCAAGGTTTTCTTTAGAGGGGTGGATTTTGGAATGGGAAAGTTTATTTATGGAGTTTGCCACATTAGTTGTGTTTTGGGAGCCACTGGCTGTCTGCACTTGGGCTCTCTGTGTGTGTGGATGGCTCATTGGATGGTGTCTGTGGCATCGGGGCAGTTTTATATTGAGCCTAACCTTGGTTCAAATTGAAATGCGATGCTTTGGTCATGGATCTGATCGCGGATCTGGTTTCATTTTGAAGAAGTCCCGGAGACAGGCTTTCTTTGGAGGGGTGGATTGTGGATTTTTTTGGGATCAATGTTGTCACAGTTCCTTCTTGTTGAAGAGGCATCAGCTAATGTTAGTTTGCAATATCTAGCTATCCTCTTCCTCCGTTTATGAATTAATTTGTTTCTGTTTCTTTCTAGCTGGCAAAATAAGTGAGCTAGATTTTGTTTGTTTACTGCCATATGTTGATAACATAGCTACTTTTGTCACTGGTATGGGCTAGTAAATATCCTAAAGCTAGCCAGTGATAGCCGCAAGCTAAAACCGGGAAGAGAGGTAGGAGAGAATTCACTTTCTGTTTCATCTGCTGCTGGCATTATTCTATAAAGATTGTAATTGTGTCAACATTTTGGGAATATTGTAGAAAAATCCTCACAGACATTTTCCATACTAAAACGTGAAGTACAACTTGGTCCGCACCAGCTTACCATGTAAAATAGTCTACAGTAGGCTCACCGTAGGAGTCATCAAAATTACGATCTTGCATTCTGGTATTTCTGGCAGTTGTTAAGGTGGTTAAGGTTAGGGTTAAGGATTGGGATAGGGTTAAAACACAAAAACTACAATTACAAAACAAATGCCTAGCGCTGGGCTTGAACCCGCAATGCTCAGAGCCGTAGCTTGCGGTTTCAGCCCATCCCTATGACCCTAGCTCGTCGCAAGCCTAGTAAATGGTAACAGGCATTCGCATTGCCCCTAGTGGACGGTTGGAAATTGCCATGGAAATGAAATGCCACGCCAAGCCATAACTTCACCATTCTAAATATGTCTGGACAGCGCATAATCCACTGGAGTTTAGGCTGTAGAATTCAAATCATTAAAAAATCTTGATCAAAAAGAAATGTCTGAAAGAACAGCTGTATTACGGAACCACTTGCAGTAACTATAGGGAGTGAAAGAGAATCGAGACGTGTATCCAATTTGACACTCTGCTGCAGTAGTAATAGAATTATAAAGTGGCGATTTCCAAGAATACCATGGATAAATGCCTTTGAATTGTATATAATCTTCAGATGTGACAAAACATTTTAGTGCCCTCTAGGAGACTTCAGTCAGGCCACTTTGGTTTAGATAATGTCCATGCACAGAGCTGACCTGTTGCCAATATAACTGTCTTACACTATCAGCCTCACGCTCTCAGTCCCCCTTGAGACATTTTACATT
Source organism: Coregonus clupeaformis (assembly GCF_020615455.1). NCBI lineage: Eukaryota > Metazoa > Chordata > Actinopteri > Salmoniformes > Salmonidae > Coregonus > Coregonus clupeaformis. Next base: position 221,263 of record NW_025533620.1, read on the forward strand.
TTAGTCATTTAGCAGACTCTCTTATCCAGAGCGACTTACAGTTAGTGAGTGCATACATTTTTCATACTGACCCAGGCCAGAGTTAACATCAGTGAAGCCATAGGGGAATAGCATGATGATACCCCGTAACGTATCTTTATGATACCTACCTGGCCGTTTCAAACATACCATTTGCCTGTTCTCTATAAACTACCCATATCAGCTATTAGACAGAGCATTTGTCACGCCCTGACTCTGGGGACTCGTATATGTTGAGTCAGGGTGTGTATGTTCTATGTTGTGTATTTCTATGTTGGTGTTCTATTATGTGTATTTCTATGTTGGCCGGTGTGGTTCCCAATCGGAGGCAGCTGTAGCTCGTTGTCTCTGATTGGGGACCATACTTAGGCAGCCTATTGGCACTAGTGGGTTGTGGGATCTTGTTCCGTGTTAGGTATGTTTGTTTTGTGTACCTTGGACTTCACGTTTCGTTTGTTGTTTTGTCATTGTGTTTATTCAGAAAAATAAACATGTACGCATATCACGCTGCGCCTTGGTCCGTCCCGTCTGTAAGCGAACGTGACAGAAGATCCCACCAAACGAGAACCAAGCAGCGTGCCCAGGAGGAGCGAATAGCCATGTCCCAGGTGGGCAAATTGTGGTCATGGGAAGAGCTATTCGCGGGGAAAGGGCCATGGGCGAAGGTAGATACCCAGGCAGGAGAGGCGCAACGGCAACGCAGAGGACGCCGGTCGAGGAGGAAGCCCGAGAGACAGCCCCAATAAAAATGTTGGCGGGGGCTAAAGGGGTGGTCGGGGAGCGAGAGAGAAGAGCCCCGACCACTGCACCCGGTCGGTTTTCAGATTGGGTCCCTACGACCATGGGAAGAGGAGTGGGAACAGTATTATACTGAGGAGTCGGAGGATGACGACGACGACGAGGTTCTGTTCCCTAACTCGTGGGGGCTCCCGGAGGAGTCCTCACAGGAAGAGGAGTGCCGACGACGGAGACCCGAGAGGCAACCCCAAGAACATTTTGGGGGGGGGCACACGGTGTGGATGACGAGGCAGCAGGCGGCCGTTAAAGGGCGGGTCTGCAGGTTAGGCGAGGAGGCCACCATGTTACGGGGGCTATTGGTTCAGAGGGAGCAGGAGTTATTCGGTCAGAGGGAGGCGCTACAGGAGGCTATAAGGGAGAAGGAAAGTGTAGAGGCACGGCGAAAGGAGCTGGTTAGGCAGCAGAAGGAGCGGGGGTTAATAAAGGAACCCAGTCCCGCTCCTCGCACCAAGCAAGTGGTGCGTGTCACCAGTCTGGTCCGGCCCGTTCCTGCTTCCCGCACTAAGCCAGTGGTGCGTGTTCCCAGTACGGCCCGACCCGTTCCTGCCCCTCGCACCAAGCCAGTGGTGCGCGTCGCCAGTCCAGCCCGTCCTGTTCCTGCTTCCCGCACTAAGCCAGTGGTGCGTGTTCCCAGTACGGCCCGGCCTGTTCCTGCCCCTTGCACCAAGCCAGTGGTGCGCGTCGCCAGCCCGGCCCGGCCTGTTCCTGCCCCTCGCACCAAGCCAGTGGTGCGCGTCGCCAGCCCGGCCCGGCCTGTTCCTGCCCCTCGCACCAAGCCAGTGGTGCGCGTCGCCAGCCCGGCCCGGCCTGTTCCTGCCCCTCGCACCAAGCCAGTGGTGCGCGTCGCCAGCCCGGTCCGGCCTGTTCCTGTCCCTCGCACCAAGCCAGTGGTGCGCATCGCCAGCCCGGCCCGGCCTGTTCCTGCCCCTCACACCAAGCCAGTGGTGCGCGTCGCCAGCCCGGCCCGGCCTGTTCCTGCCCCTCGCACCAAGCCAGTGGTGCATGTGTCCAGTCCGGCACGGCCTGTGCCTGTTCCACCGGTGCCTGGTCCGGCACCAGTCAGTTGCTCCACTCCGGAGCCAGAGCAGTCCGCTCCACCGGTGCCCAGTTCAGCTCCGGTCAGCTGCTCCACTCCGGAGCCAGAGCAATCCGCTTCACCGGGGTCCAGTCCAGCTCCGGTCAGCGGCTCCACTCCGGAGCCAGAGCAGTCCACTCCACCGGTGCCCAGTCCAGCTCCGGTCAGCGGCTCTAGTCCGGAGCCTGTGCAGTCCGCTCCACCGGTGCCCGGTCCAGCTCCGGTCAGCGGCTCCAGTCCAGACCCAGACGTCAGCCCCTCTCCAGGTTCGGGGTCTCCCACACCAGGGTCCAGACAGGGCTTGGTACTTCGTGGGAGGAAGGAGAGGGGAAGCAGCGCGCCGAGGTCCAGACCAGACCAGGGGCGCAACAGGGAGGCGGAGAGTAAGTGGTCGTCACGCCCTGAGCCAGATCCGCCTCCGAGGCGGAATGCCCACCCGGCCCCTACCCTGTTATGTTTATGTTGTGCGGTCGGAGTCCGCACCTTTGGGGGGGGGGTACTGTCACGCCCTGACTCTGGGGACTCGTATATGTTGAGTCAGGGTGTGTATGTTCTATGTTGTGTATTTCTATGTTGGTGTTCTATTATGTGTATTTCTATGTTGGCCGGTGTGGTTCCCAATCGGAGGCAGCTGTAGCTCGTTGTCTCTGATTGGGGACCATACTTAGGCAGCCTATTGGCACTAGTGGGTTGTGGGATCTTGTTCCGTGTTAGGTATGTTTGTTTTGTGTACCTTGGACTTCACGTTTCGTTTGTTGTTTTGTCATTGTGTTTATTCGGAAAAATAAACATGTCCGCATATCACGCTGCGCCTTGGTCCGTCCCGTCTGTAAGCGAACGTGACAGTATTGGTGTAACACTGTGGTTAAATAAAGGACAGCAGCTGTTGATGAAAGAAACCATTCCATATTTACAAAGACCAAACTTGTAATTGCATTTTAATATCATATTAATATGAAACAGAAGAGCAGTTGCGCATTCCAAACAAATAGTGTACATTTCTCTCTCTGCCACCACCTCATCAATTATGTGCTACAACATTAAGTGCAAGGTAATGACCCACAATATTATGTGCTTTTTCCCATTTTATTAATGGGGGCTCAAGACCACATTGAACGTGGTGTTAATTCTATATTACAAATCGCTGTCACAGAGGAAGGCATGCAATTGCTCATTTACCAGCAGAGCAACTATCCTGAGGAGAGTTAGACAAGCCTGGGTTGGTGGACACCTTTAAAACATTGCTTCCTATCATGTGGACAGTTTACCCTCACTCTTCAAGTATTGAAAGGTAAATAAAGTATATAATTACAACTCCTTCTCTTCCTCTTATGTGATGGACAGAGGGACATGAAGCCTGTTAGATGTTAGCATAGTTATTTTGTGTGGTTAATCCTTTACTGTAAAAATAGTTACAGTATAAATTCCACACCTGGTGCAAATACTCAATGAATTTAGCCCAAGTATAAATTTACCAATACATTAACAATGATGTCAATGCTGCAAATGTCTGCAGGTAATGTTTTGTTCCAGTGTGACTTGCCACAGTAGAAATACTGTCATTGAATATGCTTGGCTAAGTGATGTGTTCATCACCACCAGTGAGTCAACTCCTGGCCTGGTTTTATTGAATCACATGACCTATGTGGTAATCATATCCATTTAGGTAACACAACTACTGACATACAGCACCTTTAAAACAGGCAGGGAGCCTGGAAATGTAACATTTTGTTCATGTTCCCCACAAGCTCCTGTTTTGATACTCTTCCCTCAGACAGCTGTTTATACAACAAAAAACCTGCACAAATGAGCTGCCCAGACAAGTGGCAGAATGTTTCACTGTTACTCCATAATTAAACAGAGGGAGAGAGAGGGGGGAAAATGCAATTCTGTGGCCAGGTCCCGCAGAAGCTGCTCATCCTGAAAAGGTAATTTGGTAAATTGAATAAAGGCACTTTGTGCACACATGGGTGAGTAAGATGCAAATTAATGGCTGGGGGTGGCCATTAAGACCAAGGCCTGCATGCATATTCCTAATTTCCCAATATGCTTGGCAGGCACAGGGATCACCTCAGAACTGGTCTCTGGTCCCCCCTCAGCTCTGGCCTTGCTGCCCTGCTGTTCTGCAATAGACGCGACCTGTCACGTAAAACAAATGCCACCTCTACAGAGCTGAGATGGGGTGTAGAGGTCAAGGAACGCCTGGAATACAATTCTGTCTTAGAGAAGTGAAAACTCATGCTTGAGGGCTTCCTGATCCCAGCACAATTGGAAGACATGTAATGTCTGTTTGGATGCTATTGCTATACAAGACGATGTGTATACCGACAGCCTGATTATAGTTATACATGGTTAAGCTGATTTGGTGCTTATAGCTAGCAGACATGTCACTGAAATAGTCACACATGTTACTGTAATAGTCACACAAGCCTGAAAAGAGGACAGCATGATTAACCTGATTTGTGCGGTAAAAGGATGAAAGGAAAAGTAACTGGGGAACTCCGTCGGGTGGCTTGAGCTCTTTGTCACAAATGACTGCTGCTGAATGATGTATTGTACAAACAAGCAGCAGCTGCCTACTGTCTTTTTCAGTCAGGCAGGTTTTTTACATCTTATCCATCTTTATGGTACAGATACTATGATATTGATTACCAAATGTCACAGTGGCATACATTGTGCTGCTTGTGTGTAGGATGATGCTGATTTCACACAGAAAAATGATCCGTTTACATGAAGAAGGCCTCTTTACATAATGATTTTAACAGTAGTTGTTAAATGCAGTATCCTAAATATGCAGTATTACAGAACATATGTAGGATGTGTAGGATGTTTTCAACATTAAAGCATAATCCAACGTTAAAGAATAATCCCTTTCTTTGATATAAAAAAATACCTCCCTGGAGCAGTATGTCTTATTGTTCAAACTTCAAATTTCTTACCTTTAACTTTAATTTACAGAAGCAATATACCCATTGACTGTTACGCAATACAGACATGCTGACATTTCAAATACATAGCATGGAAATGAATGTGTGGTACCATTTGTATTATTGGAAATGCGCTGACCTATGGTAAGCCGTCATTATGTGTAGGTGGACTGTTTCAGCAATGGAACAAAACAAGGCTGTTATGAAATGCCTGTGAGCTTTCTAAAGGTCCCACTCTATTCCCTTCTACAAGCTTCAACATGAGACCTGTCTAAAAAGCATAATGAAAACATATCTAGTTCAGGGGGTTTTCTCACATCTAATTTTGTTTTGTTTCCGAAGATTTGAACGTTTTTACTTCACCCTAGTTCGCCTCTAGTGATTGCAGACTGGTTGCAAATGGACAGTCGTTTGGACCAATTGGGTTCCAAGCTAGAACTTGCATAGCCTTGCTGACGCGACCCATGTGAGGAGGACTTCGAGTTTGGTATCAACCAGACTAGATTCTACTGTAGTAATCTGAAGAAAACAATAAACACTATATTAATCAGTATTGTGACAATGGATGTCTGCAAGGTCATTGTGAAAAGTATTCTCTTTAACTGAAAGACTAGTAGTAGCCACAGATCACTTTCCAATGGTTTATTCTGTGCCTGAGAGTTTGACTGAATGACATGGACTCATTCCCTACGGGATGAAATCCTGTTGCTAGGGCAACAGAAATCAATCAAAGATAAGTAATTCTCATGGCTGCTTCTGCCTTTGTTTACAGCTTGACAACCTACACACAAGACTCATAAAGAGCAAACCTATATCTTCATTAGCGTTGTATTTCCCATACGATGTAGCCTATAGAACACCTAGCTGTACAAAATAGTATAGGTGGATCTTAATTGAGATCTGAATGTATACATATTTATAGGCCACACACTACTTAGTCTATGGTTGATTATATAAAACATCTTCAGATTTATGTATGGCCTTGAACAACTTCACTGTAGAATGTTTCGTATTCGTTCAATGAACCGTAGAAAAATCCTTACTTAATTGACATGACTAAAAAAACCTAACCCTTCCTTTGACATCCTTTTACACATTGACACAGAGGTAAAGAAGAATGATGCATAGAAAAAAATCATCCCCATGTGTAGAACTACACCATCCCCATGCCATTGTTACAGGCACAATAACCTTCTCCTCTTCTCACGTGTAATTTAGTCTGAGGATAGTCTGACAGTCTGACAACCCATCTTATTAAATGTACTATTGCACGCCAGTGTGATAGACTAATAGCTACATTTCACATGAAGGCTTTGGGGGTCTCATACATGCAGCGCAATATTGCCCAAGTAAAAGCTTTCACAAAGGTAATATGGCCTGTGCAAAACATTCAATGTGTTTCAAGTCTAAGACAGACAAAAAGTGGATAGAAAATGAATGGACAGCACTTATAAATCAAATCAAATCAAATGTTATTTGTCACATGCACCGAATACAACAGGTGTAGACCTTACAGTGAAATGCTTACTTACAAGCCCTTAACCAACAATGCAGTTTTAAGAAAGAATACCAAAAAAATATACAATATCAAAATAATACGGAATAAAGTAACAAATAATTAAAGAGCAGCAGTAAATAGCAATAGCGAGGCTATATACAGGGGGTACCGGTACCGAGTCAATGTGCGCAGGCACCGGTTAGTCAAGGTAATTGAGGTAATATGTAGAGTTATTAAAGTGACTATGCATAGATAATAAACAGAGAGTTGCAGCAGCGTAAAAGGGGGGGGGGGCAATGCAAATAGTCTGGGTAGCCATTTGTTTAGATGTTCAGGAGTCTTATGGCTTGGGGGTAGAAGCTGTTTAGAAGCGTCTTGGACCTAGACTTGGCGCACCGGTACCACTTGCCGTGCGGTAGCAGAGAGAACAGTCTATGACTAGGGTGGCTGGAGTCTTTGGCAATTTTTAGGGACTTTCTCTGACACCGCCTGGTATGGAGGTCCTGGATGGCAGGAAGCTTGGCCCCAGTGATGTACTGTGCTGTACGCACTACCCTCTGTAGTGCCTTGCGGTCGGAGGCCGAGCAGTTGCCATAACAGGCAGTGATGCAACCAGTCAGGATGCTTTCGATGGTGCAGCTGTAGAACCTTTTGAGGATCTGAGGACCCATGCCAAATCTTCTCAGTCTCCTTAGGGGGAATAGGTTTTGTCGTGCCCTCTTCACAACTGTCTTGGTGTGCTTGGACCATGTTAGTTTGTTGGTGATGTGGACACCAAGGAACTTGAAGCTCTCAAGCTGCTCCACTACAGCCCCGTCAATGAGAATGGGGGCGTGCTTGGTCCTCTTCTTTTTCCTGTAGTCCACAATCATCTCCTTTGTCTTGATCACGTTGAGGCAGAGGTTGTTGTCCTGGCACCACACAGCCAGGTCTCTGACCTCCTCCCTATAGGCTGTCTCGTCGTTGTCGGTGATCAGGCCTACCACTGTTGTGTCATCTGCAAACTTAACGATGGTGTTGGAGTCGTGCCTGGCCATGCAGTCATGAGTGAACAGGGAGTACAGGAGGGTACTGAGCACGCACCCCTGAGGGGTGCCCAGTGTTGAGGATCAGCGTGGCAGATGTGTTGTTACCTACCCTTACCACCTGGGGGCGGCCCATCAGGAAGTCCAGGATCCAGTTGCAGAGGGAGGTGTTTAGTCCCAGGGTCCTTAGTTTAGTGATGAGCTTTGAGGGCACTATGGTGTTGAACGCTGAGCTGTAGTCAATGAATAGCATTCTCACATAGGTGTTCCTTTTGTCCAGGTGTGAAAGGACAGTGTGGAGCCCAATAGAGATTGCATCATCTGTGGATCTGTTGGAGCAGTATGCAAATTGGAGTGGGTCTAGGGTTTCTGGGATAATGGTGTTGATGTGAGCCATAACCAGCCTTTCATGGCTACAGACGTGAGTGCTATGGGTCGGTCGTCATTTAGGCAGATTACCTTAGTGTTCTTGGGCACATGGACTATGGTGGTCTGCTTGAAACATGTTAGTATTACAGACAGGGAGAGGTTGAAAATGTCAGTGAAGACACTTGCCAGTTGGTCAGCGCATGCTCGGAGTACACGTCCTGGTAATCCGTCTGGCCCTGCGGCCTTGTGAATGTTGACCTGTTTAAAGGTCTTACTCACATCAGCTATGGAGAGCGTGATCACACAGTTGTCCGGAACAGATGATGCTCTCATGCATGTTTCAGTGTTACTTGCCTCGAAGCGAGCATAGAAATAATTTAGCTCGTCGGATAGGCTCGTGTCACTGGGCAGCTCGCGGCTGTGCTTCCCTTTCTAGTCTGTAATAGTTTGCAAGCCCTGCCACATCCGACAAGCGTCGGAGCTGGTGTAGTACGATTTGATCTTAGTCTTGTATTGACGCTTTGCCTGTTTGATGGTTCGTCGGAGGTCATAGCAGGATTTCTTATAAGCTTCCGGGTTAGAGTCCCGCTCCTTGAAAGCGGCAGGTCTACCCTTTAGCTCAGTGCGGATGTTGCCTGTAATCCATGGCTTCTGGTTGGGGTATGTACGTACAGTCACTGTGGGGACGACGTCATCGATGCGCTTATTGATGAAGCCAGTGACTGATGTGGTGTACTCCTCAATGCCATCGGAAGAATCCCGGATCATATTCCAGTCTGTGCTAGCAAAACAGTCCTGTAGCTTAGCATCTGCTTCATCTGACCACTTTTGTATTGACCGAGTCACTGGTGCTTCCTGCTTTAGTTGTTGCTTGTAAGCAGGAATCAGGAGGATCTAATTATGGTCAGATTTACCAAATGGAGGGCGAGGGAGAGCTTTGTACGCGTCTCTGTGCATGGAGTAAAGGTGGTCTGGAGTTTTTTTTCCCCTCTGGTTGCACATTTAACATTCTGGTAGAAATTAGGTAAAATGGATTTAAGTTTCCCTGCAAATCACATCAGGGCTTCACTCACAGTTGCAGCAAATACTTGTTGCTTTTAGAATAATCAAATGCTGTTTACTGATCAAATTCACAGACAGGTTAGCAGCAAAAATAATAATGTTTAGCCAGATACACTCTCCCACCAATCATATAACTAATTTTCCCTCTCCAGATGGTAAATAAAACACAAATAATTGCCACAGGCTTTTTTTTATCATTTGTTTAATTATAATTAGGGGAAAAAACATTATGAATACATACATTTTGCCTCCAATAACCCTCAGGCATCGAATATCTTCAACTGTTGAAATGGGTTTGAGTTTTTAAAGCAATTTCCCACTATTTGACTTTCAAATTGTAACTCATTTTGAATGCAACTGTGAAGAAAAAACACCCTGTTTTCTATTGTTGGTTTAGTTTGATTGGTTCTCTTCATACTTGAGCAGTCTCTCAGAGTCGGCAAACAGAGAGTATGCTTAAGTTGGCTGACAAATAAAGACCCTAATATAATTATTTTTTTCAGTCCCCTCAGGTCTCTCTAATGAAACAGAACATATACACTCAAAATGATATGCCCTGAGTGAGAAGGTAAGAGTCTTCCACACCATGTTTGTGCTCTCTCTCCTTTGTCAGTTTTTGTCATTATTGTGCTGGCTTACTTGTGTGGTTCAAGAAGCCGTTGGCATTCAATGATTACAATATTAGATTACTTTTGCCATAAACTGTCCTGCAATTCAAGGCTACAGTGCCCACTTAGAGCTAGATCGTTTCACAAATAGAGTACATTTTGGGTAGTGTAGTGTCAAGAAAAAATATTCATTTCCCAACATTTCTTTAACACATTTTTGGAACTTCCTAATAATCCTAATAAACTTTAATCCCATCTCAAGGGGTTAAATAAAAATAATGTGTATACTAAGTGCCAATAAAGTGCCATTAAAGTAACAGGGTTGACCGTAACAGGGTTGACCGTAACAGGGTTGACCGTAACAGGGTTGACCGTAACAGGGTTGAGGTTTTCACCTTAAATCAGCCACGAATCCCATTGTGACAGGGGGAATTGAATGCAAGCTTCACAAAACAATTAAAAACATCTTTAAACATTTCTAGCCTATCTATGGGTAACAGGGTTGACATGTTATGCTAGATGTGCTGAGTTCTCCATCACAAAATACCAAAACATTTCCAAAGAGAGTAGAACCAGCTCACCTGCTTTTACACTATGATTTGACTATTACATGTTCAATATTATACAGTATGTCTTCCATTACAACGGTTGGATTTTCAAATCCAAACAATGAGAGGTCTCAACCCCAGAGAAAAAAAAAACATTTGAGAGAACCAATCAAACCCGTTGCACATTTTCTGAGCCAATGTTGCATTAACAAACGGCTTCCTTTCCAGTGTGGTCACAGCTGTCCCTGCACTGTGAGGCACGTGGGTCGTGTCAGCCAGACTAATGAAACCATGCATGCCCAATTGCAAAACAAAAATTGGAAAATCAATTGAAAGTGTTCTAAGCAAGGCTTTCCAGTACACACATCTTGGCTTACACTATCAACATTAAGAACATTATAAAATGAAAGGATATAATGAGGAAGTTTTGGATTACTGAAAGATTGTGTCTTTCTTTATCAAGTGTTTTTGTCATGACATTGGACCTCAAGTTTTCAAGGTTATTGAAGGATTTTTATGCTGGGAAAATATTGTACACTTCAATACAAATGTCTTCTTATTTCTTTCTCATCTCCACTTTACAGACCAATATCAATATCTTTATCTCTAAACATTTCTCTCTCGTCTGTCTCTTTGTCAGATACACACAATTTTCCTTTTCACTCAGTGTGCTTGTTGAATGTGCGTCAAGATTATGACATCAGTCATCAGACAGCAAAAGAGGCAAATGACAAAGGAAAACTTGACAATCCATGACCACAGCTGATTTAAAGCAGGACAGATTATCATTTTTTTCCGGACTCCTCTCAACTCCATGTTATACGCAGAGCAAATGTTGACTGATCCACTCATTGGTATGAGAGAGCACATCCATCTATAAATATTTTCGACCTAAATCCATGTGCTTAACACTGAGATTACCCAGACAGGTATCTCCAGACTTAATAACAAAGAGCCACTGCAACTTGATATCCCGTTTGTATCATGAGCTGCAAGCTGCAAAATGTTATTCTATTGCAGTTCAGTTTGTATAACATGTTTACTTGCATATGTTATTTACTTATGGTGGCCCAAGGGAAATTACATTTCACAATCAAGGGCTATTTGCATGTGGAAGTATTACATAACGCACCTTCAAGAACAAGAAGAAAACATTTGATGAATGTTATGAACAATTCCTGTCAGCTCAGGAAGTAAACGAAAATTCAATTTAGGAATTGACTGGCATTAAAATTGATTTGACCCCAGCCATTGCTTGATACAAGCATGGAATCATCACCATCATCATTATAGATTTGTGGTGACATGTGGTGAATATACTATGAAATAAGGAGAACATTTTTCAATGTATTTAATTTTTCAACCATAAGAGTCTGTTAAACGAACACACACACACACACACACAAACACACACGCACACACTGACATTCTGCACAGCTAACACATTTGTCATTCTGCATCCATGTTTCTGACTGCTAGCCTTTGATGTGATTTCAGCAGCAATTGTATGTCTTGGCTTTGGCTTAGTTACTCAAAAGAGAGAGGAAATGGAAGTTACATATCCAAGCAGAGGAAGTGAGTCAAAGATTGTAAGAGTCAATTCCTATAGCAATAGAGATATCACCATGAGACCTGAAGAAAATATTTGAGGCAGCATTTCTTTGTGATATCTGTCCACAGGTGAGATGCACTCTGCTCTTGGATTGATTCATGTGGTCAGTCGGGGTGATTAGTTCTGGTTGCCAAGTGGAATCCACATGCTGCCGGAAGATTAGTTAAGCTTGTCCATAGATGCCTTATCTGATTGGCTATGCCTGTTAGTAGGTGATTGGAGCCAATCGCCCACCTGCCCTGCATTGGTTCACCTTAGTGTGTCTGTCTGTAAAAGGCCATAAACAGAAAGAACAGTTGCATTCAAGTTTAGGACAACTTAATTGGGTTTGGGTTTACTTTCTCAAATGTTCATGAATTCATCAACCACCTACAAGTGAACTGTGTTACTGTATGTAATGCAATTGATTTAGTATATCTTATGCATTTATTACTCTCTGTATTGATAGTAGTGTATTTCTGCAGAAGGTTTTAATGGACAGGAGGCATAACAGCAGAGAATAGAGATTAGCCCCTGGTGTGGATCATCTGCCTCTGAACTCAGTTACTGGATCTGGAGCCCACTGACCACATCCACCACCTCCTACAAGCCCTCCTGTGTAGCCTGGTTGGCTACTGCATGCTATGAGGCTTTACACAGATATCATTATGACACTGAGGCAATTATGTTTCTTGTGATCTGGACTGTTTTTGCCATTGCACCTGCAGTGTGACAGGGGGACCAAACGTCTTTTTGTTTGTCCAGACATGTTGTCTACATTCACACACACTGGCAAGAGAGATTATAGCCCCAATTTGCTGGATAGATGCTTCAGGCAGAAGCTTTTATGGGGGATGAACTTCTGCATCTTGTAGTAAATGCCTGACATTTCTCCTTTATTCCCATTTGTGTTTCAATCGTATTTTCCTTGTGTCTGTTTTGGTCCTTCAGTTTACAGATGTTGGAGAATAGATGAGGGCTCCACAGAGACAGCAGAGAGACATAAGGAAACATCATTGCCTGCACTATGTTTAACTCAAATCTGTTCTTCACAGCACCCCCAGGGCCATGTGCTGGTAATTTCCATGTAAAAGGACCCATGAGAATCAACATGTGAAGTTCATAGGAGCATGTCAAATTGGCCTTCAATTAAAAGCTAAGAGTTTTTGAGAAATTAAGGCGAATATAGATTTTACAACAATTTTCCATTAAAAAAATTAGGGATGAGCAAATGCTTTGATTTCTTGTCAAACAGATGGAAAAGAAAAAGTCTTAAAAGGTATTAGAAATACATCAAAACAATAATCTGGAAGTAAAGACCCCTGCCAACTAATATCAACAACAAAAATCTGCCATCTGTAAGTTTAAGAAACATTGCCTTGTGCCTTGAAATTCCATTACCAAGAACCCACATATCTTTAAGATATTTTCACATTTCTCTCCCTTATGAGGGAGGATAATGAATGTTCACAGATATAACAAGTAAAGGTAGACCCACACATTATATATAGTGTTTTTACTGATATCAATTTGTATTATGAAAATTGGTAACAGAATTTCCAAAAAGTCTGTAACAGAATTTCTGCAATTAAATTGGCTACAATGGGAAATCATAGTAGTCACAAACCACATTTGGGTCACCTGTTACTGTCCTCCCTTCCACTGGCATTATGTTCAGCTGATAACTGTTTTCTTTCTCTTTTTGTCATCTGGTGATCAAAGCAAGAGTCTGAAACTCTCTCTCTCTCTCTCTCTCTCTCTCTCTCTCTCTCTCTCTCTCTCTCTCTCTCTCTCTCTCTCTCTCTCTCTCTCTCTCTCTCTCTCTCTCTCTCTCTCTCTCTCTCTCTCTCTCTCTCTCTCTCTCTCTCTCTCTCTCTCTCTCTCTCTCTCTCTCTCTCTCTCTCTCTCTCTCTCTCTCTCCAATGGAGGACATGCATAAAGATGGTGGCCACCATGTACTTACCACAAATGCCTCATTTGCTAAGTTTGCCGTATTATACAGCGCTCTCCATCACTCTTGTTTTAAATCTGCTTTACCACAGTAAACTCGATCCTGATTCTAGCTCTAAGATGGAGGCAATTACAAAAAAACAGAAAAGTAGATTGTGCAGATTGAACCATGTTGCATGCCGTAGTTAAAAAAAACTGTGGGTAGTGCTAAAACAATGAGGTCATATCAGAATTCCTCCTTTTTTGGTCCAGACCAACCTTGATTTCAACGTCCACAAACATCAGGACTTCATTTGGCCCAAACATAGACGTCTCTGATTGGTTCAGATTTGGTCCGGACCGGACCAAATCTGTACCAATCATGGATGTCTATGTTTGACAAGTTTGGACAGCGCAGTACAGTACAGTACAGTACAGTAGAGAACAGTACAGTACAGTACAGTAATTACAGTTTTTCTCAATTGCTAAAACACTAAACCCTATTGTCTGAACCAAATGCTCAGTTGCCTGAACCCACTGATTGAATCAATCACTCTTTTGGCAAAACCATAAGCACTTTTCACCTGTTTAGACACAACTTGCCAACACATTTTCATTGTGATGCACCCGTGCTGCATAATGGTGAGCACATGTGACAAAAGTCAAACACAATTAGAGCACAGGTATCACCACTTGAACACAACAACTCAAAATTGATCACACTTGTGGCTAATGATGTGAGGGAACATATACAGTAAGCCAGTTCAGAGAGCACTTGTTTGTGAGGCCCTACAATGGATAGAAATCTGAGAGGAAGAGTTCGTGTGAGAGGAGGTCGAGGTGGTCGAGGTGGTCAGTGAAGACAAAGAACAGTAATATCTGATGAAATCAGAGCTACTGTGATTGACCATGTTCTTGTCCATGGTATGAGCATGAGGGAGGCTGGACAAAGGGTACAACCAAACATCAGTAGATTCACTGTGTCCACCATAATCCGAAGATTTAGAGAAGAGAACAGGTAATTACCTTTTTTTGACATTATAGTACAGTATGTAAATGTTGACAGCAATTACTGTATGACATACTATATACTGTACCACAGTATACTGTAAGTGAATATATGTTTCAGTACATCACTGTACCAATGTACTGTAGTATTGTAATGGAGGGTTGGTCTAACTGTTTGTAGGCCTAGTATTCCATGTATATTTTTTGTAACTCCATGTTCTCTTTTTGTAGAATTGAAAGACTGCCACATGGGGGTGGGAGGACAGGTATGTTCTCCCCACACCAAGAGACCCTAATTGTTGATATGGTCCGTAAGAAAAATGCCATTAAACTGAGCGAAATTCAGCAGAAGATCATTGAGGACCATTTACATTTTGAGGGTATCAACAGTGTCAGCCTCTCTACTGTTGATCGTGTCCTCAAGCGCAACAGACTGCGCATGAAACAGCTATACAGAGTGCCCTTTGATCGCAACTCAGACAGAGTCAAAGAGCAAAGATTCCAGTATGTACAGGTTGGCATATATCCAGACACATTCAATGTTGATTACTCTAAGTAGTGATTTACTGTAGTGGCCTAAATCACTTTTTCCGTATCACTTACAAAACTATATCTATTTCTACAGAGGGTTTTTCAACTGGATGCAATGGAAAGACCCCATCAATACATCTACATGGATGAAGCTGGGTTTAATCTCACCAAAAGGAGAAGGAGAGGCCGTAATGTGATTGGCCATCGGGCCATTGTTGGTGTTCCTGGGCAGCGTGGTGGCAATGTCACATTATGTGCTGCCATCAGCAATCATGGGGTTGTCCACCATCATGCCAACCTGGGGCCCTACAACACTCACCAGCTCCTCATTTTCCTCAATCACATGCGAGATGCTTTGTTAGGGCAGCAGGATGAGCATCCCATCTATGTTGTTGTTTGGGACAATGTGAGTTTTCACAGAGCCCTCCAGGTTAGAGAGTGGTACAATATGAACCAAGGTTTTATCAATCTTTGCCTTCCACCGTACTCCCCTTTCCTAAACCCCATTGAGGAATTCTTCTCCTCATGGCGGTGGAAGGTATATGAACGCCAACCTTACACCAGGGTAAATCTCCTGCAAGCCATGGGACTTGCCTGTGGTGACATAGGTGTGGAGGCATGCCAAGCCTGGATACGGCATGCCAGGGGTTTTTCCCCGTTGCCTGGCCAGACAAAATGTGGCCTGTGATGTGGATGAAGTCCTGTGGCCTGACCCAGTACGGAGACATGATGCTGTGGCTGAGTAATGCACTTATTTGTATATTTTTGTACTTTCTTTTTACATGGGCTTACTGTACACAAGTGGCAAACGCATAAGATTTCTGTTTGTTTTTACAAGTGCTACATGTAAATGCACAATATTTCTGTTTTGTCTTTTTGTACAAGTGCTAAATGCACAGGTTTTTTTGTTTTGCAACATGCATTTAGCCTACAGTGAACAATAAACATTTATTTCTCCAGCTTCATGTCCTGAGCATTGTGTTTTCTATTTTTCTACGTAGTGTTTAGTGACTGTTCAGTAGTGTTTTTTATTTTGATTGACTCGGGGCACGATTTGACAACATAGTTCAGTTTTGAGCACAGATTGAACTGTTTTGAGGTGAAAGTTTGGTTTTGCAAGAAGAGTCTGAGGTTTTGTGAATGTAGCTTGAAAATTGGGTTTTGTGTTCACAGTTAAGAGAAAAGGAGAGCAGCTTTCAAGAAATGTGTCTTAGCAATCGAGAAAAACTGTAAGAGTATAGTACAGTACAGTACTGTACAGTAGAGTAGAATGGAGTGGAGTTCAGTACAGTTCACAGTAGAGCACACTAGTGTTAAGTACACTATAATGTACTCTTCTGAATTATACTCTACTGTACTGTACTGTGTTGAACTATACTCTACTTGACTATACTCTACTGTTCTGTGCTGTACTGTACTGTACTCTACAATGCTATACAGGGCTGTACTTTGATGTCCAAACTTGTGAAACATACTGTAGACGTCTATGATTGATTGGTTCAGATTTGGTCCAGTCCTGACCAACCAAATTTGGTCTTATTTGGTGGCGGAACTCATGGAATTGCCCTGCTGCACAATGCCCAAACACCAGTATATCAGATGGATGCCATTTGCTTCTTTGGGCCTTGTGTGGAGCCATTAACCCAATGCTCAGAACCGGGTTGTTGACAGAGTACAAATGTGGATACACTGGCATTCAGACCTATAACCACTGATTCTTAAGAATGGAGTGTTATCTGCAGAACTGACTAGTAAAGGAACTTGACTTTCAAATCACTCTGCCCATGTTCCATACAGTACGATCAGTTAATATTTGAAATGCACAGATACTTCTGGAAAGCTCCATGCACAGCAATAAGGTAGTATGTGTGTAACTTCAGCAAACTGATAATCTACAGTGAGCGTGCTGAACATGCCAACTGGGAACACACCCACTGTGTACCCCAGAACCTTGGTAAGTTAGCACATCGATAATACCATGATATAAATTATATTAATTTTGCTGGGGAAATGAAAAATGAGATGGATTGATGGGGGAGGTGGGGGGTGACACAGTGGAAAAAAGGATAGAGGATATGTTCCACTGGAGAATGATGACAACATTGCTAACATGGCCTGAGATGTTACAGCTTGGAATATGCAGGTGATGATAAGAACATAGGAGAGACTCGCAGTTTGTGAACATGCAGTGTTCATGATTACAGCAGGAAGAAGACATGGATACGAAGAGGAGGAAAATGGAACCCCAAGGTGGAAACCAGAGGCTATGTGGAATCCCCCAACATTCCAGTATGGAACATTCACAGACACTCCGGTAATGTAGAAAGTGTCCATAGATAGGAACTAGACATACAACCCCTCAGATTGCATTTAGCATTGGATATCTATCCCACACTGCTACTGTCGCCCACAGTTGTAGCAACATATGCCATTACATTGTATTTGGTTTCTTGAGCGCAGGGGGATAGAATATTGATATGAAGCCAACAGTTGAGACAAGGGCAGGAAGCAGGTGGCCCCAACTCAAACATCTGCTCCAAACAAACCCGTTCACTGAACAGAATGGTGAAAACATAGCAAGCAGGACCATAAGCATGCAACTTTATCAGAAATTACAGCCAACAGGTGCACTTGTCGAGCAATATGCTCTCTCATTTTGATATATTAGTGTAATTCATGCCCAGGCTGGTAGCCTTACGTCTCTGCTTAGCAATCTGTCCAGTACATTCTCCAGACTGATGACTGATAGAGAAAAGCCAGTAATCGAACTGCTGAGCTTTTAAAAGGTTTTTCACCAATCAATGTGAAGGGTTGTTGAGATGTGGGAGAGCACCTTGTTGAGGAAAAATGTAACTTTCCTTGGCTGATGTTACTGATATGGAGGTACAGTATTTTCTCACCAATCGATTCCAATGAGGAAGAAAAATGATGAAAACATCCTTGCTGAGCTTCCCTTTAAATGCATGAATTTCCAAAATAAATCCATAAAGCCATTCAGTTTGTCGTACTTCCCCTCTCTCTGGTCAAAGACACTCAGTGATCTACACTGAGTGTACAAAACATTAGGAACGCCTTCCAAATAGTGAGTTACACCCCCTTTTGCCCTCAGAACAGCCTCAATTCATCGGGGCATGGACTCTACAAGGTGTCGAAAGCGTTCCACAGGGATGCTGGCCCATATTAACTCTAATGCTTCCCACAGTTGTGTCGTTGGCTGGATGTCCTTTGTGTGGTGGACCATTCTTGTTACACACGGGAAACTGTTGAGCTTGAAAAACCCAGCAGCATTGCAGTTCTTGACACACTCAAACCGGTGCGCCTGGCACCTACTACCACACCCCGTTCAAAGGCACTTAAATATTTTGTCTTTCCCATTCTGCTAAATGGCACACATACACAATCCATTTCTCAACTGTCTCTAGGCTAAAAAATCATTCTTTAACCTGTCTCCTCCCCTTCATCTACACTGATTGAAGTGGATTTAACCAGTGACATCAATAAAGGATCATTGCTTTCACCTGGTCAGTCTATGTCATATAAAGAGCAGGTGTTCCTAATGTTTTGTACACTTAGTACAGTGGGTCAGAAATTACTAGATCCTCTACTCTCTTTCTACTCTGCAGTAGATGATGATCATTAACTGGATCTGTCATTTAAAGTTGTGCTATTTTACTGTCAACTAATCTATTATGCACCCAAACGAACACTTATTAAGTTGGCTGCATTACACTTGCCAATTAGTATTGTAATAACACACTTGTCAGTTTCAAGGTCACAGGAACGCAATTGTGCTGAAAGAACAGAACTGAAAGAGAGAGAACGTCAATATCACCTTACTATGTTGGACGCGGTATTAGTTTCATATGTATAGTTACATACTGTCAATATAATGTGGTCCTCTGTAGCTCAGCTGGTAGAGCACGGCGCTTGTAACGCCAAGGTAGTGGGTTCGATCCCCGGGACCACCCATACACAAAAAAATGTATGCACGCATGACTGTAAGTCGCTTTGGATAAAAGCGTCTGCTAAATGGCATATTATATTATTATTATTATTATTTATAATATGCAGCCATGATAAGAGTGCTTTAATTAACCCTCCCGTTGTCCTAGGGTCAAAATGACCCGCCACTGTGTTGAACCAACTTTATTTAATTTTTTATATTTTGGGGATAATTTGTGAGAAGGAGGCAGTGAGACTTTAAAGAAAGTATCACTGCCTCATTCTCACAAATGATCCAAAAAATATAAAAATTAAATAAAGTTGGTTCAACACAGTGGCGGGTCATTTTGACCCTAGGACAACGGGAGGGTTAAATAAAGGAGCTGGATATTGAAAATATGCCATAGGTCTGAACCACACAGCCCTTTGAAGGTGACCTGAATTCAAGATTAGATTCGACCCTGCGTGTTTTGAATAATGAGACAAACATTTGGGTCATCGTCTCCTAAATGCCCCCTTTTATCCTCTTATCGCACAAAAATGCCACACAGACTTGCCAGGTCAAGTGGCATCGGCAGGATCATCAGCCTGATTGTTTGTGGTGATAAATCATTCATTTTGTAGAATTCTGCTTTAATTGGAATAGGTCATTGGTTATTAATAGGGCCAGGCGTCTTTTTTACTGACTGCGTGATCTGACCATGAAAACCTCCTGGCTCTAGCTTTTGCACTGGCAATGGAAATCAGTTGCTGTGGGTGGTGGTAATATTTCCAGTCCCTACTCCTCTAGCCTGATTTGAATACCTGCTCCCCACATAGATGAAACCTCAGATGCACACCCCCTTGTGCTGTCCATCCTTGAATATTGTGTTTAATATAGATGTTTTACTTTGCTGTTGTCAATTACAATTTTGGTCCTTCTCCTGCTCCTTACTTATTTCCATCATTCCTTCACTATCTCTGATCAGAACTCCACCAACACCAGTGCTCCACGATAACAAGGCCTGAAGGATTTGGTTTTCTTGGGCAGGGAAGGATTGCCTATCTGTACACAGTGTCTCGATGATACACTCCCAGCAGGCATTTATTTAAAGCAGGGCTGTCTGTGGCATGTCAGTGGCTATGCAGAGTCTAGCAGAGAGAAAACAACCCTAAGGCAAGGATGGAGTAGTAAGGCAAGGGAAGTGAGTCAGTGATTCTATGTCCGTTTATTAACTCTAGAAATCGCAAAATCTTATTGCATTCTTAGAGTTTTGTTTGTTTTGCATAACCTTGAAAATATCAATTTCTCATATGCCCCAAAGGCAAAAAGCAGTCACAGAGCAGGAACTCAATTCCAGGAATTCTTGGTCAGTCTTAGCCCTAGTTCAAACATTGCTCTATCGTCGCACCAAACAAAAAAAAATATGTCACTTTCTCTTTGGATGAGTGGGGATAGAGTCCCATCTGAAACCATTAAGTGCGTCTCCTCTGACTTTTGACGATAATTCGGCACCCTCTGCCGCTCTTTCGGCACGGTTCGGGTGAAGCACGCCTCTGACTCATGCAGCGAGCCAGAGCAGTTCTTCCACTGTCGGGAGAAATGGTAATGCATATTAATATATTTTAATTGCATGCAAATAAAGGTTGCTTCGCTACCACGCCCACAACTGAAACACATCATGGTCTCGGATTCGCAGGTGGAGGACTTCTGTGTGAGGTCGCTGTAATGCCTGAATTTGACCCAAAACCAACGAGGAAGTCTGCTGCAGTGTTGAGAGCGGTTGTATGAAACCAATCGGTACGTCAAGCAAAGCTTTTAACCGTGCCAGCTGACTCTTAATTTCTATTCAGTTCGACTCGCCATAATTAAAGATAGCTGTTGTTTTCCAATTAAAAGACACCTGCAAGAAATATCATGATAGTGTGTGAATAAATTGTAGATAATAGGCTTAAAAATATATATTTTTTGAATTACTCTGCTATGTGCACTTTCAAACAGATCTCAACTTCACCACCCCCCACACAAACACACTCCCTCGTTCACAGATATATTTGGGATCAAAGTTTGCTCCCGCATCTCTCTACACAACAGTAGACTGGAAGATTCAAATCCATCCTCCCAAAAGACAAGGCAACGGAATTCTTGAAAGACTTGGAGCCATTTGTTGTGGAAGTATTGTGGATTATCCATTTGTTCAGTAACGGGTGGACTTCAATCAGGCACGGGTCCCTTCAGGTCAGAGTCTAAATGTCACCTAATTGTGTGGCACAGAGCTGATTTGATAACTCTGACTGTGTTGGATATGGTCCAGCTGGGCTTCAGAGATTCTCATGGAGTTGACTGGTGCCAGGGAGACGATGATATTTTCTTTGGTTTTCTATGCAGACTTTGTGGCGGGATTACCCACGCCTTGCTCAGCCTTGATCAAGAGCTTAAAATGGTACATTGGGGGCAGTCTGTTATATTGGTCACCATATTTTTAAACACCTGGCAAGGTCCTCAATCTATATTTTAAGTAAAGCCATTCCCTTGTCTGTTTTAGACAATATGCAATTCATATTAACACATGGGTCTGAAAATCCCAGTGTTAAAGCAACATGTCGATAATGAGCCAGCGTTTACAGGGAAATTCCTTGGGACTGTTGCATAGATTAGAGACATTTTTAAGAATGGTCAAATTTTGGTGGATACAATTTATTTCCATATGCTCAATACTTTTGTGAACCTAAACTCTCTCTCCATGCACAGAAGATTTGAGATCTGAATTTTAACACCCACGGTGTTAAATGTCAAATCAAATCAAATCAAATTGTATTGGCCACATGCGCCGAATACAACAGGTGCAGACATTACAGTGAAATGCTTACTTACAGCCCTTAACCAACAGTGCATTTATTTTTTATAAAAAAGTAAAAGAAAACAACAACAAAAAAGTGTTGAGAAAAAAAGAGCAGAAGTAAAATAAAATAACAGTAGGGAGGCTATATATACAGGGGGGTACCGGTGCAGAGTCAATGTGCGGGGGCACCGGCTAGTTGAGGTAGTTGAAGTAATATGTAAATGTGGGTAGAGTTAAAGTGACTATGCATAAATAATTAACAGAGTAGCAGCAGCGTAAAAAGATGGGGTTGGGGGGCAGTGCAAATAGTCCGGGTAGCCATGATTAGCTGTTCAGGAGTCTTATGGCTTGGGGGTAGAAGCTGTTGAGAAGTATTTTGGACCTAGACTTGGCACTCTGGTACCGCTTGCCGTGCGGTAGCAGAGAGAACAGTCTATGACTAGGGTGGCTGGAGTCTTTGACAATTTTGAGGGCCTTCCTCTGACACCGCCTGGTATAGAGGTCCTGGATGGCAGGAAGCTTGGCCCCAGTGATGTACTGGGCCGTACGCACTACCCTCTGTAGTGCCTTGCGGTCGGAGGCCAAGCAGTTGCCATACCAGGCGGTGATGCAACCAGTCAGGATGCTCTCGATGGTGCAGCTGTAGAATATTTTGAGGATCTGAGGACCCATGCCGAATCTTTTCAGTCTCCTGAGGGGGAATAGGCTTTGTCGTGCCCTCTTCACGACTGTCTTGGTGTGTTTGGACCATGACAGTTTGTTGGTGATGTGGACACCAAGGAACTTGAAGCTCTCAACCTGTTCCACTACAGCCCCGTCGATGAGAATGGGGGCGTGCTCAGTCCTCTTTTTTTCCTGTAGTCCACAATCATCTCCTTTGTCTTGGTCACGTTGAGGGAGAGGTTGTTATCCTGGCACCACACGGCCAGGTCTCTGACCTCCTCCCTATAGGCTGTCTCATCGTTGTCGGTGATCAGGCCTACCACTGTGTCGTCGGCAAACTTAATGATGGTGTTGGAGTCGTGCCTGGCCATGCAGTCATGGGTGAACAGGGAGTACAGGAGGGGACTGAGCACGCACCCCTGAGGGGCCCCCGTGTTGAGGATCAGTGTGACAGATGTGTTGTTACCTACCCTTACCACCTGGGGGCGGCCCGTCAGGAAGTCCAGGATCCAGTTGCAGAGGGAGGTGTTTAGTCCCAGGATCCTTAGCTTAGTGATGAGCTTTGAGGGCACTATGGTGTTGAATGATGAGCTGTAGTCAATGAATAGCATTCTCACGTAGGTGTTCCTCTTGTCCAGGTGGGAAAGGGCAGTGTGGCGTGCAATAGAGATTGCATCATCTGTGGATCTGTTGGGGCGGTATGCAAATTGGAGTGGGTCTAGGGTTTCTGGGATAATGGTGTTAATGTGAGCCATGACCAGCCTTTCAAAGCACTTCATGGCTACAGATGTCAGTGCTATGGGTCGGTAGTCGTTTAGGCAGGTTATCTTAGTGTCCTTGGGCACGGGGACTATGGTGGTCTGCTTGAAACATGTTGGTATTACAGACTCAGTCAGGGACATGTTGAAAATGTCAGTGAAGACACTTGCCAGTTGGTCAGCACATGCTCGGAGTACACGTCCTGGTAATCCGTCTGGCCCTGCGGCCTTGTGAATGTTGACCTGCTTAAAAGTCTTACTCACATCGGCTACGGAGAGCGTGATCACATAGTCATCCGGAACAGCTGGTGCTCTCATGCATGCTTCAGTGTTGCTTGCCTCGAAGCGAGCATAGAAGTGGTTTAGCTCGTCTGGTGGTTGTCCCACTGGCTATCATAAGTTGAATGCACCAATTTGTAAGTCGCTCTGGATAAGAGCGTCTGCTAAATGATGTAATTGTAAATGTAGTGGTACCTCAAAATTTCTAAACAAATTTAACACTTTCTTAATGTTAAATATGTGACCGACCGAAATAGTGTTAAACTAACACTTTTCAAGGTGTTGATAAACTAACACACCAAGAGATTTGGGTCACTATCTCCATGGGTGTTACAAATTCTGACTTAAATTAAAAAATGTAAATTAATACTTTATTAGAGCTGATGCTGTTACACTTTCTCAGTGTTAGGGAATTAACACCTGTGGTGTTACAGTAGCTTGTTTTGGGGTGCTGTTTTAACACTAGGTGTAAAGCCTTATTTGTATTTTATTTTCCAGGGTGCCTTTTGGGGGAATTTTTGAGGTACCACTACATTTACATTTACATCATTTAGCAGATGCTCTTATCCAGAGCGACTTACAAATTGGTGCATTCAACTTATGATAGACAGTGGGACAACCACCTTATTTATTTTTTTATGGGGGGGGTGGGGGGAGAAGGTAATAAGGTATTCCTTAAAGAGGTAGGGTTTCAAGTGTCTCCGGAAGGTGGTCAGTGACTCCGCTGTCCTGGCGTCGTGGGGGAGCTTGTTCCACCATTGGGGTGCCAGAGCAGCGAATAGCTTTGACTGGGCTGAGCGGGAACTGTGCTTCCGTAGAGGTAGGGTAGGCTATAATGTGTTTGCTAGTGACATGATTGCTGCATTCGATGGCTTTCAGTCCTGTAGCTTTATTCATGACAATACATTACTTTTTTTTACAATATCATACTTTCATACTTGGACAGCCTAGTTTTACCCTAACACAGTGGTCTGAAACTCCTGGTTTGCAGGCCACATCAGCAAGTCACATTATACTGGTTTGCAAAATGGTATATCATTCCTTTTGGAATCAGCCAGAGTTAGGATATTCAACAATTGGAACTTTTAATCACCCGCAATCTGCAGTTAGAATGACTGCCAGGATAGACAAGATTGATAAATGAGACTACCTAAACCCTCTAAACTGGAACAACCATCTCAATAACGGGTGAAATAAGTCCAACCACTTACAGATTGAATTAGTTTTGAAATGTTTTATTTACCTTTGTGTAGTATAAGCTCAATTAATCAATTCATGTGCATGCAGAAACATAGATATTAAAGCAAACTATTCTAATGAAGCCCCTCGTTTGTCTTTTTCACTCAGAGAGTTAACGGAAATTAACTCAACGGAGTCGAGTAACAACAACACAATGTGGTGTTGATTCCACTGTGATTCAAATAACACTTAATTTATTCACTGCAGGTGGCATCAATTTCAATCCCACTGGTGTTAACCCCACTAGAATCAAAACTCAGATATAACACTTGTAGTCCAGCCAAAATCAACTCTCAATCCTTCTAATAATACACACTCAAACCCACACATAGAATTTGGTATTTTAATCTGTTTGGATTAATATTCATCCTGTCACATGCACACAAACAATAGGAGGAATCCTCCATTTCCACTGACTACGAATCTTAGTGTTTAATTACATTTCTGTGTGGGTCGCTCCATTTTAAACAAATGCTCTTGGTGATGGAAAGGAACATAATTGTACTATTATCTGTCCGAGTGAGTTTGCTATCAGCCTTGAGCTTCCTGCTTTCTCCTTGCTCCGTTTAATGGGGCCACACAGCGATCCCATTTCTGCCAAGACAGAGCCTTTGATCAACTGACAGCAGCGGAGCACTTTCTCCAAACACAGTCTGTTTTCATTAAACGGATAATCTAAAATCAATCAAGCAAAACATAGAATTTCTGCCTGCAACGAGGGGGGGTATTTTCTCCCTATGCCTCAGCTTACTGCTGCTCTATATGACAGGCCACACCCCACATGCATGCATTCCCATGTTACCACATAGCCAGTAATGAGGACTTGCAAACTCAAAGACAAGATGATTTCACCTGGAATTACAGATCATGGCAGATATTAATATGTGTGTGATTGTGAATTAGCCCTGGGTTGATTGCTATAATTCATTTTCTGGGTACTTTCTACAGCTGTTTACCTGGAACACAGATTTAATTGGATGATGGAAGCAGAGATTACAAGAAACAAGACCATTTAGAGGATTTTCCGTAATTGCATCATGGCAGTGATGTGGTTTGCTTACTTGATAACTGTATGATGGGTTTTATATTGTTCTTATGACAGTAGTAGCAGGACCCTTTAACGCTATCAATAGTTCATTACTAATCTGTTTTCTTTGAAATACAGTGAGCATTTCAACAACAAGAACTAAGCCTGACACATTTCTCTGGTTCAGTTTGTTCTCTCAAAGGTGTTCCTTTGGTTTCAGCCCAGAGCAACATCAGTGTTTCTTTCAAACATAATAACTGACAGATATTGACTAGCTCTCAGGGGCTTCATTTCCTAATGCTGGCATCTTACTTTGACTCGTCACCTGAAGCTGAAGCTGCACCATTTCAACTGATGTAAAGTGACTTCTGAGATATGTCTAGAGGACAGGTTAAGACCTGTGACGCAGACATGTTTTTTCTAGTATTGGGGGTCATTAAAAACCCCTCACTCTCTAGAAGAGGCCCTGCTTTGTAAAGATCAATACTGCAAGGTGAATAGTTGATCGTAATCCAGGGTGAAGTGTTGTTTTAGCATGCATTTATTCATAACCATTATAATATTCAATGAGTGAACAAAACATTATGAACATTATGCTCTTTCCATGACAGACTAACCAGGTGAATCCAGGTGAAAGCTATGATCCCTTATTGATGCCACTTTTTAAATCCGCTTCAATCAGTGTAGATGAAGGGGAGGAGACAAGTTAAAGAAGGATTTCTAAGCCGTGAGACAATTGAGACATGGATTGTGTATGTTTGCCATTCAGAGGGTGAATGGGCAAGACAAAAGATTGAAGTGCCTTTGAATGGGGTATTGTAGTAGGTGCCAGGCGCACCGGTTTGTGTCAAGAACTGCAACGCTGCTGGGCTTTTCCCGCTCAACAGTTTCCCATGTGTATCAATGGTCCACCACCCAAAGGACATCCAGCCAATTTGACACAACTATGGGAAGCATTGGAGTCAACATTGGCCAGCATCCCTGTGGAACATTTTCGGCACCCTGTAGAGTCCTTGCCCTGACAAATTGAGGCTGCTCTGAGGGCAAAAGGGAGTGCAACTCTATATTAGGAAGGTGTTCTTAATGTTTTGTACAGCTAGTGTTTGTGATGTATATTATGACTTTATGCAGAGGTGACCCTCAGAAATGTTGGATTCTCTAATCCAGCTCAAGGCAGGATGAGTTGGCTCAGAAATATCAGCATTTCTGAATTTGTACTCTGTTCCATCGTCTTTATTTTGTTTATTTCATGCTTATAATTAAATGGGTCTTCTGTATGATGTTTAATCAGATGTTCTTATTACAGTCTAGTGACTGATACCACATTTGTCATAATGAATGGCAATTTAAACACAAATCATCATTCATCCCGATTCTGAATGCATTTTGTTTTATTATGTTATTTATTTATTTTACTTTCTCCACGTGCGATTGCGTTACTTTAAACATTTCTGGACACGAAGTGTTTGTTGCACAACCGTCCCTGGGCACTCATGCACTTAGCACGTCCCACTTCCAAAGATCCCAATGGCCCTCTCCACAGTCACCACAAATAAGTATCCCCCCCCCGGTAAACAGTTCCCAGCCTTACTCCCCTGCCTCCCACTCCCAGCCTCCAGCCTCCAGCCCTGGACCTGAGCCCTAGCAACGTTCACAACCAATGATTTATAGAGCAGCAAGGGGGAGAGGAGGAAAGAAAACCATTAAAGAGGAATGTGGCATAAAGCAGTGACGAGGAGAGCAGGCAGAATCATATTATGGGGAGAGAATCTCTTCTGTGGCACTGGGAGGACTCGGAATCTGAGACTTGCATATTAACGAAGGGGATGCTGCGTTTACGAGAAGCCGCTGCATCCTACGCACAAACTGTTGCACTTACAGGGAGGAGGGAAGGGGAACAGCAGCAGGAGGAAGAGATTGAGAGAGGAGGAGGAGGGCAGAGAGAAAAGGGAGGAGGGATGAGAGCGATAAGAATGAGGAGAGAAGGAGATTGGGAACACATGGAGATTTATTGCATATTTCTAAGATAGCACTGCCGTTGTCTCTCAGTGCTGCAGTGCACAGTACAGTAACTGCAGTCATGATGACAGAAGTCAACACAACATGCTAGGGACCCATGACAAAACATTCAAAGGAAAAAGAAGAGACAGTTATTACAACATTCTATGACCTCTACTTTCTTCCTTAGACATACAGTAAGAAAATCCTTTAAATTTCTTCAATCGAGACGCCTCTCTTCTGTGTCGTTACACGACAGGGAAATCGAGATGTAGTTTTCGTACTCCACAAGGTCATGCTGACAATCAATCATGCTATTGATATTCATGAGATGGCGGGATCCCCCTGCTGCCAACACAAATAAGAGCAGAGTGAGAGAAAAAAGAGACACACCAAGGGGTTGAGAAACCATCAGAGCTAACAAGAGCGAGTGGATTAAGCTGGGACACAACGGAATAATTGTGCTCATCACCACAGATCCGGAGAGCAGAGTAGAGAGTAGGAGAGGAAGTGTTGCTTATTAGCCCACATGTAAAGTGGATTAACTCCTCAGTGGCTGCACAGGCCTGCAGTCAGAATGAAGAATATTTAAACAAGTCTCTTTAAAAAGTGAGCAGAGCAGGGAGGGTGCTCGGGAGTTCTCTTTTCGGGGGAAAGGCTTGGATGTCATGTTATTTCATAAGATTATGAGTGTGTGCCTTTACAGAGAATTTACAATCTGCTCAATCGTTCCTCCATTTCCTCCCTATCTCAATCAAAGGTGGACATTTTATATTCATCTCTTTTTTATTGAATTCAATGAAATAAACATTTTCTACCAGTAGATTGTAGTAGACTCAACATCCTGCTGTAGGAAGAATATAAATAAACGATACAACAGCCAGGCTTTAGGTGGCCACTGAGCACAAACTGGTTAAATCAACGTTGTTTCAACGTAATTTGTCACCGTATTGTGAAGAGGAATCTACGTGGAAAATACACTGGATTTGAAAAAAGTCATCAAAGTAAACTGTTGTTTTGTGAAATTTCAACCACAGGATTATGTAATCGTGGTAACCAATTTTCAATATAGACAAACCTTGTATAAAATACGTTGAATTTGTACCTTTGAAACAACATCAGATCTTCAACATAATATCCACTATAAGACAAAAACTATAGGCTGGGTAGCACCTCCTACTGGAGAGTTGATCTATCTAGAGCTATCTTTTTGGTTTGACATCCAGGGTTTTAATGAAGCCCAGCTCTGCTTAGATATTTGTCACTGACTATTCCCAATGTGCGATCGTGAGAATGATTGTTGAAAAATCTCCACTTAATAGATTCACTATTGCTATCAAAGTCATTCCAAAAGGTAGGTTTAACATAGAGCAAATGAAATGTAAACATTGTTTTTCCATCATACATATCATCAATGATACTATTTAGGCATGTAGGCCTATAGCATTTGGGAAGTCATCAACAGCTATTGTTTAAATTCAGTTTAGGATTAAATTAAAAATAGACAATACATATAGGCCTAAGTTAATAATAAATATGTTGGATGCACGTCTCCATCTCAACCAAAAATCTAAATTAAGTCAAACTGTATTTAAAGTGCATTTAAAGTTAAATTAGATTTAGTCCCATTCTTTAACTTAGATGATTGGTTGAAATGGAGAAGTGAATCCAATATATCAATTATTAATTTGTATACAAACTTGAATTAAAGCTAGACTCAGTTGCACAGATGGAACTATCCAAGCAAAAGATACATCTCTTTTAAATGTTGATAGTTGGTTGTGTTGACAACCAAATAATATTCAATATCACTTCTGCAATACAGTAAATAGCCTATTAACTTGTCAACAAGTTAAGAAATTATATATTGGATTCACTTCAGCAATCTTGCTCTGATTTGTCATCCTGAGGGTCCCAGAGATAACATGTAGCGTAGTTTTGTTTGATAAAATCCATTTTTATATCCAAATGTAGGAACTGGGTTCTACAGTTTGAACCCTTGCTGTCTCTGGCTCCACACCCACCCCCGCCCGGCCATCTAGATGTGTGAAAGTTAGTGTATAAGCTAATGGTCCATCCTGTATGACATTCCTGGGCGTGTGTAAACTTACATTTTGTAATACCATATCATTTTTGTATGTTCTCTATAGTTATGTACTTGAAAATGTATCAATTGACCAATTCGGCACATTTGGGCAGACTTGATACAAAATAGTCCAGTATTGCAATGCTTCACTGGATCAATCTGAAAAGTTGTGCACACACTTCTGCCATCTAGTGGCCAAAATCTAAATTGCGCCTAAACTGCAATATTATATTGTGGCGTTTCTCTTGCATTTCAAAGATGATGGAACAAAAAAAGAAATAGAAAACGCATGTTTTTTTGTTTGTATTATCTTTTACCAGATCTAATGTGGTATATTCTCCTACATTTAGTTCACATTTCCACAAACTTCAAAGTGTTTCCTTTAAAATGGTATCAAGAATATGCATATCCTTGTTTCAGGTCCTGAGCTACAGGCAGTTAGATTTCGATATGTTATTTTAGGCAAAGAAATAAAAAAGGGTCCAATCCTTAAGAGGTTAAGCCAGTTGCTCAGGTGGAACTATCCAAGCAGTAGATCGGCCTACATCTCCTTTAAGTGTTGATATTTGGTTGCGTTGTCAACCAAATACAACCAAACTCAATATTACCTTTGCAGAGCAGTAAATAGCATACAGTTAAGGCTATCTTCAAACTAATGTTAACAGTGTTTATTCAACCTTAAAATGACTAACACATCATGGCCACATTCTGAGGTTACTGTAACAATAAATGTCTTCATATGTAATCATATAAAGTGTGCATGTTCAAGATAGCATGCAAAGGTTGCAGGTCTGTGGAAATCTTCACACGTGCTTTAATAATCTGCAACGGCATTGATCACTTGCGCTTTACTGCACTTTAATGTAATCTCAGCTACAATCCAGGTCATTTGGTTGTGCTATTAGATGAAGCACAGTGATAACACATTAAGTTGTTGTATAAATAAACAAAATATCTGACATTGTATTCCCATTTGAACTTTGTTGTGCTTTAAAATGGTTAAAAACGCAGTGATAACACATTTAGGTGACAACTAAACAAAAAATCAAGTAATTGATTTTCCATTGGAATTTGGTTGTGCTTTTAGATGGTTGAGAGCATCGTGATAACACTGTGAATTCAACAAACTTTTGGCTGTCTTTTTGAGAGGATGAAAATAGGTTGTAATCTCATTGATCAACGTATGAACCAAATATTCCCCAATTCTCCACGTTGAAATGAGTGGTGTGCCAGTGGGGCTTTACTTCACATCCCAGAGAAGCAGCAGGGATTGAATGGAGGGAAGAGACATAAACGAGATGAGCACAAGCGGAATACCAAACATGTACATATACACAAGCACTCTAAATTTCAATAAGCCCCCTTCATCACCATGACACTGTCAGGAGTCACAGTGCCCCCTGCTGGCCTCTGTGAGAAGACCCCCCCCCATCCTGACCGCTCTCCCGCTACTGTCTAGTTGATGTCTCATGCCACTCTCCCACTGATTAATGGTTTAACAGTGGGCTCCATTTTTATAATTGCGCATAAGTGATCTTAAAGAGCTCCGGTCTTCTAGTCCTGCAGCGGTTGTTGAGAGGGATCCGATTGAGACATTTGTCAAAACTGAATAAATAGGCTTTCAGAGAAGTATGGATTTAATCATCCTTTTTCTCTTTTATCACCCATCACCACACTCAGGTGGCCAGAGAGTGGTCAGTGACTTCTGCAGATGTGAATGACTGGCAATATCGGCTGAGTCAATAGTGCTTTTTGATTACTGGATGTTATCAATGCAGTGGCAGGGTGGAGTGGGCCAACAATCCAATCCCTCAGACGGACCCGGAGGATGAAGAGTGTCTGCCCTCGACAACAGCACTCATCCGTGGCCTGTGCAATCACAATCTCATATCACACACACATGCAAGTGCGCACACACACGCATACACACTAGTCCACACACAGACAGACACAGACACACACACAATGATGTCCACTGCTAGAAATGTCAGTCAGGCACACTCACTTCAGTTCTTATTATTACAAGTCAGCATACAGCTCATGATAAAGTCAACTGATCCCACTGTGTATAACACTGCGGTATTGTTAAATCCCTCTGAATGATTGAAGGGCTGTTGAGAGTCTTATCAGCAAACTCTGTTATCAAAATCGTATGTTTATTTCAAGCTGGAGATATTCAGTGTTGATTATTAATTTTTGAAAAGCTACATTACCTCTTGGCGCAGCTTGATGAGATTAATTATAAACAAAGCCGATTAGACAAATTGTTCAGTCTTACCTCACTCATTTCCTGAAATATTCAAATGAAGGGAATTTGTTCTTAGAGGCATAGCCATCGTCAAGCTTATAGATTTGGCATAGGACTTTGGGACTTTTTCCTTCAATGTCATTTAAAGTGACACAAATCCATCTAACCGACAGTTACTGCATTTCTGCATAAATCAAACACCTTTTTAGCCACAGATGCGATGCAAAAGCTCACCCAAAGGAAGTACAGATTAGATTCAATTTAGACTACTACCACTTATCGTCTATATGGCAACTATCAGGTCTCCTATGGTCTTTAGCTATGGGCAGATTGGCAGATACTAATACTGAGATTGACAAGCTAGGCACTTTATTAAAAGGGAAATCTCCAAGTGTTTAGGGGGTAAAGGGATTATTTAATTTTTTTATCTAACACGATTCTGCACAAACTGGATAAGACCAATCACTTTACCACATAGCCTTTAGCCATCTGAAACCTGATCAAAACTATAAAGAAAATGATGTCATGGCACTTACTGTTTACCTCAGGTGAAACACCACACTCTGTCCCAATACTGTACCATGCATTTAAGAACCATAAAGTAACTTATTGAGCCAACACAGTAATCTCTCACCCTGGTCACAATACCATAACCATCGCTGAAATGTATCTTTGGCTGCTATTTTACCCCAGCTGAAGCTGTCTCTCATAAATCCTGAAGTGGAGGAGAGAGTAATGTGGTTAGATGAATCAATAAGCTTACATCTTCATTCAAGCCTCACTAAACCATCATAGCCCTGTCCACCAGAGAGGCTACGGGGGAGATTGAAAAGGCCAGATGAAAGGAGAGCTCACTCACATCTTCCTTCTGAATCCCATTGCCTCTCGAGCGCTATAGACTTGCCATTGACCCAATTTCCCGGGGTTGGCTCAATAATGTGTCTGCTGCGCGATACTGTCACTGTGCCACCGTATTGGCAGGTGAGTGGGGATTATGCATTCCTCCTCCTCCAAACACGGCGAGTTGAGTTGATGCCAAAGAGCTCGATTTTGGTCTCATCTGACCACAACACTTTCACCCAGTTCTCCTCTGAATCATTCAGATGTTCATTGGTAAACTTCAGACGGGCCTGTATATGTGCTTTCTTGAGCAGGGGGACCTTGCAGGCGCTGCAGGATTTTAGTCCTTCACGGCGTAGTGTGTTACCAATTGTTTTCTTGATGACCATGGTCCCAGTTGCCTTGAGATCATTGACAAGATCCTCCTGTGTAGTTCTGGGCTGATTCCTCACCATTCTCATGATCATTTCAACTCCACGAGGTGAGATCTTGCATGGAGCCCCAGGCCGAGGGAGATTGACAGTTCTTTTGACAGTCCATTTGCGAATAATCGCTCCAACTGTTGTCACCTTCTCACCAAGCTGCTTGGCGATGGTCTTGTAGCCCATTCCAGCCTTGTGTAGGTCTACAATCTTGTCCCTGACATCCTTGGAGAGCTCTTTGGTCTTGGCCATGGTGGAGAGTTTGGAATCTGATTGATTGATTGCTTCTGTGAACAGGTGTCTTTTATACAGGTAACAAACTGAGATTAGGAGCACTCCCTTTAAGAGTGTGCTCCTAATCTCAGCTCGTTACCTGTATAAAAGACACCTGGGAGCCAGAAAGCTTTCTGATTGAGAGGGGGTCAAATACTTATTTCCCTTATTAAAATGCAAATCAATTTATAAAAACATGAGTTTTTCTGGATTTTTGTTGTTGTTATTCTGTCTCTCACTGTTCAAATAAACCTACCATTAAAATTATAGACTGATCATGTCTTTGTCAGTGGGCAAACGTACAAAATCAGCAGGGAATCAAATACTTCTTTCCCTCACTGTACTTAGTTGCATGTTTACTTGTTTTATACCTCACCCTGCAGCTCCAAATTCAACACAGTGAGAAAACATTCCAACCCTTTTCCTTAATAGGGATGAGTCAACGGGAGTTGAAAACCTTTCCCCACGGTGAACATAACAATGGGAAAATGTGAGACTGTTTCGCCCCAGGATGAAAAAGAGTATGAAAATGCCCAAATGTTTTTTATTATGCAGAGTGCACACCACAAATGCATTTTATGTGAATGTTCTCTTGTAGATTTGAATGCCTTTTTTACTCCCAAGTGCACTGGGAAGCCTACAGCTTAAAAGTGTTATTGTAATTGAACATTCCTTTATGATGTCTGTTTCAATGGAGCCGGAGGGGATGGCCAACTGTGCTATTTTGTTAGTTTTTCCGCGTTGTTTGTAACTTATTTTAAAACATATTTTGTACATAATGTTGCTGCTACCATCTCTTCTGACCGCAAAGAACTACTGGACATCAGAACAGCGATTACTCGCCTCGAACTGGACAAAGATTTTTTCTTTAACGAGTCTGATGTGAAGGATATGCTGCTTTCTTGAGACCAGGCCCAAATCCCCATCATTTGCGTGAAGAAAAGATGGAGAAAAGGGGGGAGGAGGTTGGACTGCCTTCGGAGAATTCATAGGCGAGTGAGTAAACCTCCACTACCATCCGTACCATTGGCCAACGTACAATCATTGGAAAATTAAAGGATTATCTACGATTAAGACTATCCTACCAACGGTACATTAAAAACTGTAATATCTTATGTTTCACCGAGTCGTGGCTGAACGACGACACAGATAATATGGAGCTGGCTGGGTTTTCCGTACATCGGCAGGACAGAGAAGCTACGTCTGGTAAGACGAGGGGCGGGGGTGTGTGTCTATTTGTCAATAACTGGTGCGTGATGTCTAATGTTAAAAGAGTCTTGAGGTATTGCTCGCCTGAGGTAGAGTACTGTAGACCACACCGTCTACCAAGAAAGTTCTCATCTATATTATTCGTAGCTGTCTATTTACCACCACAAACCGATGCTGGCACTAAGACCGCACTCAACAATCTGTATAAGGCCATAAGCAAACAAGAAAACGCTCATCCAGAAACGGATTGAATCCTACTACACCGGCTCTGACGCTCGTCGGATGTGGCGGGGCTTGCAAATTATTACGGACTACAAAGGGAAACCCAGCCGCGAGCTGCCCAGTGATGCAAGCCTACCAGACGAGCTACAGTGAGGGAAAAAAGTATTTGATCCCCTGCTGATTTTGTACGTTTGCCCACTGACAAAGAAATGACCAGTCTATAATTTTAATGGTAGGTTTATTTGAACAGTGAGAGACAGAATAACAACAACAAAAATCCAGAAAAACGCATGTCAAAATGTTATTAATTGATTTGCATTTTAATGAGGGAAATAAGTATTTGACTCCTCTGCAAAACATGACTTAGTACTTGGTGGCAAAACCCTTGTTGGCATTCACAGACGTCAGACGTTTCTTGTAGTTGGCCGCCAGGTTTGCACACATCTCAGGAGGGATTTTGTCCCACTCCTCTTTGCAGATCTTCTCCAAGTCATTAAGGTTTCAAGGCTGATGTTTGGTAACTCGATCCTTCAGCTCCCTCCACAGATTTTCTATGGGATTAAGGTCTGGAGACTGGCTAGGCCACTCCAGGACCTTAATGTGCTTCTTCTTGAGCCACTCCTTTGTTGCCTTGGCCGTGTGTTTTGGGTCATTGTCATGCTAGAATACCCATCCACGACCCATTTTCAATGCCCTGGCTGAGGGAAGGAGGTTCTCACCCAAGATTTGACGGTACATGGCCCCGTCCATCGTCCCTTTGATGCGGTGAAGTTGTCCTGTCCCCTTAACAGAAAAACACCCCCAAAGCATAATGTTTCCACCTCCATGTTTGCCGGTGGGGATGGTGTTCTTGGGGTCATAGGCAGCATTCCTCCTCCTCCAAACACGGCAAGTTGAGTTGATGCCAAAGAGCTTGATTTTGGTCTCATCTGACCACAACACTTTCACCCAGTTCTCCTCTGAATCATTCAGATGTTCATTGGCAAACTTCAGACGGGCCTGTATATGTGCTTTCTTGAGCAGGGGGACTTTGCAGGCGCTGCAGGATTTCAGTCCTTTACAGCGTAGTGTGTTACCAATTGTTTTCTTGGTGACTATGGTCCCAGCTGCCTTGAGATCATTGACAAGATCCTCCCGTGTAGTTCTGGACTGATTCCTCACCATTCTCATTATTATTGCAACTCCACGAGGTGAGATCTTGCATGGAGCCCCAGGCTGAGGGAGATTGACAGTTATTTTGTGTTTCTTCCATTTGCGAATAATCGCACCAACTGTTGTCACCTTCTCAACAAGCAGCTTGGCGATGGTCTTGTAGCCCATTCCAGCCTTGTGTAGGTATAGAATCTTGTCCCTGACATCCTTGGAGAGCTCTTTGGTCTTGGCCATGGTGGAGAGTTTGGAATCTGATTGATTGATTGCTTCTGTGGACAGAAGAGGTAACAAACTGAGATTAGGAGCACTCCCTTTAAGAGTGTGCTACTAATCTCAGCTCGTTACCTGTATAAAAGACACCTGGGAGCCAGAAATCTTTCTGATTGAGAGGGGGTCAAATACTTATTTCCCTCATTAAAATGCAAATCAATTTATAACATTTTTGACATGCGTTTTTCTGGATTTTTGTTGTTGTTATTCTGTCTCTCACTGTTCAAATAAACCTACCATTCAAATTATAGACTGATCATTTCTTTGTCAGTGGGCAAATGTACAAAATCAGCAGGGGATCAAATACTTTTTTCCCTCACAGTAAATGCCTTTTATGCTCGATTCGAGGAAAGCATCACTGAAGCATGCATGAGAGCACCAGCTGTTCCGGACCACTGTGTGATCACGCTCTCGGGAGCCGATATGAGCAAGACCTTTAAACAGGTCAACATTCACCAAGCCGCGGGGCCAGACGGATTACCAGGACGTGTACTCAAAGCATGCGCGGACCAACTGGCAAGTGTCTTCACTGACATTTTCAACCTCTCCCTGACCGAGTCTGTAATACCTACATGTTTCAAGAAGACCACCATAGTCCCTGTGACCAAGGAAGTGAAGGTAACCTGCCTAAATGATTACTGCCCTGTAGCACTCACGTCGGTAGCCATTAAGTGCTTTGAAAGGCTGGTCATGGCTCACATCAACACCATCATCCCGGAAACACTAGACCCACTCCAATTCGCATACCGCCCCAGCAGATCAACAAATGACGCAATCTCAATCGCACTCCACACTGCCCTCGCCCACCTGGACAAAAGGAACACCTATGTGAGAATGCTGTTCATTGACTACAGCTCAGTGTTCAACACCATAGTGCCCACAAAGCTCATCACTAAACTAAGGACCCTGGGACTAAACAGCTCCCTCTGCAACTGGATCCTGGACATCCTGACGGGCCGCCCCCAGATGGTAAGGTTAGGCAACAACACATCTGCCACGCTGATCCTCAACATTAGGGCCCCTCAGGGGTGCGTGCTTAGTCCCCTCCTGTACTCCCTGTTCACCCACGACTGTGTGTCCAAACACGACTCCAACACCATCATTAAGTTTGCTGACAACACAACAGTGGTAGGCCTGATCACCGACAACGATGAGACAGCCTGTTTATTATCTATGCATAGTCACTTTACCCCTACCTACATGTGCAAATTACCTCGACTAACCTGTACCCCTGCACATTGACTCGGTACCGGTACCCCCTATATATAGCCTCGTTATTGTTATTTTATTGTGTTACTTTTTATTTTTTTACTTTAGTTTATTTAGTTTATTTAGTAAATATTTTTTTAACTCTTTCTTGAACTGCATTCTTGGTTAAGGGCTTGTATGTAAGTATTTCACGGTAAGGTCTACACCTGTTGTATTCGGCGCATGTGACAAATACAATTTGATTTGATTTGTCTAGGTTCGTGGTTCCTTCAAAATCCTGAAGTAAGCCATTACCATTTCTACACTGGTTCTGATAATCCCAAGTGAGTGTTTTCATGGGTGTGAATGGAAAAGCTAGCCAGTCACATGAAGGTGACAGGTAGTGAGTGCCAGTGAGTTTGGAGCAGATCCAGCCTAAACCGCATGCAGCACTAAAAACTCCTGGCTCTAATACATCTTGCTGAACCTTTGCACCTTTAGATTAATCCAAACATGCCCAGAGTCCAAGTCACTTCTATTTAGATAATCCTTCTCTTTATTTTGGCTGAGAGAGTTTATAACATGATTCCTAAACCTCTTACAGGATGATATCCAGGTGGGTGAATTTAGGTTTTAGCCATATGGTTCGGGTGCTCAGAAAATATCAAAAGGTGAAGTGTCAAGTTTGTGGAGTCTGGCCGAGAGAGAGAGACCCCTGGCCACTTTCATGATGTAACAGATTGAATTGGCCTGTGTAGGATTAAACATGGATACATGGAGACAGGCCATCCTGTACTTGGTCTAACATTTTGAGTCAATGTTAGAATGTTATTTCTGAGAGTTCAAATTGCGCCTGTCACTGTGAGAGAGAATGCGGTAGCGGGGACATCCACAAGCCAGGGAACTTTTTCTTTCTCTCTTTTTCGCCATCTCTTTTTCCCTCTCTCTGTGTTCTTTTTTCTCTTTTCCTCTCTCCATGTTTCTTCATCAGACACACTTTCCACTGAGGACTTCTGTCACTTCCCAGTCCAGGTGGGTCTGACTACTCACATTCCAGATGGTGGGGGAGTAGATAAAATGACAGGAGACTGATTCTCTCTCCTCCGGGATGCCAGCATGAACGAGCAGTCAAAGATACTCCGTCACAAAAGCGACAGTATGGGCGTGTGGGCACTTTGGTTTGGGGACGGTCTGTCCTGCTCAAAATTGCAATTTACATTAACAGACACAATTGCATAAGATTACAAGAGCTGCAAGGCTGCAGTCTCTGCCTAATTCATGATGTTTTCATCTTATGAAATTCTTTGCCAGAGCAGTGAATGGCGGTTAATTATTGTGGGACTCTTGTTGTGGATATCTCTGTATCCATTCACAGACAATCAGGAAAGAAAACAGAGGACAGGTCCAGGAACAATAGCAGCTATAAAATTGCCTCAAAGCTTATTTAAGAAATGTGGGAGGCAAGTGACATTTTAGTCATTTAGTAGACGCTCTTATCCAGAGCGACCTACAGTTAGGGAGTGCATACATTTTTCATACTGGCCCCCCGTGGGAATTGAATCCACAACCCTAGTGTTGCACGCACCATGCTTACCAACTGAGCTACAGGAGGGTTTGTGACCTTGCAGACCTTTATTGTGTCAAGCAAAGAAAAGACTAGAAAGTCCTTTTAAAATTCTTACTATTATCATATTTATCCTTAACTTTATACTTTTGTATTTATACTTTGGGCTCAAGTAGCAGACTTGTAAGCTACTCTCTTTTAGATTATTTTGATAAAGTCACAACAGGACTTTGATAGTTCTCACTGACCCTGAAAATTTAAAATAATTGTTTATGATATCACAATGAACATTGGTTTACATAACGGATGAAATCTCAATGGTCCATGATTACTTTGGCCCATATTGTGAGCAATATGGTCATTTTGTGCATTTTAGTGAAACTATTAATCAAAATGTTAAAGTTGGTTTATTAGTTCAAAAGTTTGTTAATCTGAGGACCAAGCCGTGGTGGTTGTGGTTTGTAATGTGAATGCTACAGATATTTTTCACATTTTCTAAGCCCAAAAATTAACACAAGTACTTCACCGCCCCATTTCAATATCCCTGGTTGTTCCCTTGGTTGTGTCACAACATAGTGACTTGATGATGATGAACTTCCTGTACTGAGAGAATGTGAAGTGGGCATTGGATAAATACCTGTCAACAAACAACAGATGCTTTTGATATTGAGTGGTGCTTGTTTATCTGTTAAAATCAGGGGGAAGCTTAATAACAGCTATGGGGATGAGAGATGTTGCATCATCATTTTCAGGTAAAAGGGTAGCAGTAAAGTAGTAATAAGGACTTTCGCACATTAATTTTTTATAAATGTGTTTTTACACAATAAAATTGACAACAGCAGTTGTTCTTTGAGAAACTATTTGACCCCTTACACATATTTTTGCCTAGTTCCATTCTTTCTCCTCTGTTCTGGGTAAAATATAAATAAAACATCTGTAGAAACATTTTTGCGCTTACAGTTAAACTCCCCATCTCGCTCTCCCCCCTGTGTATTTCAAACCCATCTAAAGGATGACAACCTCCCAGGCCCAACAAGGCCTCCCTAACTCAGCTTTACTTAATGGATGTCTTACATGATAACCGAACCCTTCACATTGTATGGGCTCTGTGAAAATGTGATCTGGGGCTCAATCCCCCACACAATAAGGCCTAAGTGATACTCACTATTCCCCTGGGTTGAGCTTCATGTGGATGAATGTTTGTCTTTTTT
The DNA here is from genome assembly GCF_020615455.1 of Coregonus clupeaformis. Lineage (NCBI taxonomy): Eukaryota > Metazoa > Chordata > Actinopteri > Salmoniformes > Salmonidae > Coregonus > Coregonus clupeaformis. The sequence goes on from NW_025533620.1 coordinate 261,663, forward strand.
TTCACAAGGCCAGCTGCAGGTTACTCTGTTGGATTTGAACGCGATAGGGGACCTCTCTCACTCTCCTTTCTCTCCTTCCCTCTACTCCCCAGTGGTTACCATTGCTTCTATAGCATATATTGCTTCTACACACACTAAAAACATAAGGTTCTATACAGAAGCGGCGCTAGGGGGGCGTGGGGCGACTGCCCCAGGGGCCACACACCTAGGGGCCCCGTAAGGGGACCCCTGTTCCTGGAGATAAAAAAATTTGTCAACGATGATGTACCAAAAAAAGGGTCTTCAAAATGATTATTTATTTATTTAGTAATTAGTTAGTTACATTTTGGGGGGGTATCTTACTTATAGCATACAGTACCAAAATTAACATGAAAATTATTCTACAATTAAATGAAAACAAATTGTTTTTAGCCAAGACCTTTCATTGTTCATCAAACATTCTTTCAATAAAGAATGTTTGTCATATTTGATTGACTTGCAGCCTACACTATACGAGCTCAACGTCGTCACGTCAGGTAATGTCTAGCTAGCTACGTTACATTCAGGAGAAAAATGGATAGAAAGTACAAGTCAGGTGCGCTAAAATGCGAGGAGCGAGAGAATAAGAAAAGTTTAATTGCATCCTGTGTTCCACATAGAACCTCCTTCTCCTCATCGTCGTCCTTGCAACAAGACAACCGGGGATGGATAATCCAATCACTGGAGCTGGTGCTAGCGCTAGCCTGACAGTGGCTAATGAGGTGGGTGTTGATGGAAGCATGGCCTCCGCAGCCATGGCCATGGAAACAAAAACACAAGAGGAGGAGGAGGAGGACCACCAGCAACTGGGAGGAAGCACTTCAAGCACCTGCACAGGTAGTGAGGAGGTGGAGGAGGATAGCATTGAGCACTTTGTGAAATTTGAAGAGTTGCCAGATGGCAGTGCCGAGTCCTGTTATGCTCCGCTTATAAACACACTCATGTTTAGGTTAGTTTATCTTGGGTTAGTCCCCCGAGTGGCGCAGTGGTCTAAGGCACTGTATTGCAGTGCTAGCTGTGCCACTAGAGATCCTGGTTCAAATCCAGGCTCGTGACCGGGAGACCCATGGGGCGGCGCACAATTGGCCCAGCGTCGTCCAGGATAGGGGAGGGAATGGCCGGCACGGATGTAGCTCAGTTGGTTGAGCATGGCGTTTGCAACACCAGGGTTGTGGGTTCAATTCCCACCGGGGGCTAGTAAAACATTTTTAAAAATAATGACTCACTAACTGTAAGTCGCTCTGGATAAGAGCGTCTGCTAAATGATGTAAATGTTAGTTTTTTAACATCTTTGGCTATACAGAGCCTGCCTGGGCTCCTTGAAGCCCTTCAGTACCGGTACCTTTCTGCGTTGTGTTCTGGGGAGGTGGAGGTGAAAGGGAAGGGAAAGCTCTTGACACAATTCTGCCAGTTGTCTCTCTTTTAATGACTGTATGGAATGGATACAAATGCAAGGCAAATGTTAATGCTGCCGTCTGGACTCTCATAAATAAGTATATTTGCCTGACAAAAGACAGTGCAGAATGCCCGTGAGAAAGTCGTCAGAAAACTCACGCTGTCTGTACCTGAAAGAGACCCTCTCCCGCACCCAAAGCTAACGGTAGCTGGGCTAGCCTTGCAAAGATGGAATCAAAGTTGCACTCTAAAATTATCCCCATTCACGCAAATATATATTCCTACCAACAGTAGTGCAACAACACTAAATCAATGACGATATAATTTTTGCTTGTTTTTTTTTTGTGCATTTGTGAACATTTGCTAACATTTGCATCCAAAAGACCGGAGCATACATAAACACATGCCTCTCCTCGTCACGCCTTCAGCAAACTAAGGAGCAAAAGCATGGCTCCCGTTGATGACATCACAACATCAACACAATTTAGAAAATAAAGACAATAAAATAGTTCACTCTTGAAAGTAGTGTCTCAAAATAACCTTAAAATAATACATGAAAATAAATATGAGGGATTTTCGGTGAAATACATAAAGTATATTTTACACCTGTTACACCTGCGCCAAATAAAGTACCATAACCATACTACACCAAAGACTCTCAAAAATGAGCACATTTGAGTTTACATTTATTTAGGTGTTTTGGAACAGTTTACTAAAGAAGACGTACATCCTTTCTAACTATCTGCAAAAGGATTCAATAGATGTTAACACTGCAGTGGATCTAACTGACAGCTGCATGGCTGAGATCAGACAGATACGCACAGATGAGGCATATGACAATATGGAGAGCATCGCTAAAGAGATGGCCCGACAAAACAACACAACAACTGAGTTTGCAGAGGAGCGAGCTCGCAAGAGGAAGAGGTTTCATGACGAGGATGCAGAGGATGACCCAATTCCAGAAAGCAGAAGGTGCTTTAAAGCTGATGAATACAATTACATACTCAATGTTTTTGTGGGGCTGTTTGAGAATCGATTTGCCGACTTCATAGAAATGGCATGACTGTTCTCTGTGCTCAACCCAAAGCACTTTGAGCGCCCTGATGCAGAAAATAACATGTTTGAGCTCGCACATTTCTACCCAGAAGACATTTCCAAGCCTGAGGAAGCTGTGGATGAGTTCCTCTCTTTCCGCACAATGTATTCCGAGTTTGCCATGGATCTCAACACTGACTCAGTCCTATCATTCCTCATTGCCAATAACATGCACCGAGCATATCCAAATCTGACCATTCTCCATAGAATCTACAAAATCATTCCCATCAGCATTGCCAGTTCCGAGCGAAGAGCTATTGGCGTGCATTCATGAATGAGGCCAGACTATCCAACCTCACTTTGTTTTGTATTGAGCGGGACATTGACATATACAAAGACAAAGTGGTTGGCAGGTTTGCCAACACGAAGGAGAGGAGGATGACGTTTAAGATGGGACCTTGATATGTACATAATTAATTCACCTGTTGGGATTATTATTTTGTTCTATGGAATGCATGATGATGGAAATAACAAATGGACTCGACTACGACATGGCTACATCGGCTGAGCAGAGACAATCTGGTGAGTGAAACATAATTTTTGGTTAAGATGAAAGTAGTCCGAATGTTATTACAGGCAGGCTGTGTGTGTGTGTGTGTGTGTGTGTGTGTGTGTGTGTGTGTGTGTGTGTGTGTGTGTGTGTGTGTGTGTGTGTGTGCGCGCGTATGTACATGCATGTGAGACACTGCCTGCCTTACGCTGTGCCTGTTCTGTAGTTGTAGACCGCCCTGTCTACTTTATATTTTAATGTAGACCTGAATGTAGACCTGAATGTAGACCTTTCTCTGTCTGTGTGCTAAACAAGCGCTTCATGTGCTGCGATTAATGGTTTTGATGAATCTCTGCATGGGTGCTGCTGTCCATAGTGCTGACTAGGGCTGTGGCGGTCACGAAATTTGGTCACGAAATTTCGTTAGCCGGTGATTGTCAAGCAAATAACTGGCGGTCTCACGGTAATTGACTGTTAATTAACATAAACACATTTAGCATCTCCTGGCTTCCACACATAGCCTACAAGCCACTGATGCAGACCTTAGGTACATCTACATTTTAAAAAGTCAAATAAATCCATGTAATATAGCCTACACCTTCACAATAAATCCATTATTTATTTTAGACAGGTCGAAAGAAGCATGATATGAAGAAAATGTAGTCTATTTCAGAAGAACAGAATAGCATACTCTGAGTTGTCCTGATGTGGCTATGCCAAGTGGCTGTGGGCTACACTAGTTCATTTAGCAGACAAGATTTGCTTAGAAATCCGTGGCATTATTTTATATTATTTTATAGTATGAAGAATACAATTAAACAAAGCTGAATAAAATATACAGTGGGGAAAAAAAGTATTTAGTCAGCCACCAATTGTGCAAGTTCTCCCACTTAAAAAGATGAGAGAGGCCTGTAATTTTCATCATAGGTACACGTCAACGATGACAGACAAAATGAGAAAAAAAAAATCCAGAAAATCACATTGTAGGATTTTTAATGAATTTATTTGCAAATTATGGTGGAAAATAAGTATTTGGTCAATAACAAAAGTTTCTCAATACTTTGTTATATACCCTTTGTTGGCAATGACACAGGTCAAACGTTTTCTGTAAGTCTTCACAAGGTTTTCACACACTGTTGCTGGTATTTTGGCCCATTCCTCCATGCAGATCTCCTCTAGAGCAGTGATGTTTTGGGGCTGTCGCTGGGCAACATGGACTTTCAACTCCCTCCAAAGATTTTCTATGGGGTTGAGATCTGGAGACTGGCTAGGCCACTCCAGGACCTTGAAATGCTTCTTACGAAGCCACTCCTTCATTGCCCGGGCGGTGTGTTTGGGATCATTGTCATGCTGAAAGACCCAGCCACGTTTCATCTTCAATGCCCTTGCTGATGGAAGGAGGTTTTCACTCAAAATCTCACGATACATGGCCCCATTCATTCTTTCCTTTACACGGATCAGTCGTCCTGGTCCCTTTGCAGAAAAACAGCCCCAAAGCATGATGTTTCCACCCCCCATGCTTCACAGTAGGTATGGTGTTCTTTGGATGCAACTCAGCATTATTTGTCCTCCAAACACAACGAGTTGAGTTTTTACCAAAAAGTTCTATTTTGGTTTCATCTGACCATATGACATTCTCCCAATCCTCTTCTGGATCATCCAAATGCACTCTAGCAAACTTCAGACGGGCCTGGACATGTACTGACTTAAGCAGAGGGACACGTCTTGCACTGCAGGATTTGAGTCCCTGGCGGCGTAGTGTGTTACTGATGGTAGGCTTTGTTACTTTGGTCCCAGCTCTCTGCAGGTCATTCACTAGGTCCCCCCTTGTGGTTCTGGGATTTTTGCTCACCGTTCTTGTGATCATTTTGACCCCACGGGGTGAGATCTTGCGTGGAGCCCCAGATCGAGGGAGATTATCAGTGGTCTTGTATGTCTTCCATTTCCTAATAATTGCTCCCACAGTTGATTTCTTCAAACCAAGCTGCTTACCTATTGCAGATTCAGTCTTCCCAGCCTGGTGCAGGTCTACAATTTTGTTTCTGGTGTCCTTTGACAGCTCTTTGATCTTGGCCATAGTGGAGTTTGGAGTGTGACTGTTTGAGGTTGTGGACAGGTGTATTTTATACTGATAACAAGTTCAAACAGGTGCCATTAATACAGGTAACGAGTGGAGGACAGAGGAGCCTCTTAAAGAAGAAGTTACAGGTCTGTGAGAGCCAGAAATCTTGCTTGTTTGTAGGTGACCAAATACTTATTTTCCACCATAATTTGCAAATAAATTCATAAAAAATCCTACAATGTGATTTTCTGGATTTTTTTTCCTCGATTTGTCTGTCATAGTTGACGTGTACCTATGATGAAAATTACAGGCCTCTCTCATCTTTTTAAGTGGGAGATCTTGCACAATTGGTGGCTGACTAAATACTTTTTTCCCCCACTGTAAATATTTTTTTGAGGGAGTGCGCACATGCGGCTATTCTGTGTTGAGCCGTTAACACAGAAAAAGGTACTCCTATATGCTTCATTTAGAGTTATTAATGTAACTTTAGTTGCTCTACAAACGTTGGGCTATATGTTTTGATTTTTAATACATTGTAAGGCTGCATGATGCGACTCTAATGATGATTTGAAAAAAGTCGCTTGAAAGGCTTGAGCTCTGCTTTGTTTTTTGCGTCGAATTTCACAGCGGCATCCCCTTTGTGGCCATAATGCACCCTAAAAAATCCATGCCTTTTGCGGCCAGTGGCAGTTGTGCCCTTGGCCAGAAGTGTTGCATTGTGCCCTTCTCCCTGAGTGCTGCGCAATCCGAAGCACCTCTCACTCACATTGTTCTCCATCATGTGATTGGGTCTTTCTCACAGGCTACAAGTCAAGACAGACACATTGGGGTCGTAACTGCGCCTGTCCTTATCCAATTCCGAGGTGCATATTGAAGATATTGGAAGAACTGTCCACATTTACTTTTCATCAGCCAACAAGATGAGTAGGCGAAAAGCAAAAGCACTAGCCTATGTCAATCTACTATCCCCCATAGTACAAAAGTCAACCTATTCTATTCTGTGCTATAAATAAATATTCCGAACATAGTCTGGGACAGTTGTGGGATGCAATAGATCCCAAATTAATACTAGCATGTGGCTGATGCAACAGATCAGAAGGTTTAGCTTAAAATGTTGATATACTATTAGGCTATTTCTTCACATTATAAGCGCAGATGGCAGTAGGCAATAAGCACGAATGCTCCATTAGTGGGAAAACACCATTATCAAAAGTGACTGCAAATGCGATTATGCATGTAATGCTTTTATTATAAAGGTGAATTTTTATGGTGGGGGCTCTAAACCCCTTGTAAAGCGGATTAATGTGCTCAATTTTAAGAAGTTATTTGGCCACTTTAGTGGTGATACAAACCTTATCAAAACATATAGGCCTATGGGCTAGGCTACATGAGGTGTGCGACTATGATTCGAAAAAGTCTCCCAATGATGCTGGGCATCACTCACAAGTGATAATATATTATTCACAAGTGATAGGCTAATATTGTCACCCATCAGACTATTCTTGATTTAATCTTGTCTTTACCTATACTAAATAATATACAGTGGGGAGAACAAGTATTTGATACACTGCCAATTTTGCAGGTTTTCCTACTTACAAAGCATGTAGAGGTCTGTAATTTTTATCATAGGTACACTTCAACTGTGAGAGATGGAATCTAAAACAAAAATCCAGAATGATTTTTAAGTAATTAATTTGCATTTTATTGCATGACATAAGTATTTGATCACCTACCAACCAGTAAGAATTCCGTCTCTCACAGACCTGTTAGTCTTTCTTTAAGAAGCCCTCCTGTTCTCCACTCATTACCTGTATTAACTGCACCTGTTTGAACTCGTTACCTGTATAAAAGACACCTGTCCACACACTCAATCAAACAGACTCCAACCTCTCCACAATGGCCAAGACCAGAGAGCTGTGTAAGGACATCAGGGATAAAATTGTAGACCTGCACAAGGCTGGGATAGGCTACAGGACAATAGGCAAGCAGCTTGGTGAGAAGGCAACAACTGTTGGCGCAATTATTAGAAAATGGAAGAAGTTCAAGATGACGGTCAATCACCCTCGGTCTGGGGCTCCATGCAAGATCTCACCTCGTGGGGCATCAATGATCATGAGGAAGGTGAGGGATCAGCCCAGAACTACACGGCAGGACCTGGTCAATGACCTGAAGAGAGCTGGGACCACAGTCTCAAAGAAAACCATTAGTAACACACTACGCCGTCATGGATTAAAATCCTGCAGCACACGCAAGGTCCCCCTGCTCAAGCCAGCGCATGTCCAGGCCCGTCTGAAGTTTGCCAATGACCATCTGGATGATCCAGAGGAGGAATGGGAGAAGGTCATGTGGTCTGATGAGACAAAAATAGAGCTTTTTGGTCTAAGCTCCACTCGCCGTGTTTGGAGAAAGAAGAAGGATGAGTACAACCCCAAGAACACCATCCCAACCATGAAGCATGGAGGTGGAAACATCATTCTTTGGGGATGCTTTTCTGCAAAGGGGACAGGACGACTGCACCGTATTGAGGGGAGGATGGATGGGGCCAGGTATCGCGAGATCTTGGCCAACAACCTCCTTCCCTCAGTAAGAGCATTGAAGATGGGTCGTGGCTGGGTCTTCCAGCATGACAACGACCCGAAACACACAGCCAGGGCAACTAAGGAGTGGCTCCGTAAGAAGCATCTCAAGGTCCTGGAGTGGCCTAGCCAGTCTCCAGACCTGAACCTGGTCAAGACCTACAGGAAACGTATGATCTCTGTAATTGCAAACAAAGGTTTCTGTACCAAATATTAAGTTCTGCTTTTCTGATGTATCAAATACTAATGTCATGCAAGAAAATGCAAATTAATTACTTAAAAATCATACAATGTGATTTTAAAATTACAGACCTCTAGATGCTTTGTAAGTAGGAAAACCTGCAAAATCGGCAGTGTATCAAATACTTGTTCTCCCCACTGTATGTGTGAATTTTGTTTTGATTTAGAATGGACCATTATCATGCACCTGTATCGAAACGGGCAGAAGGGAAAAAATACATGTAATCTATGCACTTAAATAGCGAATGGAGGACGCTTTTCCTGGGGTTCATTTTCATGCCAGCCAGGTAGGCTATACTCCTGTTGTAAATATAAACAATGTGCTTAATATTAGGAAAGTTGAGAAATAAATATAGTAGGCCTAGTCTATAGAAAGCTGATGGGATCCTCCTCTTTTTAGTAGAGGCCATCACTATGTTTTCTTGCGCAATTGCATAGCCTGTAGAAATGCTACGAAACATGAGCTCATGGGCTGTTTGATTAGATTTTCGATTACATTTGCATTGATTTCAGATTGATTAGAGGGACAATACAGTGCTGAGTACCACGCAGTTAGCAAGTTTGGTAGGCTACTAATGACCATCAGCAGCATCAGAGCTTGGAGAAGCCTAATTGCCGTGACTAAACGGTCACATGGAATTTGACTGCCTTCATGACTCGTGACCACCATGTGGCGGTAATATGGTCACCGCAACAGCCCTAGTGCTGACTACCACTGTGCTTTGTAGAGCAGCGTGTGCTGTCCTTGGTGCTGAAACATATGTGATGATGCCTAATTTGTTTTTATAATTTGGTCAGAAGGGCCCCTCTGTGCTGAGACCCTAGCTCCATGTCTGTTTCTATATATTTCCAAATGGGGATTATTTACTTGTAACCAGTTTTTGCTTTGTCATTATGGGGTATTGTGTGTAGATTGATGAGGGGAAAAAAACTATTTTATCAATTTTAGAATAAGGTTGTAACCTAACAAAATGTGGAAAAAGTCAAGGGGTCTGAATACCTTCCGAAGGCACTGTATATAAAACCAAAAATGGTTCTGCTATGGTTACAACCCTTTTTGGTGCTTTATAGAACCATTTAAATGGTTCTTTATAGAACCTTTATGGAGAATGGTTCTATAAAAAAACGTTCTCAATCTCAAAGGTTCTATAAATAACCTTTTGAGGAACCATACAGGGTTCTTTTTTCTGGTAAGCCATATTATATTGTTACAATTCCATGGGTTTGATTATTGTGTTGATTGACAAGTTGAATCAGGTGTGCTAGCTCTGGAACAGCTGGTGGTCCCTGAGGAGAGAATTGAGAGTATTGATTTACACAACAGTTCTCAATTGACACAAGTCCTACATGATTCTTTCATATACTTGCCATAGTCATATTGCATTGTTAATGGTATAACACAACAGATTAGATAAACTGGAATGACACTCTCACTCACGGTTGCACAAAAATAGCTGTGAGCAAATCACACCCCAAAATATTCTAATGAGCCACCGCCCCTACATTTTAATGCTTTCCATCATCTTTCACTGTCTAATGCTCAACCCGTTTCTAACGTAACATCAGTCATTTTTCCTATTGGCAACACTCTGCTGCCCAGGTCTGAACAAATAGATTTTCAGTCTAAATTTAGACCCTTGGCCTTCCATCTGTCAGCTCTTTTAATATCGTGTTGGTTAGATATGGCATTATTCTCACCTCCCATCAGCGCACTGTGAAAAGGTGTTTTCGGAAGTTTGCGAGCTAGGGAGAATCTAATGCCTGCCGTTTTAGCCCAGTGCAATCCAATGTCAGCGGAAACCATGACAGAGAGAGAAGAAAAGTGAACTAGCCTCAGCTTGTTTGTTTGCCTCATGCCAGAACGAGAAATCTACTTGAACAACAGTCTCAGGAATTCTCTTCGAACCGAATGTGAGACAATTACCTGTGGTGGGCAGCTCATAGCAAATGTGTGTCTCATTTTAACCATTACTTACTAGTATTCATGAATATACTATTTCAAGGTCATTGTCTTTATTGTCCTCTGAGTATAGCGAGTCCAACAAGGAAAGCCCATTCAAGGTCATGCGCAGTTGAAATTGATATTATAATGTTATTACAATGCTGTTGCTCAAATAACTGAACCTAACTAGTCATATTATTGAATTGTTATCATTTCCTAATGGCATGCATAGCCTTGAACAGGGACAAAATGGTTACGAGTGTGTTCCTGTATTAAAGGGTTACTTCAGGATTTTGGCAATGAAGCCCTTTATCTACTTCCCCAGAGTCAGATGAACTCATGGATACCATTTTTATGTCTCTACATCCAGTATGAAGGAAGTTAAAGGTAGTTTTGCGAGCCAATTGCGCTAACACTAGTTAGCAGCTTCCTTCAAACTGCACTCAGAGACATACAAATGGTCTCCACGAGTTCATCTGACTCTGGGGAAGTATGTAAAGGGTTTCATTGCCAAAATCTCAAAGTATTCATTTAAGGCTATTCGATTTGTATTCATGCTGGTGCAAATAAATGACATTGCATTTGCCTCCAAATTGTGTGTTGATTAACACAAGTTTAATATGTTTTATGCATTAGTAAATATTGCACATTTGAAAGTAATTGCACAGTCTAAATTCTCAAAGATATAACAAGCTCAAGTGGCTGATGCTATGGGCAACTATCATCTCCCTGGCTGCAACATATTCACCTTGATGTATTGCCAGTGAGTTCCCTCTATCACAAGGGTTTTATCTGTAATACTTTTCACTGTTTGAACATATTATTGGCCTTATTTATAGTGAGGCTTATCCAAACTCAACTTGTGGGGCAGAGGCAATTCTGTTAGTGACACAATTATATATATATAAAATTCTCTTTTAATCTCATCCACACTATTTAAGGTCTTATCAGCTTGCATTAGACTGAGGAAGATAAGGGAGGAAAACGAAGATCTCCAGCACAATGTCGGATGTTATGAAGTCAAGCCCTCAATGTTTCTGTAGTGATGAAGGGGCTGATTAAAAAAACAACAGAGCAAAGGCATTTCTTGACTGTTAATAAATTAGACACGACTGGAGCCAGTCAGACGGAATGTCATTATGCTACCTTCCATTGTGACTAGGGATCCATGTGTGGTTTGAACCTTAGAGTAAATCCTCCATAGCTCAATGTCCTGGTTTGTGCATATGTTTGAGTTTTGCATGTCTGTCTCTTATTTCACTCACCATCATCTCAGCGTGTCAATCAAAAGTCTAAAAAACTGAACCAAAAGAGAGCATCTGGCTAAATCGTGTCACACCACTGATACATAATGCATAAAAATGAATACAATCCAGGAGAAGTCTTGGTTGTCAGTCATAAATACTCCCACATGTTAGAAGTAAGCAGAGAGAGGATGAATGGTTTCACTGGGCTTTTGTCATGTTTTGTCATGTTTCAATATAAAATTAAATTGTGGGAGTAACAATTGCAGTGCAAACAGATTGCAGTGCAAACCTTTGCCAGACCGTTGCCTGGAAACCGTATGATTAGCCTTCTTGTTTTTCTACAAAACAAGTTCTATATTGGGATCAGGTTTTCCTTGGGGTCAGGGTTGAATGCTTTCAACATCTGAAAATCTTTTGAGCTTTAAGATGCATCATAGTGAAAAAAGTACCCTCTGAATCCCTGAGGTTTTATCAAAGCCATTCCCAGAGTAAAGTTGAATAATTTAATAAAGGTATGAAAAAATACTCAACGAAGTGTTAAGTTCTAATGAAAAGGTCAATATCATGCTGAAGTAGACTGCACAGCATTGAACTAGCATTGAATCTGCTCCAGAAGAACTACACTGAACAAAAATATCAACGCAACATGTAAAGTGTTGGTCCCATGTTTCATGAGTTGAAATTAAAGAGCCCAAACATTTTCCATATGCACAAAAAGCTTATTTCTCTCAAATGTTGTGCACAAATTTGTTTAAATCTCTGTTAGTGAGCATTTCTCCTTTGCCAAGATAATCCATCCACTTGACAGGTGTGGCATATCAAGAAGCTGTTTAAACAGCATGATCATTACACAGGTACACCTTGTGCTGGGGACAATAAAAGGCCACTCTAAAATGTGCAATTTTGTCACACAACCCAATGCCACAGATGTCTCAAGTTTTGAGGGAGCGTGCAATTTGCATGCTGACTGTAAGAATGTCCACCAGAGCTGTTGCCAGATAATTCTATGCTCATGTCTCTACCATAAGCCGCCTCCAACGTCATTTTAGAGAATTTGGCAGTGCGTCCAGCCGCCCTCACAACCACATTCCACATAAATGGGGTCGTGTGGGCGAGCGGTTTGCTGATATCAACATTGTGAACAGAGTGATCCGTTGTGGCGGTGGGGTTATGGTATGGGCAGGCAGGCATAAGATATGGACAACCAACACAATTGCATTTTATTGATGGCAATTTGAATGAACAGAGATACCATGACGAGATCCTGAGGTCCATTGTCGTGCCATTCATCCGCCACCATCACGTCATGTTTCAGCATGATAATGCACGGCCCCGTGTCGCAAGGATCTGTACACAATTCATGTATGCTGAAAATGTCCCAGTTATTCCATGGCCTGCATACTCACCAGACATGTCACCCATTGAGCATGTTTGGGATGATCTGGATTTACATGTACGACAGCGTGTTCCAGTTCCCGCCAATATCCAGCAACTTCACACAGCCATTAAAGAGGAGAGGAACAACATTCTACAGGCCACAATCAACAGCCTGATCAACTCTATGTGAAGGAGATGTGTTGCACTGCATGAGGCAAATAGTGGTCACAGCAGATACTGACTGGTTTTATGATTCACGGCCCTAACTTTTTTTGAAGGTATCTGTGACCAACAGATGCATATCTGTATTCCCAGTCATGTGAAATCCATAGATTAGGGCCTAAATAATTTATTTCAATTGACTGATTTCCTTATATAAACTGTAACTCAGTAAAATCTTTGAAATTGTTGCATGTTGCGTTTATATGTGTGTTTAGCATATATTACTGTTCTCTATAAATCATACTGTTCATACTTTCAAGACAAATTAGGCCAACCTTGTTACCATTACTAACAAAGACATTCTGCTAAGATGTCACCTTGTCAGTTTCACGCCAAGGGAATTTGTGCAACCCAACAGCTGCTGATGAATACTACCAACCATTATTAAAACATGTTCTGGGGCCCCAGTGAGCGGGTGGCGTAGAGGCAGACACAGACACAGATTTTTTGGTGTAGAGACTCAAACCAAAGGGTTGCGTGTTAAAATCCCACATGGAGCACACTTGCTGTACCCTTGAGAGTTGCACTAACCTGCCTTGCTGAGGAAAACATTTAGTTGAGTGAGAGGATTACATGCATAGACAAATACATATTTTTGTGCTGTGGGTGGCCAGCCGGCTACTGATGAAAATTTAAAACAGTTAAATCCACTAGATAAGTAAGAATTCCAATCTAGATAAGTAAACATACAACTGTCTTTCAAGAGGGGATAAAAAAGTTTGGTATTCTATTCCATTGCAGCAAACTTCACTTCTTACAGACTCCCCAAGGAAACAACTGCAGTGGAGAGATAGGCTACCGTTTCCTCTCACCTGTCAATGCATCCTTGACTCACATGCAGACACATACTCACACACTGTCAAATCACTATCGCCTTAGGCCACAGTCTGGTGCTGCCACGGCAACACCATGGCGACAGTAGATTCAGAGGGAAAGCTGACAGACAGTTGGAGGAGTACTCTTTAATCCCACAGACATTTGGCAGGTATTTTAGTGAGGATGAATATGCATCAGCTTAAAGGAGAGCAGTGGGTGGAGGAGAGACAATGGAGGCTAAAAGACAATGAGGAAAGGGGCAGAGGTTTGTGTGTGTGTGTGTGTGTGTGTGTGTGTGTGTGTGTGTGTGTGTGTGTGTGTGTGTGTGTGTGTGTGTGTGTGTGTGTGTGTGCAACACTAATATTCATACCTTGAGTCGATACCAGTGACAATTATTGCAATTTATTATTATGAAGTGGCAATACAGGAAGATCATTTGGGGTAATTGTTAACTTAGATGCATGTGCATGATGCCTTTATTGCTATCAATGTTATTTGAGCGTTGATGATATAAATGTTATTAATTTTCTGTGTCAATCAACCTTTTCCAGTGAGATTGAACAGCCACCAGTGCACATCCAATATACTTTTTTTTCACACTATTTCTTTGATCATAACAATATTAACTGATTCAATTCCCTATTCTGATTCGTACAATCAGTGAAGCATAGAATAGAGTGTCAAATATGGTACTTGCTAGATATCAAGTATATACTTTCACATTGTATTATCCTATTGTATTTAGGACAGTAGGATACAAATCTTTTGGAATTTCCCATAATGCTTGTAAAAAGAATTGTTGGAACATGCACATATTTTATATGAATTGCTTTGAACATTTACCTACAATTGCATTACATGTACAGTAATTGCAGGCCTTGGTGTATGTATACTGAACAAAAATATAAATGCATCATGCAACAATTTCAACAATTTTACTGAGTTACAGTTCATATAAGGAAAACAGTAAATTTAAATAATTTCAAAAGGCCTTAATCTATGGATTTCACATGACTGGGCAGGGGCGCATATGCCCACACCCACTTGGGAGCCAGGCCCACCCACTGGGTAACCAGGCTCAGCCAATCAGATTGAGTTTTTCCCCACAAAAGGGCTTTATTACAGACAGAAATACTCCTCAGTTTCATCAGCTGTCCTGGTGGCTGGTCTCAGATGATCCAGCAGGTGAAGAAGCCGGATGTGGAGGTCCTGGGCTGGCGTGGTTACACGTGGTCTGCGGTTGAGAGGCCGATTGGACGCACTGCCAAATTCTTTCACATGATGTTGGAGGCAGCTTATGGTAGAGAAATTAACATTACATTCTCTGGCAACAGCTCTGGTGGACATTCCTGCAGTCAGCATGCCAATTGCACGCTCCCTCAAAACTTGAGACATCTGTGGCATTGTGTTGTGTGACAAAACTGCACATTTTAAAGTGGCCTTTCATTGTCCCCAGCACAAGGTGCACCTGTGTAACGATCATGCTGTTAAATCAGCTTCTTGATATGCCACACCTGTCAGGTCGATGGATTATCTTGGCAAAGGATAAATGTTCGCTAACAGGGATGTAAACAAATTTGTGCACAACATTTTAGAGAAATAAGCTTTTTGTGCGTATGGAACATTTCTGGGATTGAAACATGGGACAAACACTTTACATATTGCGTTCATATTTTAGTTCAGTGTATATAAGTCAGTGTTCTGTGGCATCCCTCTCCCAAGCTCCAGCACTGGCCCCCCAAGGGGACAAGGGAGACTATTACTACAAGCTAAATGGATCAGAAGCATCCAGTGACCCGGAGAGCCTGGTAATCAAACAACTGTTTTCTCCATTACTTTTTTATAACCCTATGCTGTAACAGTCGTCTGCCACTGTTTTTTCCCTAGCTTTGTTTTCCTTAGCGGAAGACATAAAAAATGAAAAGTGATTGTCACCGTCATTCCTCTAGTATAAGATCATGACATAGACAATTGATTCCAATACGTTGTAAATGGAAATAACGAAGCTCCAACACATACTAGTAAACACTCGGTGACAGACACACCAACACCTTCTGCAGCCTCTCAGTCCATTAATTCTTTCCACCCAGAAGTCATTATAGTGACTGGTCAGAATGGTGGTCGCTGATATTTAGACACCACTCTGCAGAGTTAATGTATTGGACATATATTGCTAATGTACAATATATGTTTCTGGTAACCTTTGTGGACGCAAACTGTCCTGGAATGAATTTGTTTAAATTGTGTAATCCTGGAAAGATTGCCTTCTGCGGGGGGGGGGGGGTTTACCTGATGTGTAATTTTAACTTCTATAGCTAGTTGCAAGTAAAATTAAAGGGAGAAAACACTGGTTGGTGTCACGCCCTGGCTCTGGGGACTCTTATATGTTGAGCCAGGGTGTGTAGGGTCTATGTTTTGTGTTCTATGTTCAGTTTCTAGTTCATGTGTTTTCTAGGTTGGCCGGGGGGTTCTCAATCAGAGGCAACGAGAATCAGCTGTTGCTTGTTGTCTCTGATTGGGAACCATACTTAGGCAGCCTGTTGTGCACTTGTGTTTTGTGGGATCTTGTTCCGTGTTGGTTTGTGTTCATGACCGAGGACTTCACGTTTCGTTTTGTTGTTTTGTATTTTGTATCGTGTTGCTAGTACACTATTAAAGAGATGTACGCATATCATGCTGCGCCTTGGTCCAATCATTATGACGATCGTGACAGTTGGTTAGCAATGAGGACCCTGCAGGTGCCATGCCTTCATCATGGTTAAATCCAACACCTATACCTTTATAGATAAATCAAGTCTACTGCCCCAGCTGTTTCCTGACAGAGACAGAGAGGAGAGAGAGAGAGAGGAAGGAGGGAGAAGGGTCATCGTTAGTGTGTTGGCATACACAGGAACAGCTGTTTTTTTGCACTCCCCAAAAATGGAATATTCCTCTTTTCTCCAACACATAAACATCCCCAATACACTTTAAAGCTGAGGCTAGACTTATGATCCCATTAGGTCAGGAAGACATTTTGTCCCATGCATTTCCCATAGGGAAAAACTATGGGGATGTTCCATATTATTTCTCCTACACAATGATATTGGGAATGGTTCCACACGTTATTGTGCCATGTGAAAATGTGTGTCATTAAAATGTCCGTCTGTGTATATTTGTAAACAACAGCTGGTGCACAAAATCAAATACTAAGGAAGTCTCGAGGTTTTGCTCGTCTGAGGTAGAGTATCTTATGATAAGCTGTAGACCACACTATTTACCAAGAGAGTTTTCATCTATATTTTTCATAGCTGTCTATTTACCACCACAAACCAATGCTGGCATTAAGATTGCACTGAATGAGTTGTACAAGGCCATAAATCAACAGGAAAACGCTCATCCAGATGCAGTGCTCCTAGTGGCCGGGGACTTTAATGCAGGGAAACTTAAATCTGTTCTACCTAATTTCTACCAGCATTTTAAATGTGCAACCAGAGGAAAAAAAACTCTAGACCACCTTTACTCCACACACAGAGACGCATACAAAGCTCTCCCTCGCCCTCCATTTGGCAAATCTGACCATAACTCTATCCTCCTGATTCCTGCTTATAAGCAAAAACTAAAGCAGGAAGCACCAGTGACTCGGTTAATAAAAAAGTGGTCAGATGACGCAGATGCTAAGCTACAGGACTGTTTTGCTAGCACAGACTGGAACATGTTCCGGGATTCTTCAGACAGCATTGAGGAGTACACCACATCAGTCACTGGCTTCATCAATAAGTGCATCGATGATGTCGTCCCCACAGTGACCGTACGTACATACCCCAACCAGAAGCCATGGATTACAGGAAACATCCGCACTGAACTAAAGGGTAGAGCTGCCGCTTTCAAGGAACGGGACTCTAACCCGGACGCTTATAAGAAATCCCGCTATGACCTCCGACGAACCATCTAACAGGCAAAGAGTCAATACAGGACTAAGATTGAATCGTACTACACTGGCTCTGACGCTCGTCGGATGTGGCAGGGCTTGAAAACTATTTCAGACTACAAAGGGAAGCACAGCCGCGAGCTGCCCAGTGACACAAGCCTACCAGACGAGCTAAACCACTTCTATGCTCGCTTCGAGGCAAGCAACACTGAAGCATGCACGAGAGCACCAGCTGTTCCGGATGACTATGTGATCACGCTCTCCGTAGCCGATGTGAGTAAGACTTTTAAGCAGGTCAACATTCACAAGGCCGCAGGGCCAGACTGATTACCAGGACGTGTACTCCGAGCATGTGCTGACCAACTGGCAAGTGTCTTCACTGACATTTTCAACATGTCCCTGACTGAGTCTGTAATACCAACATGTTTCAAGCAGACCACCATAGTCCCCGTGCCCAAGGACTCTAAGATAACCTGCCTAAATGACTACCGACCCGTAGCACTGACGTCTGTAGCCATGAAGTGCTTTGAAAGGCTGGTCATGGCTCACATCAACAGCATTATCCCAGAAACCCTAGACCCACTCCAATTTGCATACCGCCCCAACAGATCCACAGATGATGCAATCCCTATTGCACTCCACACTGCCCTTTCCCACCTGGACAAGAGGAACGCCTACGTGAGAATGCTATTCATTGACTACAGCTCAGCATTCAACACCATAGTGCCCTCTAAGCTCATCACTAAGCTAAGGATCCTGGGACTAAACACCTCCCTCTGCAACTGGATCCTGGACTTCCCTGACGGGCCGCCCCCAGGTGGTAAGGGTAGGTAACAACACATCTGCCACACTGATCCTCAACACGGGGGCCCCTCAGGGGTGCGTGCTCAGTCCCCCTCCTGTACTCTCTGTTCACCCATGACTGCATGGCCAGGCACGACTCCAACACCATCATTAAGTTTGCCGACGACACAACAGTGGTAGGCCTGATCACCGACAACGATGAGACAGCCTATAGGGAGGAGGTCAGAGACCTGGCCGTGTGGTGCCAGGACAACAACCTCTCCCTCAACGTGACTAAGACAAAGGAGATGATTGTGGACTACAGGAAAAAAAAGAGGACTGAGCACGCCCCCATTCTCATCGACGGGGCTGTAGTGGAACAGGTTGAGAGCTTCAAGTTCCTTGGTGTCCACATCACCAACGAACTATCATGGTCCAAACACACCAAGACAGTCGTGAAGAGGGCACGACAAAGCCTATTCCCCCTCAGGAGACTGAAAAGATTTGGCATGGGTCCTCAGATCCTCAAAAAATTCTACAGCTGCACCATCGAGAGCATCCTGACTGGTTGCATCACCGCCTGGTATGGCAACTGCTTGGCCTCCGACCGCAAGGCACTACAGAGGGTAGTGCGTACGGCCCAGTACATCACTGGGGCCAAGCTTCCTGCCATCCAGGACCTCTATACCAGGCGGTGTCAGAGGAAGGCCCTCAAAATTGTCAAAGACTCCAGCCACCCTAGTCATAGACTGTTCTCTCTGCTACCGCACGGGCAAGCGGTACCGGAGTGCCAAGTCTAGGTCCAAAAGACTTCTCAACAGCTTCTACCCCCAAGCCATAAGACTCCTGAACAGCTAATCATGGCTACCCGGACTATTTGCACTGCCCCCCCACCCCATCCTTTTTACGCTGCTGCTACTGTTAATTATTTATGCATAGTCACTTTAACTCTACCCACATGTACATATTACCTCAACTACCTCAACTAGCCGGTGCCCCCGCACATTGACTCTGCAACGGTACCTCCCTGTATATATAGCCTCCCTACTGTCACTTTATTTTACTTCTGCTCTTTTTTTCTCAACACTTTTTTTGTTGTTGTTTTATTTTGCTAAAAATAAATGCACTGTTGGTTAAGGGCTGTAAGTAAGCATTTCACTGTAATGTCTGCACCTGTTGTATTCGGCGCATGTGACCAATAAAATTTGATTTGATTTGATTTGATTTATTTATTCTAATAATTTCCTAAACTGAGTTTAAAAAGCCCTAATGTGGTCATTAGAGCGGGTCATTTGCATGAAACGTAATGTTCCTGCTTATTGCTAACCACAGCCTGACATAAAGGATCATAATGAAGTGACAGTCTAAACCTGCAGACCAGAAGTGTCACACCCTGGCTCTGGGACTCTATATGTTGAGCCAGGGTGTGTTCATTCTGTTGTGTTTATTTCTATGTTGGCTAGAGTGACTCCCAATCAGAGGCAACGAGTGTCAGCTGTCGTTGGTTGTCTCTGATTGGGAGCCATATTTAAACTGTCTGTTTTCCCTTTGTGTTTGTGGGTTTTTGTTCCAGTTGGTTTGGTCATTGTTACCGTGGACTTCACGAGTCGTTTCTTGTTTTGTTGATTGTTGTTTCTATTATCACTAAAGATAATAAAGTTAACCATGTTCGTTCATCACGCTGCGCCTTGGTCTATTCAATACGACGATCGTGACAGAAAAACCCACCAAGTAAGGACCAAGCAGCGTGTCCCGGGGCAGAACTTGGACTGGACATGGGAGGAAGCGCCGGGAGAGGCCCTGGCGAAAGAGGAGCAGCGGCGTCAGCAGTGTCAACGTCGGACAGGCGAGAGGCAACCCCAGAAAATGTTTAGGGGGGGGCACACGGCATGGACGACGGGGCTGACGGAGGCAGAAAAGGGGCGGATTCAGAAGGCCACCAGGTTACGGGTACACCGCCCTGTACGTCCTGTGCGGATGCCTCACACAGAGTGTATGAGGGTAGGCATTCAGCCAGGACGGGTTGTGGCCGCTCTTCACTCCAGGTCTCCTATCCGTCTCCACAGCCCGGTTCGGCCTGTCCCTGCTCCACGCACCAAGCCTACGGGGTGCGTCGCCAGCCCAGTCCGGCCTGTCCCTGCTCCACGCACCAAGTCTACGGTGCGCGTCGCCAGCCCGGCCCGGCCCGGCCTGTCCCTGCTCCACGCACCAAGTCTACGGTGCGCGTCGCCAGCCTGGCCCAGCCTGTTCCTGCCACTCGCACCAAGTCTACGGTGCGCGTCGCCAGCCCGGCCCGGCCTGTTCCTGCCACTCGCACCAAGTATACGGTGCGCGTCGCCAGCCCGGCCCGGCCTGTTCCTGCCACTCGCACCAAGTCTACGGTGCGCGCCGCCAGCCCGGCCCGGCCTGTTCCTGCCACTGCACCAAGTCTACGGTGCGCGTCGCCAGCCCGGCCTGTTCCTGCCACTCGCACCAAGTCTACGGTGCGCGTCGCCAGCCCGGCCCGGCCTGTTCCTGCCACTGCACCAAGTCTACGGTGCGCGTCGCCAGCCCGGCCCGGCCTGTTCCTGCCACTCGCACCAAGTCTACGGTGCGCGTCGCCAGCCCGGCCCGGCCTGTTCCTGCCACTCGCACCAAGTATACGGTGCGCGTCGCCAGCCCGGCCCGGCCTGTTCCTGCCACTCGCACCAAGTCTACGGTGTGCGTCGCCAGCCCGGCCCGGCCTGTTCCTGCCACTCGCACCAAGTCTACGGTGCGCGTCGCCAGCCCGGCCTGTTCCTGCCACTCGCACCAAGTATACGGTGCGCGTCGCCAGCCCGGCCCGGCCTGTTCCTGCCACTCGCACCAAGTCTACGGTGCGCGTCGCCAGCCCGGCCCGGCCTGTTCCTGCCACTCGCACTAAGCCAGGGGTGTGAGACGTCAGCCTGGTAAGGCCCGTCCCTCCTCCACGCACCAGGCCAGGGGTGCGAGTCGACAGCCTGGTAAGGCCCGTTCCTCCTCCACGCACCAAGCCAGGGGTGCGAGTCGTCAGCCTGGTAAGGCCCGTCTCTCCTCCACGCACCAGGCCAGGGGTGCGAGTCGTCAGCCTGGTAAGGCCCGTTCCTCCTCCACGCACCAAGCCAGGGGTGCGAGTCGTCAGCCTGGTAAGGCCCGTTCCTCCTCCACGCACCAAGCCAGGGGCGCGCGTCGTCAGTCCAGCACAACCCGTGCCTGGGTCACCGGTGCCTGGTAAGGTACCGGTCAACTGCTCCACTATGGAGCTGAAGCTAACCGCTCCTGCTAAGTCCAGTTCAGCTCCAGCCAGCGGAGCCAGACTGGACCAGGGGCGCTATGGGGGGTTTATTGGAGGGTGGGTGGCAAGGCCGGAGCCAGAACCGCCGCCGAGGAGGTATGCCCACCCAGCCCTCCCCTGTTTTGTTCAAGTTGAGGCGCGGTCGCAGTCCGCGCCTTTAGGGGGGGGGGTACTGTCACACCCTGGCTCTGGGACTCTATATGTTGAGCCAGGGTGTGTTCATTCTGTTGTGTTTATTTCTATGTTGGCTAGAGTGACTCCCAATCAGAGGCAACGAGTGTCAGCTGTCGTTGGTTGTCTCTGATTGGGAGCCATATTTAAACTGTCTGTTTTCCCTTTGTGTTTGTGGGTTTTTGTTCCAGTTGGTTTGGTCATTGTTACCGTGGACTTCACGAGTCGTTTCTTGTTTTGTTGATTGTTGTTTCTATTATCACTAAAGATAATAAAGTTAACCATGTTCGTTCATCACGCTGCGCCTTGGTCTATTCAATACGACGATCGTGACAAGAAGCCATAAAAAGTGATCCCACCACTTTATCTAATAAATTACATCTCTCCCAGAATTCATCAGCAGTGAGCAGTGAGCAGCCACTGCACAGTTACACACATCCCAGAGGTTGCTAATGAAAGTGACCTGCATTGTGCGCGACGCAATTATACAGTTCACCGATTCATTACTCTCTTTGGGTAAATGATCGGCCTACATGGATTGAAAGTCGCTGACTTGGGCATAAACACAGGAAGATACAACATCAGATGGTGAGATGATGAGTAACAGTTGACACTCTAATTAAAACAATATTCAGTTATTTTCCCTCTAATTTTTATCTTCAAGCGTACCAAAGTAATTATAATGTTTGAAGATGAAACGAGAGTTTGAACAACTGCTCTAGCTATCTAAGCTTGAGTGCCATATAATTTTTTTTGTTGACCTTGTTAAATCAATGGTCAATGAAACTAAAAAGCAGTTGAACCTCGTTTGAATATTCCTCCTCATGTAATTTTCCACAGTATCTTCAAGTTGTCAAAACATTTTGACTGGGACATCTTAACCAACAGTCGACCCTCTAGCCTCACTTTTCCCTCCACCCCTCACTAAACCGTATTTCACGAGACGCAGAGAGCGTTGCCATCAGGACAGGGCCTGGAACACAACATTTTGTCTGGCATGACTAAACAGCATTTAAGCGTTGCACAGCAGGAGGGCTCATGCATAGTTTCCCTCTGCATTAAGTCAACCCGTTCTCTGAAATCCATTAAATCAGATGCCTGTATAACACTGGAGTGAAGGCAGCAGACTGGAAATGAAAACCGGGAAGCAGGCCCCAATTTGTCTGGTAATGGTGCACGGTCCGAACAGGATTACACTGCTGCCAGCCTACATTTATCACTCTTTCCTCTACACTCATAAGTGATTACATTTCATTATTAGCCATTTATACTGCCGAAAAAATGACATTTCCAGGTAGTAGGAAATCTAAAAAGAGAATACAATTACAATACAATCAGTGTCTCCCGAAGGCCAAATATTCTCAACACAGAAATCAATGTCTTACAAATGTAAAGGGGAAGTGTTATTGTGCATACAATAAAAGTTGACCATGCATTGGCTATGAACCATTACTTACTTGCTTTAGATGAAATCAATGCTGATTGGATAATGCTGCAGACTCCTGTTTACCTCTTTTGTTTACCTCAGAAGGCAGAAAATGCCTCAGTGAGAATCGAGGTAAATTAAATTGTGATACCAGAGGGGAATTTGTACATTCTCAGTGTGGTTAGGATCTCTTTTCTCTTCTGTGTTTCAGGTGACCACACCAAAACCAACGACACAGATTTAAGACAAAGAAATCAAGATGGAGGGTATGTCTTGTCTGTTTTACTCCTTTATCTCTCCTGTGTGTGTCAGTTAGACAGAGGATCATTCGTTCTTTGTGTTAATGGTGCGAGGTAGGTGAGGGTGTGAGACGGATCAGGTGGGCCTTGTTATGGATTGATCTGGATGGGGTCTGGATGGATGGAGCAGGAGGAAGTTGTGCCTCCTACTGGAACCATGCGGTTCAGTCTTCATCTGGCCCAATGACAGTGCTGTCCATGTGAGGGATGGGTACGCACCGGACCTGGATGTAGTGACGATCAAATCTCTCACAGTTAAAAAGATCCATCGTCGCGTAGGACTCCAGCACTTTTTCAGTGTCAAAGGCCAACTTGAACCAATTTACTGCGTCATAGCTAGTTTTTATGTTATGGCCTTTTTAGGTTCAGAAAGAAGACAAGGACCGGTACCAATCGATCTGGCTGACTTTTTTCACATAATTTTTAGAGATGTGTTTGCTGCAAACTTCAGTCAGCAGACAGAGGCCTTGATTTTCCAAAGTAAATGGTAATGTAAAAGGACAGCTGGAAAAGCGGATTGCGAGCAAAACAACCGATAAAACACAGCCTCAAGTTTTAAGCTTTGATTGCAAACCAGCAGTTAGATGTTCCAGCTGTTAGGGGTTTGTAGACAAAGTGTGATTGTCACTGTTCAGTCACACAACTCCAGATGGAATGGTAACACCAATAATAATGCTTCAATCTGATGCTCTGTCTACTGCTGCTTTTCTAGCCAGTCATCGAGTTCACACGTTCTGGTCAGTTGAGACTTCAGATTCATTCCCCTACAAATAGGCCACAACCAGCATTAAGTTCTAAAAGCCATAGCTAGTATAACAAAGTTTGAAACTTTGGAATTAAAGTGCTGCAGCAAATCCCATAATCACCACATAGGGAAAAGGTCATTAATAACTAGTGGAAAAAATCTGTAGCCAATATCTATTTAATTGAATGAATCAAACTTAATAGAGCACTGTTTCGCTCTAACTCCCCTGAATACCCTCTGATACACATCTAAATGAGGGATTTACATTAAAAGGGGAACAGAGAAGGCTCATGGACAGAGACAAACTGGCAAATGCCTCTTCCCAAAACTTTGCTCTATAATTATGTTAATCATTATTCACCTCGAGCGACGGGAGAAGGTAAGAATTACTACTGAGGAAAGACGGGGGGAACCTGGTCAATGTGTATGGTAATGAGCTGTCAAAGATAATTTAGATAATTTTACATAATATTCATACACAGTGTGAGCACGTTATTAACACAGAGAGAGGACATATGGAGGCGTGGCCGTGCAATGGCCCCTAAAATGCTGTTTCAAATGTACGTCCTAATAGGAGTAGGCAAGAGGGCGTGGATCTTCTCAAGCTTCAAAAGCCCTTCTCAGCATCTCCATCTCTCCAAGGCCCTAAGGCCTGAGAGGTACTCACACAGAAAGTAAAAGCATGCTAAAGGGAAACTAGAAAAACCTGGAGGTGGGTGCTTGAGGCAGATTTAAGGAGAACCGGCATGGGGTGGAACGAGCTGGAGAAGACTGCTCAGAACAGAGTGCGACGGAGAGGAGTCATCGATGACCTATGCTTCCAAAGGAGCGGTGGGCCTAATTAAGTTAGTAAAGGGGAACTATTCAGCTACTCCCAGTGCAGGCTAGAACAGGACCATAAGAGTTGACGTGTGGTAATATCCCTTTTGCTTTTAGTGAGTACATTTTCTTGGAAGATAACTATAATATTGGCAGTGGAAGGTGAAAACGGAATTAAGATATCCATCAATAGAGAGCGGAGGAGGGCAAGGTGGAAGTGTGTTAGAATGGAATAGTCATTGGTGTGTTTCTGTCATGTCCCATAGGCCTTGGCTGATAGCCCCCTGCCAATAGAGGGGGGTGGAGGTACAGGCCAGTGATGACAGATTAGAACATGAGCCTTGCGTAGAGTCCGGGGCTCATCTGTGTGCCATTAGAGACATGGTGATGGCACTCAGTGCTTCATTGGCTGCTCTTCACACTCAATAACCCACGGCTGCCACCCGGCCTCGTGGTTTGTTCTCCTAACTGTCACACATTACCTCAGCGATATATGGCACAGAGAGGCCAGATTACATGTCATTATTTGGTTTGAAAATGCACAGCTTTGTCTCACCATTTACAGGAACTACATCCCATTTTAAACTTTAATGCCCATGCCTCTACATTTTTAGCAGGACTTTGTCTCAAGTGCCTGCGCAACAATCTGTCCACTGTGCTATATCTCAGGGGACATTTTGCTCATTAGATTGAAAGTAAATAGAGTTGACTGATATCTGTAAAGTTTGTTGATATCAAATCATAATTCTAAATGAAAATACTTAGATTAGGAGTTATGCTGCTTATTGCAGCTGGTAGAACAGATGGCATATTTTACAGGGCAAGGGAAAAGTCTTACTACTGTCATATGCATTAATGCAGTATATCAGAATAACTATTGGTATCACTGAATGACAATGCCACAGAGAGCTGCATGGGACAATCCCTTCTGTATTTAAGGTTTAAAAACCTTTTGAAATGAATGTTGTGTGGAGCATCACAACGCTGCTATGTGTCCATGACTTCAAAGTGCTTGAGTAAAGGGTTTAAAAAGTGTGTTAAAATGGTATACATTTAAGGGAGAAGTTTGATGTAAAATATTAAATTGATGACTCCTAAAGTTGAGGTAGATAATAATCCAATTATATTTTCTGTAATCTCTAATAACCAAAAAGCAAGTCTCATCAACATTGTGGTGATAAGTCATATTTAGCAAACACAGTGAAATTGCACCAAATACAAATATGTTTTACTTGATAGTATTTTTTATGTATAATACCCAGTGCTCAAAACCCCTCCCTCCTATCCTCAGTCGCATATCTTATCATCAGTCTCTTACTGGTTTAGTCAGCCAGGATGACGGAGGATACTGACAGAGGATACTGACAGAGGATAAAACACCAGAGAGGGAACTGAAGCAGTCCTAATCCCTCTCCTGGATCTCTCCTGGCTCCAGGGTCACGCATGTTAGCAGTATGTGAAAAGCGAATAGTTATCATTATAAAAACAGGAGTGCCGAAATTAACCAAATCTGATGGATTAACACTATTCACCATCTAGTCACTGATTGTTTACATTCTGATGATGGTAGTTATGTTGTGCATATTTGTCAAGAGCTGGAATTGTACAAATTTAAAAATATATACAACTGTTGCCTTTGATCCTATGCCCTCTGATGTTGTTTGACATATGCATGAAGCATATCCGAAAGGCTCCTAGGAATAGGAATCGTGTTACAGAAAAATCTAGTATTTTATGAATGTGACATACATTTTCGCACAAAATATGTAGAACATTCTGTTCTCTGTGGGAAGTGAATGTCTAAATCGGCATGTTGATGGAAAGTGGTGCATTAGGAAATGTAGCTACTCAATAAATAAACTATTTTATTGGCAGCCCACAAACCAAGAAAATAGCATAACTGACCCATGTTGGTGGCTTTTGCAGTGGGATTCCATTATTTGCTTTACAATCAATGATTTTCTCTCTTGCTTAACAACAGATGAATGTTGTGATGTCTAAAGAACTACAGCCAAGATTACCTTAACAAGTTAAAGCAGCAGTAAAGAGAAACCAGTCAGATTTCCCCTGTCTCTATTGATTAGCCTGTGGAAATGTAGATGGACAGACTGGACTAAACTCTGCTTTGTGGGTGCAAAGGTGACCTTGTCACTTTGTAATTAGAAAAAATGAGTGTAAATAATAAGCGCTATGTCGAAGATGGCTGGTGAGTGATTCAATTATTTAGAGGGCGATTCAAATTCATTTGTTCCTCTACCAAGGAGAGAAAAAGAGGCCAATATTAATTTAGCCAATTAGGGCGCATTGGAAGCAATATCACATCCATTAAAAAAAACTTTCCCCGGGTGTGCCATGGCTTAGCATGAAAAACTCAACCCCCTGGAAATCCTGGATGCATGTCAGAGAGACTAAAAGTTGGACCTGACCCTGCGAAGCTAGGCATTAAGCCACTAATTGCAATTAAAATTGAGCCTTTGATGAATAATAGGTGGATGTCTCTGAGCATTACCCTTGAATGCAAATGGTCGAGAGTAATTGCTTTTCTTTCTTTCCCTCATCTAATCTACATTCATTGTCTAAAGGTGTCAGAGATTGAATGACATCGATAATGTTAAGCATTTCTAGAACCTAAACCTCAATTCATTTAGCTACGTTATGTTTTACAGTGGAGTTGATGAAATGATTAACTGACACTAGTGTATTCCTAATCTACATCCATGGGACACCACAAAAACACGGGGTATACTTAGGAAGTATTTTTTTCATCTATAGTTATGCCTTAAGTATTTAATATTTATTTCAACTTTTCATTTGCTCTTGGTTAAATAGTAATATGAAGGAACTGACATTCAAGCTCTGTTCTTAAACCATCTTGTCTCGTCTTATGGTGACATTTACATAAGTATTCAGACCCTTTACTCAGTACTTCGTTGAAGCACCTTTGGCAGTGATTACAGCCTCGAGTCTTCTTGGGTATGACGCTACAAGCTTGGCACACCTGTACTTGGGGAGTTTCTCCCATTCTTCTCTGCAGATCCTCTCAAGCTCTGTCAGGTTGGATTGGGAGCGTTGCTGCACAGCTATTTTCAGGTCTCTCCAGAGATGTTTGATAGGGTTCAAGTCCAGGCTCTGGCTGGGCCACTCAAGGACATTCAGAGACTTGCCCCGAAGCCACTTCTGCGTTGTCTTGGCTGTGTGCTTAGGGTTGTTGTCTTGTTGGAAGGTGAACCTTCGCCCCAGTTTGAGGTCCTGAGCACTCTGGAGCAGGTTTTCATCAAGGATCTCTCTGTACTTTGCTCCGTTCATCTTAGCCTCAATCCTGACTAGTCTCCCAGTCCCTGCCACTGAAAAACATCCCCACAGCATGATGCTGCCACCACAATGCTTCACCGTAGGGATGGTGCCAGGTTTCCTACAGATGTGACGCTTGCCAAAGACTTCAATCTTGGTTTCATCAGACCAGAGAATCTTGTTTCTCATGGTCTGAGAGTCCTTTAGGTGCCTTTTGGCAAACTTCGAGCTGGCTGTCATGTGCCTTTTACTGAGGAGTGGTTACCATCTGGCCCCTATACCATAAAGGCCTGATTGATGGAGTGCTGCAGAGATGGTTGTTCTTCTGGAAGGTTATCCCGTCTCCACAGAGGAACTCTGGAGCTCTGTCAGAGTGACCATCTGGTTCTTGGTCACCTCCCTGACCAAGGCCCTTCCTCCCTGATTGCTCAGTTTGGCTGGGCGGCCAGCTCTAGGAAGAGTCTTGGTGGTTCCAAACTTCTTCCATTTAAGAATGATGGAGGCCACTGTGTTCTTGGGGACCTTCAATGAGGCAGAAATGTTTTGGTACCCTTCCCCAGATCTGTGCCTCGACACAATCCTGTCTCGGAGCTCTATGGACAATTCCTTCGACCTCATGGCTTGGTTTTTGCTCCGACATGCACTGTCAACTGTGGGACCTTATATAGACAGGTGTGTGCCTTTCCAAATCATGTCCAATCAATTGAATTTACCACAGGTGGACTCCAATCAAGTTGTAGAAACATCTCAAGGATGATCAATGGAAACAGGATGCACCTGAGCTCAATTCTGAGTCTCATAGCAAAGGGTCGGAACACTTATGTAAATAAGGTATTTTATTTTTATAAATGTTCAAAAATGTCTAAAAACCTGTTTTCACTTTGTCATTATGGGTATTGTGTGTAGATTAATGAGGAAAACATTTAATTTAATCCATTTTAGAATAAGGCTGTAACATAACAAAATGTGGAAAAAGGGAAGGGGTCTGAATACTTTCTGAATGCACTGTAGATAGGGTAATTCACCTATTACAAACAGCCTATGTGAATGCAGCCGTACACACAGCTGTCTTACCAAAATAATGCTAACTAAATGCTGAAAGTAGTAGCCTAGATATTCATGCAAAACAAAAATGCTGAATAGCAGTTTGGCTTAGAATACAGACACAACTGCGTATGCGTACAAAAACTGTGAACAGAACAAAACAGCGCTAGGCCTACTATAGGCCTATAAACAAAATATCAGATCGATAAAGACATGACACAATCTATATTTAGGCTAGTTACATTAACAGTAAACAAAAGCAGTAAACAAAAGGCAGATGCAAATAACCAAAACATAGCTTACAGCCTACTACAGTGAGATGCGGTCATGTACAGCTGTCTTGACAAATGAATAGGCCTATAGGCCCGCTTCAAACATGGAAAATCATGCAGCTCATGAGTTCAGCAACACGTTGCGATATGGCACAATACACTTCAATACCCTTCTGTGGACCTAGTCTCTAATGGCACCCTATTCCCTATAAAGAAGTCATTTTACCATTCCATACACTAGGGTTTTTCTGAAAATGACACCATGGCTATACCACCAAGATTAGATTGTTTCTTACCTTTTCATAAGAGTTGCAGCCTCCTTGATGCTCTATTCAAATCCTGAGTAATCGATCATTCCAATCTCTCCAAAAGTTTGTAAGATGCCCCTCAAATGCGAGTTGGATTAGTTGAGCTTTCCTTGGGTGTAGCATGCTTCCTCTGTGCTGACTGATCACATTTGTCAAAATGATTTATTGCCAGCTGCCTATCACCTCAGTTCCCATAGCACTTCGAACTTGTTTTTCTTTCCAAAGTGCAGTGCATTTTAAATGCTCCTTGCTTGATGCGTGCCTAGTGAATCCTTTGGTTCTATCAATAGAATGCTTCCAGTTAGGTGAAGGACTTGTCTTAAACTGTGAGATCAGGTTGCTGCTTTAGCATTGGACCCAATACAGAACTTTCGACATTGGAACAAAAATGCAGCATCTGCAGTAACCGAGTATTCCAGCCACTCTCTTACTATAAACCAGTTGCTATTAAAGGAATTAGCTGGTTAGAGTAAAATAGGCTAATAACACTAAAACGCCTTTTACATCTAGCTAAGAAGCTAACTAAACTCTGTAGTGGTGGGGCGTGAGGCAGAGTTGAGTGAAGCAGCTTCCACTGTAAACTTGACCCCGTCCTTATAAATCAAAATCAAATATTACAGGCGGAGACGTAGAACATTATTCACGTAGCCTCCCACATTATTCACATAGCCTATCACAGATGAGCAACATTTTTTTCCGCTTCTTATGGAAACCCAAAGGAGTCATACATAACCGCCCAGTGGCTTTCCATAGCCCCCCTACACACAAACACACACACTCCACAGCGGTGCGCTCTGTCCATGATGCTGATACAGTGGAGCGGAGATACAGATTTCGTGCCAACCTGTCACTGAATCATTTGAACTTTTTTGCAATTTTTATATAGAGATATAAAAACTAAAACTGAGGGGGCACAAGTTTAAAGCCCCCCTTTGCCACCTCGTGGAGCCGGGCCCGCCCTACTTGCTTCTAGCTACCTCAACATGAGGATAAAATACTATTTGGCTGGCAGCCAGCTTATCTACTGCCACTGTGCTGGCTTCCATTGGGCGTTTCACACTGATGCCTATGTCTCGCTATGATGAGCCCTAGGACTTGGACATTTACATGCAAAACCTTTTATTTCCTCATGGTTGCTAGGGTAATAGAGGGTATCGCTGCTTATTCCACCGACCACCTCTCAGGCCTAAAAGATAACAATAATTATAATGCAAATTACTTATGGTTAAGCTAATGAGTTCTGCATTCCCTCTGCAGTGTAAGTGAAACTGTTTTATTCCTTGTGTAGTCATTTATAATTAATGTATAAAATCTTCATATTTTAAATAAATTGTTTCCAATTTCTGTTGGATTTTCACAATATTTCAAGACAATACGGACAGTCATTTCAGGTAAAGATTCAGGCCGTGGGTGTAATCAGGTAATATTAATTATAACGTTATCAAACAATGTCTTAAAGGACTAATTCTGTGTGGGAAGCTGATTCACGCAGGAACAAGCTTCTCATTGAAAATAAAATAAGCTTGTTTTAAGTTTGTTTTTAATAACTTTATTCCCATTCCAGGCTTATATTTGTATGTGGTTTTAAAGATGTCTTTATGTTTCTAAAAACTCTCAAAAAAATGTCTTATTAAATGAATCTATCGATATACCACATCAAATAAGAATACCAAAAAAAAAAATGTATTGGTCACATACACATATTTTGAAGACGTGATCGCAGGTGCAGCTACAATGCCTTGCAAAAGTATTCATCCCCCTTGGCGTTTTTCCTATTTTGTTGCATTACAACCTGTAATTTAAATTGATTTTTATTTGGATTTCATGTAATGAAATACCTTAGCCAAGGTCTGAGATACAGACAGGGAACTGAGGAGGGAACCACAACCAAGGGCCTAATTACCCAGCATGTTAAAGCAGGGTCTCACGCCCAAACAAGCATTATCGAAGTGGTCCCTCAGGTGAACGACAGCAGAAAGAGACAGGTAGTGAGGAGGAGATGTGCTGCTAGTGCTGACAGTCAAAGCTTGTAATGCAAAGTCTCTGTATCGTTGTACTTTCCTCAGCTATTTCAGTAAGATAATGATTTTCTTTCAAAGTTGTCCAATTGAATGATTATGATCTGTCTGTCTGTGCGTGTGCGTTTCAGTGTCTTATATCCCACATCCTAATTTCAAAACAGTTATGGGACATAGAGGTCAATGGGTTAATGGATTACTTTATTGACCACTTTACTGCCTGTATGTCCTTAGAGTTTGACATTGTTGAAGAGCAGGAGGAGACTAACGATCGGTGCATCAGGAATAATGCTGGCATGTCAGGGGTGTCCAGAAGGCCAGTCAGAAAGAACTCCACAGAGAATCAACCTGATTAAACTGAGAACCTGTCCCTCTCTTTGTACTGTGTGTAAACGGAGACAGGAGGAATCCACACTAAACAGTGATTCATGAATATATCCTTAAAATATATCCTATAAATAGAAAGAGCTTAATAGGAATTATAATTTCCTTTTGTATATGTGTGTGATGAGAGTGTTAATTGTCTTGCCAGTCTTGGTCTTATGGGCATTGACTCAAAGAGGTGCATATGTGATAGTGTTAACCTCTCAGCATGCTGGAGGTGAATTAATAGGCATACCATGGCACCTTTTCATATTAAACTAAACCTTTCCACAGAATCCACTGTCCAGACCAATGAACGTGATGCTGTGGGGCCAGACAGGACCTGACAGGAGGACAAATCGCCTCGATTTTCACCCCTCTTTGAGCAGCACCTCACCTATCTCTCCCGTCGCATTAGAGGAGACGCGCCATTTCATCACCCGGCCGATCCCCCACAGCACTGGCCGGCTGCTCCACATGCCCCCCTCCCAGCCACCCCATGCTCAGAGAGCCTCATCTACATATGGCTTCTGGCCTTGCTCGCCAGCCTAGCCCCCGATGAAGAATCGCTGTGTCAAATGGGGAACTCATTAAACTTTTATACCAAGATTGTTGTGCTACCCTCGGCCTCCCCGGTATCCATTCCCCACAATGCCTTTGGCTTTTTGCCCTCCAGGCAGAAAGCGTACGTAAAATCCACATGGCGGTGGGTTCAGCAATGGGGTGAAAATAGGATCGTAGACATGGAAAATGAGCTGATTCCCTTATTACAATGTAGGACATGTATCAGATTCGGCTTGACCACAGGGCCTTCCAGAGAATCTTTCCAGGGTCTGTTAGACACTGAGCTATTAGATCATTAGCACTGCCTCCGGTGAAAATTCCTGTTACATCGTTAGGCATCTCCTGGCCTTTAAGAATCCAGCCTTCGGGAATGTTGCTGTGTCTCATTCTAGCATGTCCAAATCCAGAGGCAAGACCCTCTCGTGTTGCTACTCTGAGAATCATCTGTACAGGACATACATTGATACCTTCCCTTGGGAACAGATTTGACCAACCATCCGTCAGAGGGAGAGAGAAAAATACCTCTGGATCCATTGATCTCATCTTTAGGATGCATGACTGTCAATAGAGCTGTGGATGATATATCAGGCAGAAAGCTTTATCAGGGATTCTCTAATCTCTTTTTCCCTGACAGTAATCCAGTTTGATTTTGGTTTAATCTGCTCAACATAACATACTACACTTCCACAAGCAAGATGTCCTTGTGAGAAGCAAACACAAGCAAAAATCTGCCAAACAAATTTGTCCCAACAAATCCCTGTGAATATCAATCATAATCCAGCACACCATTACTATGAACATTATCCTGTGCAAATCATAATCAATCCTTTGAGTCTCATTTTTGTCCAAAGAACACAAAATAGTGCTGAAAGAGATCAAACTAATAAACATGTAGATTCTAGCTGTATTTAAATTACAGCTAGCCATCTATTGTGGCCTGCAGTAGCATAGATGTACACCACAGTAGTTAACCTCTACGGGATCGGTGTCCCGTATACGGGACGGTTGAGCTAACATACGCTAATGTGATTAGCATGACTGTTGTAACAGCAAACTTTCCAGGACATAGATGTCACGACTTCCTCCGAAGCTGCCTTCTCTCCTTGTTTGGGCAGGCTTCGGCGTTCGTCGTCACCGGCCTTCTAGCCACTGCCGCTCCTCATCTCATCATTCCATTTGTTTTGTCTTGTCTATTACACACACCTGGTTCATATCCCCTCATTAGTACGTGTATAAGTGTTCCCTCTGCCCCCTTGTGGGTGATTGTTTAATGTGAGGAGAGAGTAGCTCGGTTGAGCTAGGTGTATTTTTGTATTTGCCGGGTATATTTTCCCTGTGTGCCTGTTTTGTTCCAGTGCGCCTGTTTTGCGCACTGGACTGGTTGACGCTATCCAGCGTAACTACGGAATAAACTCTGTATTCTGTGATTTACCCTCCTGCGCCTGACTCCTTCAAATCACCTATCACAGAATCAACCACCCGATATGGAGTCAGCGGGAGAGGAGCGCATGCTTGGAGTCGTGGCATGGGTCCAGGAGCATTCGACGATGCTAGCCAGCTTAGGAGAAGCGATGGATCGGGTTCTCCAGGTCGACCAACACCTGGAGAGGAGAGAACCCGATCTGTCGAGACCAGCTGGGAGACCGGATCCAGCCACCCACACCCCAGCACCCAGAGGGATCCATATATCCCGACCACGGGAGTTCGACAGGACAGCGTCTCTCTGCCAGGGATTCCTCCTCCAACTGGAGCTCTATTATTCCAGCATCAGCTCGGCCCCATCGGAGCGGGAGAAGGTGTCCGCACTCGTCTCCTGCCTCTCGAGGAAAGCCCTGGAGTGAGCCAACGCGGTCTGGAACAAAGGAGGAGCCGCGTTGGACAACTACGGGGAGTTCGCTCGCCTCTTTCGGGCTGTCTTCGATCACCCGTCCAAAGGGTTGAGAGGTGGGCGAGCGGCTGGCCACCTGAGGCAGGGGACGAGGACTGCGCAGGACTTCACCCTGGAGTTCCGGACTCTAGCAGCTGAGTCCGGGTGGAACGAGCGGGCCCTCATCGACCACTTCCGGTGCCATCTGAAGGAGGACATTAGAAGGGAGCTAGCCTTCCGGGACACCATGTTGTCCTTCACGCAACTGGTGGACATGGCCATCCGCTTGGACAACCTGCTGGTGGCCAGAGGACGTCCTGGAGGGGGTCTGCCCGTTCCAACCTCGCCCGACTCGGATCACGAGCTAATGGAGCTGGGTGGAGTGGCGATCCGAGAGAGCGGAAAGACGACAGCGCCAGTGTCACTCTGGTGGCACGAAGGGACATTATACCGCACGATGTCGTTAGCGTTCTTTTGGGTCTGGAGGCGGCAGGCAGGGCACTCTCGCGTCACCCAAGGTATCGAACACCCACACTCGTTCATAACCCTCTGCTGCGCACTGTACTCTACCCATCCACTTTCCTGATCACATTGTAGTTCCCCAGTGTAAGGCGCTAGTAGATTCAGGCGCAGCTGGGAACTTTATGGACAGGGCATTCTCACACAGTCTAGGCATTTAATTGGTTCCCCTATCCATTCCACTCCCCATCAGAGCACTTGACAGTCGACCATTAGGGTCCGGGTTTGTTAGGGAAGTTACAGCACCAGTCACTATGGTTACCCCAGTTTCTTTTTTGTGAAGAAGAAAGATGGCAGTCTGCGCCCTTGCATTGATTATCGATCACTGAACAAGGAGACGATACAATTTAGTTATCCTCTCCCCCTCATTCCTTCGGTGATCGAGTCAGTGCATGGGGCACGCTTCTTCACCAAATTAGATCTCCAGAGTACGTACAACCTGGTGCGTGTCCGAAAGGGGGATGAGTGGAAGACAGCATTCAGCACAACCACGGGGCATTATGAATACCTGGTGATGCCCTACGGTTTGATGAATGCTCCAACCGTCTTCCAGTCCTTTGTGAACGAGGTGTTTCGGGACATGCTTGGTCGCGGTGTAGTGGTCTAAATCGATGACATTCTGGTATATTCCACTACGCGTGCCGAGCATGTGTCCCTGTTTCGCAAAGTGCTGGCCCGACTGTTGGAAAATGACCTTTATGCCAAGGCAGAAAAGTGTCTGTTTTTCCAACAGTCCGTCTCCTTCCTCAGATACCGCATTACCACCTCAGGTGTGGAGATGGAGGGAGATCGCATTTCAGCCATGCGTAATTGGCCGACTCCAACCACGGTTAAGGAGGTGCAGCGCTTTATTGGCTTTGCCAACTACTATCAGAGGTTTATCCGGGCTTTGGCAAGGTCGCAGCTCCCATTACATCTCTGTTGAAGGGTGGGCTGTCCCGGCTACGCTGGTCCTTGGCTAAGGACGTGAGGTTGTATGTCTCCTCCTGCTCGGTGTGCGCCCAGAGTAAGGCACCTAGGCACCTCCCAGCGGGTAAGTTAAAGCCTTTACCAGTTCCACAACGGCCATGGTATCACCTAAGTATTGATTTCCTTACTGATCTTCCCTATCTCAAGGTAAGACCACGATCCTGGTCGTTGTGGACCGCTATTCAAAGGCCTGCCGCCTCCTTCCTCTGCCCGGTCTCCCCACGGCCCTGCAGACTGCAGAGGACCTGTTTACACATGTCTTCCGGCACTACAGGGTACCAGAGGACATAGTGTCTGACCGGGGTCCCCAGTTCACATGCAAGGTCTGGAAGGCGTTCATTAGTACGTCTGGGGGTCTCGGTCAGCCTGACCTCTGCTTTCCACCCCGAGTCTAATGGGCAGGTGAAACGGGTAAATCAGGATGTGGGTCGGTTGCTGTGGTCCTACTGCCAGGACCGGCCAGGGGAGTGGTCGGTGTTCTAGCCATGGGCCGAATATGCCCAGAACTCTCTCCGTCACTCCTCCACTAACCTAATGCCATTCCAATGTGTTTTAGGTTACCAACCGGTTCTGGCACCGTGGCACCAGAGCCAGTCCTAGGCTCCTGCGGTGGATGACTGGTTTCGGCGCGCGAAGGAGACGTGGGACCCTGCTCACGTCCACCTCCAATGCGCTGTGCGTCACAGGCCTTCTAGCCACTGCCGCATCTCATCTCATCATTCCATTTGTTTTGTCTTGTCTATTACACACACCTGGTTCATATCCCCTCATTAGTACGTGTAAAAGTGTTCCCTCTGCCCCCTTGTCCTTGTGGGTGATTGTTTAATGTGAGGAGAGAGTAGCTCGGTTGAGCTACGTGTATTTTTGTATTTGCCGGGTATATTTTCCCCGTGTGCCTGTTTTGTTCCAGTATGCCTGTTTTGCACACTGGACTGGTTGACTCTATCCAGCGTAACTCTGTACTACGGAATAAACTCTGCATTCTGTGATTTACCCTCCTGCGCCTGACTCCTTCAAACCACCTATCACAATAGGCATGCCTTATATGGGCAGAAAGCTTAAATTATTGTTAATCTAACTGCACTGTCCAATTTACAGTAGCTATTACAGTGAGAAAAAAAAACATGCTATTGTTTGAGGAGAGTGCACAACAACAAAAAACCTATCACGGCAACTGGTTTGCTACATTCACCTCTGAAGGTAAATAATGTACTTACATTCAGTAATCTTGCTCTGATTTGTCATCCTGAGGGTTCCAGAGATCAAATGTAGCATAGTTTTGTTTGATAAAATCCATTTTTATATTCAAATCCAGTTTGAACCCTTGCTGTCTCTGGCTACACACCCACCCCGCCCGGTCATCTTGATGTGTGAAAGTTAGTGTATAAGCTAATGATCCATCATGTATGACATTCCTGGGAGTGTGTAAACTTACAATTTGTATTACCATATCATTTTTGTATGTTCTCTATAGTTATGTACTTGAACATTTATCAATTGACCAATTCGGCACATTTGGGCAGACTTGATACATATTAGTCCAGTATTGCAATGCTTCACTGGATCAATCTGAAACTTTGCACACACACTGCTGTCATCTAGTGGCCAAAATCTAAAATGCGCTTAAACTGCAAAATTATATTGTGGCCTTTCTCTTGCATTTCAAAAAAAAATTAAATACGCATGTTTTTTTGTTTGTTTTATCTTTTACCAGATCTAATGTGTTATATCCTCCTATATTAATTTCAAATTTCTACAAACTTCAAAGTGTTTCCTTTCAAATGGTATCAGGAATATGCATATCCTTGCTTCAGGTCCTGAGCTACAGGCAGTTAGATATGGGTATGTCATTTTAGGCAAAAATTTTAAAAAAGGGTCCAATCCTTAAGAGGTTAAGTGTTGACTCCCTGTCTAGACAACACTGTTTGTGTTTATGTTACATCTCATTTATGTGTTTTAACACCCATCCACCTCCTCTCTGCATACAATCTGCCCTCAGCATCGCCAAGACTAAACGTCTGAAAAGCGTTTTCTCAACCACTTACTCTAAAGCACCAAGCTGTGAAATTCACCCATTTAAGCTACCTTAAGCAAAAGGTCATCGACCCACAGTATCTGTGAATGAGTTCAAACCCATTTCCAGAGCTGCTGATAAACACTTGTGATTATATTTTGGTTGGGGAAAGAGAGGAGGGAAACAAAAGAGAAGGAGAGGAGAGATAAGATCTAGCTGCCTCAAAGCCTCTGCTGATATAGACCAACGCTGTTAGCAGAGGCTAATTTGATTGTCTGATGATTCAATTCATAAACAAAGTTAGTCAGAGGAGGCCTCTATAATTTGATTGTATTCAGTTAGAGCTGTACAACTTGAATCTACTGAAATTGTACAGCTTCTTTTCTATCATATATAGTAATTCCAGAGACATGCATCTCCTGTCATGCTAACCTCTGTTTGGGGGGGCAATTTGACCCGTTTCACTTTTGCGTTGTCTAAAATACTAGTTAACCACTCTTTTTTCGCCATGAAATTACATGACTTTTCCTCATTTAGGGTCATGAACCTAACTGCAAAATGTGGACACACTGATGTGTTGTGGAATGTCTGTGTACATTTTGTATACAAACATGATGTTGTGGGTCATTTTGACCCGGAGGCTTTCATGTGTATATATATTTGCACAGGTGCAAAACAAAAAAGTGTCTTTGATGTATTTTGTTTTGACTGGTCCTGGTTGCACTTTTAGAATTGTGTTTGGGTTAAAAGGGGCTTTCCCAAGCTTCTCCTCAGTGTGAGAGCAGCAGGTCCCTGACACAGACACTCAAAAATGAGCTCCAAAAGATTTTCAATCAATGAAGTCTTATCACAAATTCTGGACTGTGACAGTGAAAAAGAAGAAGAGGTTTCAGAGACAGAGGATATTTCAGAGATAGAGGACAATGCTGTTGATTATCCAGATTTTGTCTTCATTGAAGAGGATTCAGAGGAGGAGTCTGCCGTACCATCCCCTACATCAGATGAGAGACAGAGCATGCAACAAGCATCATCAAGAGAAGAGAAGACATGGAAGTCTAAAGATGGTCATATTGAATGGTCACCGTCACCACAACGAGGTCAAGGTAGACTCTCAGCTTCCAATGTAATAAAAATGGTTCCAGGACCTACACGATTTGCTGTCACTCGAGTCCATGACATACAATCAGCTTTGAGCTCTTTACCCCAAGCAATAGAGAAGATTGTTCTGGACATGACCAACTTGGAGGGGAGCCGTGTGTTTCAAGAGAACTGGAAGCCACTGGATCGGATTGACTTGCATGCATACATTGGATTGCTCATATTAGCTGGAGTCTACCGGTCAAACGGAGAAGCAACGGCCAGCCTGTGGAATGAAGAGAATGGAAGGCCAATATTTCGGGCAACAATGTCTCTACAAGAATTCCACATAATTTCTCGGGTGATTCGCTTTGATAACCGTGATACCAGACCGGTCGACGTGAAAGAGACAAACTAGCTGCAATCAGAGATGTATGGGATAAATGGGTGGAAATTCTACCGTTACTGTACAATCCCAGTCCTCATGTTACAGTTGATGAACGCCTTGTTCCATTCAGAGGACGTTGTCCCTTCAGACAGTATATGCCAAACAAGCCTGCAAAATATGGCATCAAAATATGGGCAGCATGTGATGCCACATCAAGCTATGCATGGAATATGCAAGTTTACACTGGGAAGCCACCCGGCGGAGTGCCTGAGAAAAACCAGGGGATGCGGGTGGTGCTGGACATGAGTGAAGGGCTGCAAGGTCATAACATCACGGTGACAACTTCTTCACATCCTACCGCCTTGGTGTTGAACTACAGAAGAGAAAGCTGACCATGGTTGGAACAATCAGAAAAAACAAACCTGAACTTCCCAGTGAGCTTCTGAAAATGCAGGGCAGAACTGTGCATTCCTCTAAATTTGCTTTCTCTGAAAATGCAACTGTTGTTTCATACTGCCCAAAGAAGAACAAGAATGTTCTTGTAATGAGCACAATGCACAAAGATGCATCGCTGAGTGCAAGAGAGGACATCAAGCCACAAATAATACTGGACTACAATTCCACCAAAGGAGGAGTTGACAATTTGGATAAAGTCACAGCAACATATAGTTGTCAGCGCATGACTGCCCGCTGGCCTTTGGTGATTTTCTACAACATTGTGGATGTGTCTGCTTACAATGCCTATGTCCTGTGGACTGAAATCAACCAGCAATGGAATGGTGGCAAATTGTACCGACGCCGGCTTTTCCTAGAGGAGCTCGGCAAAGCTCTCATCACTCCCAAGATCCAGAGGAGAGTCCGGCCTCCTCGGTCGACAGCAGCTGCATCTGCCGTCCAGAAAATTCAAGCTGGACCATCAACACATGCCTCCAATCAACCAGAAATGGATCCAGTGGATACAGGCAGTGGCAAGAAACGGAAAAGATGCCAGCTCTGCCCCCTCGACAAGACAGTAAAACAAGCACCACTTGTGTAGAATGCAATAAATACATCTGCAGAAAGCACACACACACATTGTGTTCAAGCATGTAGAGAGAAAGACTGAAGGGATAATATGGACCAATAGGGGGGAAAAACCTACTTGGGGAAACTGAAAAATCTTGTTTGTGAGAAAGGAAATATGTTTAACAAATAGTTCTTAAATATTGTTTAAAAAAAATAAAAAGTATTGTATTTCTTCTTTCTGAAATGTCTGATAAGACAAAATAAAGTTGTTTCTGTTTTTACTTAATTCTTTGACTGTCTTGAGTGTGTTTAAACTGTGGGTCAATTTGACCCGTAACATAATGGATGTCATTTTTTTCCAGCAAAGCACAAGGGTTAAATCTAGCATATTTTCTACTAATTAGTTCTATGTTCACTCATTGGAATATAACACCCTTTCCTGTCAACAGCGTTCATAAAATAAGCTATTTGGTGTCCTGCTCCTACGAACTACAACACAGCCCACTGAACAAATATTCCAGCTCCAGTACATATTAAAGGTAAAGCGCTCAGTGGATAATATCACTAATAAGCCCTCTATCTATATGACTATTATCTCCACCACCAATTTGTAGACATGTGCTGTGATGTACTTTTTTTTATCTCAACTGCCCTTCAAATTAAGAAAAAAGCCAACACTCAAAATGTGACTGCGAGTGGACAGAAATGGCTGCACAAATGTGTCAGCAACCACAATGGGCAGCGGAATTACGCTATTAGGCTCTGAGACTTGCATGGAACACACAGCGATTGGGATTAATCCATTAACCTTGGGTTGGGATGATGCAGACCATACCAAGGCTCATTCAAAAGTAAATGGAAACATTTACACTAATGTTTCAGTGGAAAATAGGCCTTTAATGAGGTGTGATTGCTGCTTAGCGGTGTGGATGTGGACGGAAAGGACGTTTGATCGGGTGGCAGTACATTGCTTCTCATTACTGAGCTAAATGAGTTCACTTTCAGCCGCTTAATATTGCCATTTCCACTAAATGTGGATTTGAGAAATCAACATGGCCGCTGGAAATAAACATTGTGCAGAAGCTAATCATAGCACAGTTTCAACTGTTTAATGATTGGGAAGACCCAGAATAGTGTTCCTACTGCTCTTCCTTAGCCATGGGTACCAACAAACAGTTCACATTAGCACTACATTCACTACAAGACCTCAGTCACAGCAACAGCCAAATGATACATGCAAATTAAGTAATGATTATCTCATTAGTAACTCAAAAATAAACACATTTGAGGCAGCGTGATCCATGCAAGGTACAGTACCACACAGCACATCATAGAAGGCAGTGAATATCAAGTAGAAACAGTGCTGAGTAGGCTAAAAAAGATTGCACTGTCACAGGATGGGAAAGTGACAGGTTATTTTAGATCTGAGTTGAGTAGGCAGTGTGAAGTGTAGGCAAACTCAACAGGGTTCAAAGAAATGATACATTTTAATAAGGCAGGAGATATGCCTCTGCCTAGTGATCAATGAGGCACCCTTCACTCCAGTCCCAAACTGCTTCAATCAACTCTTTAATCAACTCTACATTTCCCTCCTATCTAAATCTACTTATTTTAATTTTACTGTAATTCAGCTTTCAGCTGCAAATAAACCTAACTACAGTGGGGGAAAAAAGTATTTAGTCAGCCACCAATTGTGCAAGTTCTCCCACTTAAAAAGATGAGAGAGGCCTGTAATTGTCATCATAGGTACACGTCAACTATGACAGACAAAATGAGAAAAAAATATCCAGAAAATCACATTGTAGGATTTTTAATGAATTTATTTGCAAATTATGGTGGAAAATAAGTATTTGGTCAATAACAAAAGTTTCTCAATACTTTGTTATATACCCTTTGTTGGCAATGACACAGGTCAAACGTTTTCTGTAAGTCTTCACAAGGTTTTCACACACTGTTGCTGGTATTTTGGCCCATTCCTCCGTGCAGATCTCCTCTAGAGCAGTGATGTTTTGGGGCTGTCGCTGGGCAACACAGACTTTTAACTCCCTCCAAAGATTTTCTATGGGGTTGAGATCTGGAGACTGGCTAGGCCACTCCAGGACCTTGAAATGCTTCTTACGAAGCCACTCCTTCGTTGCCCGGGCAGTATGTTTGGGATCATTGTCATGCTGAAAGACCCAGCCACGTTTCATCTTCAATGCTCTTGCTGATGGAAGGAGGTTTTCACTCAAAATCTCACGATACATGGCCCCATTCATTCTTTCCTTTACACGGATCAGTCGTCCTGGTCCCTTTGCAGAAAAAACAGCCCCAAAGCATGATGTTTCCACCCCCATGCTTCACAGTAGGTATGGTGTTCTTTGGATGCAACTCAGCATTCTTTGTCCTCCAAACACGACGAGTTGAGTTTTTACCAAAAAGTTCTATTTTGGTTTCATCTGACCATATGACATTCTCCCAATCCTCTTCTGGATCATCCAAATGCACTCTAGCAAACTTCAGACGGGCCTGGACATGTACTGACTTAAGCAGGGGGACACGTCTGGCACTGCAGGATTTGAGTCCCTGGCGGCGTAGTGTGTTACTGATGGTAGGCTTTGTTACTTTGGTCCCAGCTCTCTGCAGGTCATTCACTAGGTCCCCCCGTGTGGTTGATTTCTTCAAACCAAGCTGCTTACCTATTGCAGATTCAGTCTTCCCAGCCTGGTGCAGGTCTACAATTTTGTTTCTGGTGTCCTTTGACAGCTCTTTGGTATTGGCCATAGTGGAGTTTGGAGTGTGACTGTTTGAGGTTGTGGACAGGTGTCTTTT
The DNA here is from genome assembly GCF_020615455.1 of Coregonus clupeaformis. Taxonomy (NCBI): domain Eukaryota; kingdom Metazoa; phylum Chordata; class Actinopteri; order Salmoniformes; family Salmonidae; genus Coregonus; species Coregonus clupeaformis. The sequence continues at coordinate 305,095 of NW_025533620.1, forward strand.
ATACTGATAACAAGTTCAAACAGGTGCCATTAATACAGGTAATGAGTGGAGGACAGAGGAGCCTCTTAAAGAAGAAGTTACAGGTCTGTGAGAGCCAGAAATCTTGCTTGTTTGTAGGTGACCAAATACTTATTTTCCACCATAATTTGCAAATAAATTCATTAAAAATCCTAAAATGTGATTTTCTGGATTTCTTTTTCTCAATTTGTCTGTCATAGTTGACGTGTACCTATGATGAAAATTACAGGCCTCTCTCATCTTTTTAAGTGGGAGAACTTGCACAATTGGTGGCTGACTAAATACTTTTTTCCCCACTGTATATCTTCATAGCTCTGTTCATGGGTTCAATTACATAATTGTTGCCATTGCAACTGAGTTACCAACTCTACAGAGTCAGACAGCAGCCAGGGTTTTTCTAGAGCTCTGCAGTGAGAAAAGGATATACCACAATCCCTAATGTTCAACTAAGTCTATGTAATAACAGTTTATCTGATACCAGCTCCATCTTTTACACAGGAAACTAAACATCTCCCATCATTCATCATTAATGAAGTTTACGTACCACACCATTCAGCGACATGTACTCAAACACACACTCTCTCCTGGAACAAGCAGCCCATCATGTAATGTACATTTGTGTCAACCAAGACAGCGCCTCCACAACCCTGCAATTTCATCTTGATCATCAGAACAATAACGATGATCCCCACCAGTGACACTATCATTCTGTAGGCAGAAACCAATTTCTGTTGGGAGCTAAGGAAACCCAGATGCAATTTGATGAGGTGAAGATTTCTGAGAGTGGGTACCACCGAATCATTTCCATCTCTCAAATTACAGGTTTGACATTTGAGAGATTTACTACTTGTGAGTGCTCTCTCACTTTTTCCCCTCTTTTTTGACGTGACTAATGGATGCTGTGAGCGATCCTCCAGCAGTGGAGAAAAAAACTGTGCTGCAACACATCCTCCTCTCACCTTTCCCACCTCAACTTCTTCAAGTGGAACATGAGTTGTGACGTGAGAACCTGACATAATAACAAGGAGAAAGAACACAGAGGTTCACATACTTTGGAAAAAGGATGAGGGAGAAATTGAGGACATAGCAGTTCTGGTATTTAAAAATGAATTACAGTTGCATGCCAGTGACCTTCGCCTACTGTACAGCATATGAATGAGAAATACAATTCTCCCCGCAACTTGCATCAGTACTTTTTCACATTTTAGCCGACCTTCTCCTCTTCCCTGTTCCATGTATAATCTAACCTTAGTTGGAAGGTTATTTCACACTTTGAATATAATCAAACTGCCACTGCCCAGAGATTTTGAGACATTTTGATGTGATGAAGGTTAAAGTTATCTTCCTCTCTTTCATCTCTTCTAGCTTAATCTGTATGGCTTCATATAGCTTGAAATGCACAACGTCTGTCTACAGCAAAGCAGCAGAACCCTACTGCAGTCAACACCTGCTATAATCTAGCAGAGCCCAGCTGTTCCAGCAGTGCAGGGGTGGCCTTTATTACCCAGGGTTCATAGAGGTCCGCCAGCAGCCGTCCAGACCTTTTCTTTATCGCCGTGGCCCAATGGAGCACGGTTTCAGGCACATGTGACTGCAGGAGAGCGGGAGCGGGAGGAAGACACAGAGAGACATAGAGAAAGAATGAGAGATCCCTGGCAACATTAAAACATTGATTCCACACATAAAATAGTGCAGTTAAACAACCTTTTCAACTTAAAGAAGTATGCCTAAGTAATGAATGGCTGAGGAAAACGTGAGAACATCTCCTGAAGCAATTTTATGTTTAAACTCTTCCCTCAGCACATCTCAGAAAGAAAGAGATAAAGAACATCAGCGACAGATGCATCTTTAAAGGCTGCCAATAACTCAGGCTAAAGTATTCTGAAGGAGCAGCATTTGTTTCATAAGCTCAAATTATTTTCTTGCAGTTTTCCTGGTCCTGAGGACTTTTTTTGATGTACTCAGTGTTTTCCAGCATTATACAGCTCCAGATGGCAGAAGAATGGCCCACCATTATGTGAAATCTTAAGCGCTTCAGAAGTCATTAAATATGAGGCTGCTGCCTAATGTTTAATTAGATGTGATTTTGTTTCATTTTGCCGAATTTAAACATAGCGATGTTGCAATTGCATGTAATTGCTTTTAGTGAATGCTACATGCCCTGAACTGAGAGAAGATCTACAATTATTTATATTACTAACAATATGAGGCATGGATGGATAACTACCTAATACAGTTAGATTCCCATCATCCCGAAGCAATCAACATTGAAAGCCATGGCATTATCTAATCGAGAGCCTGGGTTCTATCTGCATTATTTTATTTTATTTAGTTATTGACATAGCCTTGTTTTATTCAATGTTCTCTACCTAGTAAGTACTATAAATTCCCGAAGTCATGTTGTTAAGTTCAAAACAATTGCTGACAGCATTCAAACTAATGAGGGTTTGGAACTTTAAAGCAAATTATCTCAGAACCATCTTTTTGCAGATAGAACCTTATAGTCACAAACTCTCGCAATGACAATTAATCCAGCATGTCATAAAAACTAACATTTTTACATGTTAATCATTATGGCCAGCTGTAGAGAATATTTGTATTTCTGGACCTTTGAGGAAACGAGGACATGCAGGCTGAGGATTTTTCTAGGAAATTCCGAGCCTCTGCAGGGTTTTTGCCTAAATCACAAGCTGACTTGGACTGACTTGTCATATTTTAATGAGCATCAATGAACACAAACAGCGGACAGATGACAAGTGTATTCTGGCACGACAAATCACAGCCTGATTTTCAGTCTACTTTACTGAAGTGTCTTCAATGAAAAGAGACGAGGGGTAATGTGGACACCAAAGCCCTGGGCCTTGGTCTGAGGAAGTGATGTTTGGACAAATAGAGCACAGCTCTTATGACCTCAGCTTCCCAGGACAGACTTTGGGACAAGCTTACAGATGTAAACTCTTGCTCAACAGTAGGTGCCAAATACAGGGAAGTGGGTATCTGTGCCAGGCCTCTGGGAGAACACACACACACTCGTGATATGAGTGAGAACTACCTGGGTGTGCCAGAAGGGAATCAATTAGAGCCAAGTGTGATGTTGTGTATGGTGTAACAGTGATGTAGGAGAGATGCTGTTATAACTGCAAAACAATGATCTCCACAGAAAAAGATCACTCTAGATGCCCTAGAAAGCCATTACAAACAATGCAGTAGACAATAACCTACCTGCACAAAGTAAGTCCCAATTACAACAGGCCAATTGTTCTACAACCTTTCCACAACCCCAAAACTTTCAGAACAATTTATGCTATGAAGTGTTGGTATAATTTCCATGGTAGGTTAGCAGACAAAGTGTAATTGGCAGCTTAAAATGAAAACTTTCTACCCAAAAACATGTATCAAGCGGAGGTGGAAAGTAAGAGTGACAGGCTTTCAAAATGAACCACAGAGAATTGAAAAACAGGAAAACTGACAGTGAGAGACAAAAAGTCTGAGAGAAACAGAGAGTCAATTACCTATGGGACAAGAGTGTGTCACTGTTTTGAGTGATCGGGGAAACCATTTCATGCAGGAAGTTAGAGCCAAGGCCCCTAGTTGAGTGGCAGGCATCCAACAGTGCTCCATTATCCTGGGCCTAGATGAGGCCAAAGAAATGAAATGGTGGACGGGGAGGGATCCCAGCTAACACGGAGCCTGCGGACCCCACGCTGGGCATGGCAGAGCCCGGATTAGGCCTCCATTAAAGCTCCTCCGTTCATCCTATCAGTCTTTCGGCAGGGGTCCTCACCTCTCTGAGCAACAATAGCTCCCGTGAAGGGTTACGGACGTGTTAAACGCTGCCAGGTGGACTTTAGCCATGATCCCAAAGCTCAGCAAAACACTACGGAGCGAGTCATCCATTTCGTCCAGTGTTTCAATCTTGTTTGTGCGGAGTATCTTGCTGTAACATGTCCACACATGTGAGACTGACTGAGAATGTTCTGTGGTATAAGCAACAAGAAGCTATTTTCTGTTTCCATGAGTTATCATTGAGTTTAGAACCCTCACACTGCCATGCTGCTGCTTTGGACCACGTTTCACACAGGAGGGACCAATGGTAACTGTGTAGAGATTTTTGAGGGGAATATCAAAAACCTTAAACTAACTTTGATGCTGTGTCAGTGTTGACTACATTGGTCCACATTATATTTCACCCATTACAGAAATAATAAACCGACATCTAGTTATAATAATAATAATAATATGCCATTTAGCAGACGCTTTTATCCAAAGCGACTTACAGTCATGCGTGCATACATTTTTGTGTATGGGTGGTCCCGGGGATCGAACCCACTACCTTGGCGTTACAAGCGCCGTGCTCTACCAGCTGAGCTACAGAGGACCACAGTTGTGTTTGGTGTTCTCTATGGGCGAGGGGATCCATGAAAGCAGCATCTCTGTCACTCCCACCTCCATCCCCTCCCCACCAATCAGCTGGGCAGGCGGGACAAGGTTGGGGGACAGTGGGAGGTTATGGCAATTACTCTATGTTGCTCCACAGAGCGCACCATGGAAGCCATACATAATTCATGGTGAGGCTGTCAAATTAAGCTTTAGCACTACACATTTGCTATTACCAGATGCCACTGAAATACTGGCCACATGAGCAGTTTTGTGCAGATGAAAATGGCATGGTTGTGGAAAAAAGCTAATGCACACAAGCTCACAAAGACACTTAAACACAAAACACATAGAGAGACCACCTCACCCTCTGTGTCAATCTTGTTTGCACTGACACATATATTTAAGATGTGCACATGAGTGCGGCAAAAACACCTCTTCGACTGTCAAGGAAGCTGTTCTCCAAGGTCGATCCATGGTTAAACACATTACAGGACCATTTCAGAGGCCATTAAAAGGCTCTTATTATCCTAAGAACTCATTCCAGATCCTCAGATTCCTGTGTCTGCAGCATGGACCTCTAATGAAGGCTGTGATGATCTACAGGAGTACCAGGATGAAGTGAACCCCAATACAGTTATTCTGATGGATGGCCTCCAAAATGATTGACTCATTTCTCACTAAATGAAGTTCTGCAAAAGAAAGAACAAATACTTTTATGAATTCAAATTGGTTGAGGAAAAGATAAGCTGAGTGATTTAGGGTGACATGATGTTACTGATGTTCTGGATCTGCATTAAAGTAATTCCGCTATATGATCCATCAGTGATCAATAATTGAGAGATAAGATAAAAGACAGAATACATGAGTGATGTAAGTCTCATTTGTTTGTGCTTTCGACATACATTAATCTGTGCTGGTGAGGGAAAAGCCTACTCAGTCTCCTAAGATTTCATAAAAAATGAAAAAATAGTAAAAGCCGTGGAACATTCACCACTGTATGGCTATGGGTAGAGAGAATACCCATAAAAATAAATATTTTCGCTGATTGAAACCCTTATCTAAATATGATTAACTCAGCCTCTCTACAGTGCTGGTGGCAATGAACGTCAATCTTCTGAATTGTGGAGAGGAGCCAGGGAGCAGCGTTGTGATATGGCACGAGAGGATTTCCTCCCTCTCGTTCGACCGAAGGACAAGCTCCTCATTACTTCCCAGACCATGAAGAGAGAGCACTCACCTTTTTTAACAAGCCCCAGTAAATATCACACTGCAATTTGACGAGAACCAATTTTCTACGGTAAAGTGAATCCTGAGGGTGTTGGCAGCAAAATTTGCCTGCAAATCATCCCTCTACAAATCATCTCTTTAATGATTGCCAAAATTACTACGTTGGAAAGGATATTCCTAAAATAATGGCATCCAGAGACATTTGGTAAATGTTGATCATGGATTGACCCTGTTCAATGACTCCATGCTGTAAAAGGAACATTGATCCCTGGAGATGACACTGCCATCAGATTTCCATCCACTATCAGATGATGATGATGATGACGGTTACAGTATACTGATGGGGGACTAAAACAGTCAAAGGACTGTACATTAAGAATGGCACTGTTATGTCTTACACAGCTGTTCTGATCTATCAGCTTAGGTGATTTGTCTGACCTTCAAAACCATCCTGTGTCCATTCTGTTAAGTTAATGACATAGTGATGGGAGTTTGAGGTAATAGGTTTCTAGTTTTGATATAGAAAACATCCGTTTTTTTCTGCCCAAATACTAGATATCCGGCATACACATACGATGTGCAGACTGTTTTGGTTTCAAGATGGAAAAACCACAGTGGATGGAGATTACAGACCTTCAAACAGCTCTCATGTCATTGAAAAGCCATGGTAATACTTAGTATTGTTGCTCTTATACCTGTGTAATAACATTGCAATTACTTCTATGACATCTCAATTATTCCAATTCCACACTGTTAGAGATACTATGCCATATCTACCTCCTAATGATGTTTGGAACGGTGCAAAAGACAGCCTGATCGTGTTAATGCTTTTTACGCTTTGAATTCTATTAATATTTAAAAGCAATTAGCATTAAGATATGGTATGAAATGCACCTTTAATTGGTCAATGTTCTAGCAGTGGTTGCCTCAGAAACTGAGAGTACACAGATACATTTAACAGAGATGTCTAAAGATATCTACACAAAGTCTTTGTCTGTTCTCTGGCTGATAATAAGCCCAGCGCTGCAACCTGGTCTCAAAGCATTTTGTATTATTCTGTACGTAAATTTGAGACTCTTCATTTAGTATGATATGTTACGTTTGGTATGGTATGTATTAATTTGTGGATGTCCATGACCCATTACGTATGATATGCTATGAATTACAATTCGTATTATATGTTATGAATTCGCAAAATGTACAATATGTTACGAATTTGCTAAACGTACAATATGTTACGAATTTGCAAAAAGTATGATAAGTTACGAATTCTAGCTAGGTGGCTAGGTGGCTAACGTTAGCTAGCTGGCTAACGTTAGCTAGGCTAGGAGTTAGGGTTAGGGTTAAGTTTAGGAGCTAGGTGAAAGGGTTAAGGTTAGGGTTAGGGGAAGGATTAGCTAAAAGGGTTAAGTAAGAGGGTTAGGGGAAGGATTAGCTAAAAGGGTTAAGGTTAGGGTTAGGGGAAGGGTTAACTAACATGCTAAGTAGTTGCAAATTAGCAAATTAGCAAAAATGCTAAGGTTCTCCATGATGAGATTCGAACTTGCAACCTTTGAATTGCTAGACAATGGCGTTATACGCCCACCCATCCACCTCGACCAAACATCCTACTTTTGTTTTTGCCCTAAGTAACCATCTGTCTTATGTAACCATACCAAACGTAACATACAGTGCATTTGGAAAGTATTCAGATCCCTTGACTGTTTCCACATTTTGTTACGTTACAGCCTTATTCTAAAGTTGATTAAATGTTGTTGTTTTTTCACCAATCTACACACAATACCCCATAATAACAAAGCAAAAACAGGTTTTTCAAAGTGTGTGCAAATTTATACAGACCCTTTACTCTGTACTTTGTTGAAGTACCTTTGGCAGCGATTACAGCCTTGAGTCTTCTTGGGTATGACGCTACTAGCTTGGCACACCTGTATTTGGGGAGTTTCTCCCATTCTTCTCTGCAGATCCTCTCAAGCTCTGTCAGGTTGCACAGCTATTTTCAGGTCTCTCCAGAGATGTTCGATCGGGTTCAAGTCTGGGCTCTGGCTGGGCCACTCAAGGGCATACAGAGACTTGTCCCGAAGCAACTCCTGCGTTGTCTTGGCTGTGTGCTTAGGGTTGTTGTCCTGTTGGAAGGTGACCTTCGCCCCAGTCTGAGGTCCTGAGAATCTTGTTTCTCATGGTCTGAAAGTCCTTTAGGTGCCTTTTGGCAAACTCCAAGCGGGCTGTCATGTGCCTTTTACTGAGGAGTGGCTTCCATCTGGTCAGTCTACCACAAAGGCCTGATTGGTGGAGTGCTGCCTAGATGGTTGTCCTTCTGGAAGGTTCTCCCAGCTCCATTAAATAGACAGGTCTGTGCCTTTCCAAATCATGTCCAATCAATTGAATTTACCACAGGTGGACTCCAATCAAGTTGTAGAAACATCTCAAGGATGATCAATGGAAACAGGATGCACCTGAGCTCAATTTCGAGTCTCATAGCAAAGGGTCTGAATACATATTTATTTAAGCTATTTCAGTTTTTTATTTTTAATACATTTGGAAACATTTCTAAAAGCCTGTTTTAACTTTGTCATTATGGGGTATTGTGTGTAGATTGATGAGGAAAAAAATTTATTTAATCAATTTTAGAATAAGGCTGTAATGTAACAAAAAGTCAAGGGGTCTGAATACTTTCCGAATGCACTGTGTCATACTAATTTGAGTGTCCCGCATTTACATTTACTGTGTTACTTCTAGTCTATGAGACCAGGCTGGCCCTGCCAGTCCAGCCATGTTCAGCCTG